>NW_020185333.1:1492376-1567287 GCF_003031525.2 Neophocaena asiaeorientalis asiaeorientalis | reverse complement strand
CTTTGACGTTATACTCGATTTACACACACAAACAAGTGATGTGAAGTGTGGAAACCATTTCTGAGATGAGCTTTTTATCAATCTATGAGTATTATATGCAGAAATCTTTTTTTTTTTTTGGCCTGCCACGTGGCTTATGGGATCTTAGTTCTTAGTTCACTGACCAGGGACTGAACCAGCCCCACCACCCCCCGCCACCCCCACCCCCGGCAGTGAAAGCACGAAGTCCTAACCACTGGGCAACCAGGGAATTCCCTATATGTAGAAATCTTAACATTCATTAGAGAATTGTGCTGTAGTCCAACATTAAATGGCACACGGGGGTTTTTGTGTTCGGGTCCCTGACACCTCTTGTGTGCTTACTGTGAGGTCTTTCTTATATGTCACTGCCTTTGTAGATCATGGCCACCACCAAGATGCTTTCTTCCTCTGTGGGCAGAACTAGGCACTAACTTCTATAGACTACTACACAATATTTTCTATTCTTCTATTTTCATTCCTAGCATGTTGTATTTAATTACTGTTTGCTGGGCTGTTCCTTAGTAAACTGTAAAGCTCCTAGGAATTCAAGGACAGTGTCTCTACTGTTGTGTCTTTAGTACCAGGATGCAGAAGTACTTGATAGGCATTAAATAAATTGTTCATTGAATGAGTGTTTGACAGTTGGACAGGGAGATTAAACTACTTTTAAAGTTCTTGCAGATCATAGCTCCTACTGAGTTTATGCACTAGGTATTAGCTTTCAGATATAAATTGTTAATAGTAACCATCCAAATCATGGTCAATAGAATAGATATAAACCTCAGATGGACTTTATTAATGTAGTGATCAACTTATTTTCACAACATATGTGTTTGCATGATAGGGAAGGGAAGAGGAGTGAGTTGTGTTTATTGAAAAAAGGGGCACTGTACAGGCTACACGTGATATAGCACTAGACTAAAAGTCAGAAAATCATCATTAAGTACTGCCACTTTAGCTATATGCTTTTACGTAAAGTTGGGGGTGGGGGCTTATGGTTTGATACTTAGGAACCTTTCTATCAAGGGTGTTACGATTTCAAGTGAGATAAACCCTAGGTAATCTATGTGAAAGTATTTTTAAAACTAAGTGGTATTTCCTGATCGTATAGACCTGGGTTCAAGTGTGGCCTTACCACTTATTTAAGCTGTGTGACCTTGGACAATTTACTTAATCTAAGCTTAAATTTCCTCGTGTTTAAATCTATGCCATAGATGCTATTAAATTAGATCATGATGCAGAGGGCCTAGTACATACTTTGTACATTTAAAAACTTAACTTTGCTGATACCTAGTTTGATTTTATATACTGAATTTCTAAAGGAGACTTTTAGATATCCTATAAAATTGAGCAACAAGTTTGGGGTATGGAGTAAGGAGTAGAATTTGAAATGAGGCTTATTACCAAAAAATAGCAAGAAAAATGTACTTCTAGCAAAGATTCTAAAATAGATTTATTAATAGGAGCTAAGAAATATCAACATAAAGTCTATTATTTTGGCAACTGCAGTGACTTAATATTTTCTATATAAAGATTTTCCAGAGCTCATGATCATTAATATGTGGAATCAATTTAAGGAAGTATTGTATTTCTAAATTATTATCCCTCACTGGATTATAGAAATATATTAAAATTATACCACCCTATAGAGGTGGAACTTTTGAGTTTAGCTTATATTTAAAATTTCTACCTTTTATTCTGTTTTTATGCCTTATTTTTTATCCTCATTTGAAGTAGACATAGGAATATAGAGAACACAATGGAGACGTGAACTAGAGTAAAACTTTTCCCTTCCTAGGTTGACGATTCGCAAGGTTTAGTGGTTTTGTATTGGAAAATATCAGTAAATTAAACAATAATTGAAGTGTAGCTATCATGAGTTTATGTTTCACCTTAGTCCTGAAAAAAATAACTCATTTGTTCTAAGGGAAGATTTTATTAAGAGATTATTGAATATTCTCTTTAATGTCTTTAATGTCAAGTTTTCTGTTATAGTGAAATAAATTATGATCAATAACCATATTTTCCATTTAATTTTTCTGAAGAGACTTTAAAATTTTACTATTTTCTTTGTTTCCTGTTGTGAACTGAAAGTGACTTCGGTTTATATAAGTGTATTATTTTATATATATATAGTATATACATATTATATGTATAGTAAATACATAGACATTGTGTGTGTGTTTATAAAGATAGCTGAAATAGATGTATATTTTCATAGTAATCTTTATTTTTACCTGTAACTATTAAAGTCATCTTTAGAATTAGTTACTACTGTGAATAAAATGATTAATTTTTTTTGCAACGCCTCTTTATATTTGTTCGTAGTTAGCTCTGTTTAATAAATTTCACAACTGCACTTAGCCTTCAAAATTGCTGGTATTTCATAGATATTTTGAGATTTAACCTGTGTTTTTTTGTTGCTATTTTTTTTGTGTCAATATTATGACTAGCTACTACAATAAAATTTTCAGTGTTTTTCTGAATCTTAATGCTATCTGTAGAAACCATTGTTCTTTCGTTGACAAACCTTTTTAAAAATTATATCAACAACATGCCATGTTTTATTTCTTTTCTGAAAAATAGTTAAGCTTATTTCATTGAAAGTAAAATGGGTAATGCATGATATAATGCAGAAGAGCTGCACATGTGCTTGAGCAATGAAAAACAACCAGACTTTGTTTTGTTTTAGTTATTTCTTAGTTTAATTCTTTTAAGTGTTTATTTAACAATAAAATAGAGAAGACTAAATTAGAAAACACTTATAAAATTGAAGAAAGGGCATGATACAGAAACTGTATGTGTAGTAATGATTGTATATACATATTGAAAAAGATGGACAGAAATGCATCAAAATAAGTCATCTTAGATTAGGAGATTTAAGAAAGTTTTAAAATTTCTATTTGAGTTCCTACAATCACTGTTTATTGCTTTGGGCAATAATTTTTTAATTTGGTATGGAGAATTAGGCATTTAAATGATGATTTCTTCTGAATTACTTAGATATCCTAAGTGAAAATGTTTTGACTTATCCAGATAACTGAATATGTTATTTAAGTTTATAGGTGCAGGTATGTTTTTAGGCCTCTGTAAGCTCAGCAGAATTTTAAAAAGCAGAAGTAAATCCCAGCATATAAAATAATTTAATACACGGTGAAGTGATATTTCAATCCAGTGGGAAAAATGGGGACATATATAGTAAATGTAACTGACACAGCTTGTCTGTCTGGAAGAAATTAACTTGAGCCAGTACTTTGCAGCATATGCAGAAACTAGTTTCAAGATGGATTAAAAACTTAAATATTTAAAATAAAATATTAAAAATATTAATCCCTAAAATGTTTTTATATATGCAATCTAGATGTAGTGATGACCTTTTAAACCAAGATAGGAAATCTGAAAGTCATAAAAGTAAACAGGTGTATGAGAACACATAGAAATGAAGAATTTTTTTTTTTTTTTTTTTAGAAATGAAGAATTTTTCAATGGCAAAAATAGAGGACAAAAGCCAGATTGAAAAAAAAATTGAAATATGTATAACAGATAGAGTTAACATTTGTCAGAACTTTTACATATTAAGAAAAAGTCCACACAATAGAAATATGGGTAAAGCATATGACCAGAACTTCAAGAAGAGAAATCTAGACATTCAACAAACTTATGAAAAGATGTATAACTTCACTAGTAGTCAATATACTAACAATGAAAAAATTTTTTTCTGATTAGCAGAAATTAAGTGGTAAACCTACCGCTAGTGGTAAAGGATTTTCTCATAAAATGCTAGTGGAGATGTAAATTGTTACAGTTTTTTTAGTAAACAATCAGGCAATATCTGTTAATATTAAAAATACATATTCTCCCATCCAACAATCCCACCGTATGGACTCTTTTCCTTAGAATAAAAACACCAGCAAGTAGCAAGTGTTCACATGAATGTCGATTGAAACAGTGTTTGAAGTAGCAAAAACCTGGGAGCAAAGGGAATGCCTGTCAGTAGGGGTATTGGTATATAACTTATAGATTTTGTGTTTTTAAAGTCCATTAAAAGTAGGAGTTAAAAAAAAATTGAAGTTAAATCCATACTGGTGAATCAAAAGGATTTCCAAATACATCCTAAAAGGATCCATCATGTATCTTAAGTGAGAAAGGCAAAGTTTAGAGAAAAATATGTAACGAGATCCCATTTTTGTTAAACAGCTGAAAAACACCATGAGTTTTGTATATGCCTATATGATTGTCAACACTGGAAGGAGGAAGTAAGCAAAAGAAAACAGAAAGACAAAGGAAAAAAGGCAGGGTATTCACAATAACACATGCATAAAACTACATGTTTGTGCATATCTGTACAAGTTGAATTGCAGAAAGGATAGTCACCAAAGTGTATGTTTAGTGGTTACCTCAGTACATGGATGGGCATTTTGGGTGGTTTTTATTTTCTTACCCTTTTCTGTATTATGTGTTTTTATTTTTACAATGAACATGTAGTGTTTCTGTAATTAGAAAAAACTACCTTTTTTAAAAAGAAGCGACTTCCCTGGTGACACAGTGGTTAAGAATCCACCTGCCAATGCAGGGGACACGGGTTCAAGCCCTGGTCCGGGAAGATCCCACATGCCACGAAGCAACTAAGCCCGTGTGCCAAACTACTGAGCCTGCGCTCTGGAGCCAGCGAGCCACCACTACTGAGCCCACACACCTAGAGCCTGTGCTCTGCAGCAGAAGCCCGCGCACCGCGAGGAAGAGAAGCCCCCTGCTCGCCGCAACTAGAGAAAGCCCGCGCACAGCAATGAAGACCCAACACAGCCAGAAATTAATTAATTAATAAGTTAATTAATTAAAAGTAAAAGATCTGTTAGGGCAAAGAAGGAATTAACAAAAGGAAGAATTCCATTTGAAATGGCCAGAAATGGCAATTGTCTGAAATTTTTTTTTGTCTTAATTACTTAGGTATCTGAGGGGAAAGTGTATAAATTACCCTGCTAATTCCATAAACTCTCCTTAATTTTTTTGTGTATGTGATAACCCATGGGCATCCAATAAGAAGTTGTCATTAAAAATGTACAGAAAAGTGATAGGCATTACCAGATAGGGTTACAAATTTTATTTTTGGTATGGATATTAAGTCCTCCAGAAATGTTTTCTGCCTTGGAGATAATAGAGCATATTGCACAATTATGGAGTCTGTTACGTGACGTAATTGTTTGACGGTCAGCATAAGGGAAAGCCCACATTTGGGTTTTGGTGAATGAAAAAACTAAATACAATGTTAACTCTCCTTAGAAAGCTTCAAATAAGAATGCCTATAAAGAAGCAAAATTAAGTTACTTAATACTTGATTTCAGTCCTTTTAAGAATCTGAAATTAATATATCATTCAAAGCTGTAATAGAAAATAACAGATGCTTTAGAGCAGCGGTCCCCAACCTTTTTGCCATCTGGCACCGGTTTCATGGAAGACAGTTTTTCTGAAGACGGGGTGGGTGGCGGTGGTGGGGAGGGGGTGGTGCAGTGGTGGGGGGAGGGTTCAGGCGGTAATGGGGAGTGGCAGATGAAGCTTCGCTCGCTTGCCTGCCACTCACCTGCTGTGCAGCAGGGTTCCGAGGGGTTAGGGACCCCTGCTTTAGAGTGAGATTTGTTATATGTTTAAAGCATTTGTATTTGTTTCTCATGTTGATATTTTTTGTTTCCCCTTTTCCTTAAAAGTTTTACGAACTTAATTATGTATATGTTCTTTATTGTAAACTGTACACATTTTTCCCCTCCAGTTTTATTGAGATATAATTGACATACAGCACTGTATAAGTTTAAGGTGTACAGCATAATGACTTGACTTACATACATCATGAAATGATGACCCCAGTAATTTTGGTAAACATCCATCCTCTCATATAGATACAAAATTAAGGAAAGTTAAACAGATTTTTTTCTTGTGATGAAGACTCTTAGGATTTACTCTCTTGACAACTTTCATATTTAACATTCAGTAATGTAATTATATATCATGTTATACAGTACATCCCTGGCACTTATTTATAACTGGAAGTTTGTACCTTTTGACCACCTTCATCTGGTTACCCCTTCCCCTGCTCCCTTATTTCTAGTAACCACAAATCTGATCTCTTTTGTTTTCAAAGTATAATTGACTTAAAGCGAATACTATGTTAGTTCCTGCTATACAATATAGTGATTCGATATTTCTATACCTTTTAAAATAATCACAATAAGTCTAGTTACAACATGTCACCATACAAAGATATTCCATACTTATTGACTATATTCCCCACACTATACATTTCATACCTGTGACTCATTTATTTTGCAACTGGAAGTTAGTACCTCTTAATCTCCCTCACATGTTTCTTTCCTCCCTCAATCCCCTTCCCTCTGGCAACCACCTGTTTGTTCTCTGTATCTATGACTTTGTTTCTGTTTTGTTTGTTCATTTGTTTTTTAAATTCCACATATAACTAAATCATACAGTATTTGTCTTTCTCTGACTTATTTCACTAATACCCTATAGGTCCATCTCTGTTGTTGCAAATGGAAAGATTTCATTCTTTTTTACAGCTAATGTTCCATTGTATGCACACACCACATCATCTTTATCCATTTTTCTGTTGATGGACTCTTAGGTTGCTTCCATATCTGGGCTATTGTCAATAATACTGCAGTGAACTTAGTGGGGTGCATGTATCTTTTCTAGTTAGTGTTTTTGTTTCCTTTAAATAAATACCCAGGAGTGGAATTGCTGGATCATACGAGAGTTCTGTTTTTCATTTTTTGAGGAATGTACAAATTCCTTTTCAAAAGAGTTGGGATATAGGTAAATAAAAAGTAATTTTAGAGTAGTGTTGAGAGGCAACATAGCAAGCAAGGAGGTTAGGGGTGTAGGTACTGGAGCCAGACTGGCTCAAACCCTGGCTCTGTTACTTCTTAGCAGTGTGACTTTGGGGAAGTTTCTTTTATGTCTCTGTATTGTATTTTTCTCAGCTTTAAAATAAGGATATTAAGAGTATATTTATTTCATTAAGTGTTGTGAGGATTAAATGAATAATATAAGAAAAGTGATTAGAACAATGACTGTTACATAATAAGAGCCATGTACATATTTGCCATTATTATTTAGTTACTATGCTCTTTGCTCAGTTAATTAGTTATATATAGTAATTTTATCACTTGGCTTAATTGGTTTAGCGCTCATCGAATCACTCAATATTTTTAACTAAGTTGAATGGATAATACATGTACAAATACAGTAAAATTTTTATATTCACACATGTGTGCGTTTTCTCCCCGTCTCTCCATCCTTACTCTTTTTTCTCATGTATTTGTTCACAAAGGTAGCATCTTGTCATGTTATTCCCAGGCCTTACATTTTTCATTTAACAATGTTACCTTGGAGATTTTTCCACATTGATACAGTTAAAGATGCCACATTCTTTTAAACAATAGTCTAGTATTCAGTTGTACTAATGTACCATCATCATCCTACACAACAATTTTTTGAGAGTTTACTCCTGTATCAGGCACTTTTCTTGAATTAAGTCATGCAAGGCTCTCAACAACCTTATAAGATAGGTGTTAGTTTTATCCCCATTTAACAGATGAGGCAGTTTAGGCTTTGAGTGGTTAAATGCCCACCAATGTTACACAGTTCATAAGTAATAGGACTCTGGAGTTGAACCCAGAGAGTCTTTTTCCAGAGATTACTATCTTAACACCACAGCTCTCAAGACGTCGTCTCCATATTAATGGACATTCCAGTCTTTTGCTGTAAGAAACAGTGCTGTAATAGATTATTTTGTTAATAGCACATTTTGTACGCATAAAGTAAATTCCTAAAAATGGTGGGTCAAAGGATTTTGAATTTTGGTGGGTATTGCCAACTTATTGTCCAATTTAGGGATGCACTGAAGGTCAGGTTTGTCCTCAGTATTTTGCCAAAATCTGTCCATTTAGCTTGAGTCTTAGGGAAGCTGAATAGCTGGATGCCTTTAACATTTCTAGCATCCCTGAATTACGTGTGACCTACCATCATGTGATAGCATAGGTTACCCCATATCTAATCAATATCTAACAGTGTCAGTATGAGATCAAGGTCTGACAAATGTCGTGACTTTTTGTTACTTTCAAATAATGGTAAACATTCTAGATATAACTTGAAGTGCTGTTTATGTGACTCATACATTGAAATTCTATCAATTGAAGTTTGAATGTAAGTTATTAAAAGTAAAATACTACAGTTGTTAATAATTGTGAAAGTTGCTGATTTTATGAACCAAAACAATTATGTTAGAGCTCTCAAATAATACATAGGGAATCAGATTGCCAATTAATACGAACATTTAGAGTGTGATAGCTAGCTAAATGTGAGAATAACTGTATCTTGTGAAAAATGGGTTGTCACTCTATAAGTACTAGTCTTAGGTAATGCAGAATCAGACAGTGAGGGACTTTATTAACATGAGTTACAATATCCACAAATTATTTTGACTATAACATACTTCTGTTCAGTGTCCTCTATTTCATTTGTTTCAAGAAAGAAAAGTATCTCTTATTAATCCAAAGAATAGGCCAAGTGGCACCCAAACTCTTCAATGTGATCCAAAGCAGACACTTAAAATACAGAATGCTCAGGTCCCAACTTGGTACACCTGCAGTGCTTGAATGTAGATTTATAGTACCTGCTATTGTTCAGTGGTGTGTGCGTATTTTAAATATGATCTCATCCTCACCCAAAGATGCTGTTGGATAAGGAGGGTGGGGGAAGTACCTAAAAATAGGCAATGATAAGGACTATTAATTCTTTATTGTAGACTCTACCTCAGAGAAGAATAAAACAACAGACAATAACTCCCTCTACCTTCACCCTCCAAATGCATCATTGCACTGTAGCAACTTTGATATCTAAAATATTAGAGCTGAGCCTGAATCTTGGAGGACAAACCCTTCTATGCCTCATGGCTCGACAGTTCAAGATAATATTCCTAAATCTTCACACAAGATATTGCCATTAAGCCCTGTTCTGAAACAAAGATGAGTACTTTAGAGGCATTTCTGACTAATATACTCCTGAGCTGTTAATAAGGGACTGGAAATTCTCAGGATTTGCCGAACTTGACTGGACAAGTGGGTGCCCACAGCCTTATCAAGAGCCACATTAGTTCATTCTAAACAGACAAAAGTCTGTGTGGTGGTTTTCAGCTGTTCCTAGGGTTAAGGTTCTCTCATTAGCATCATAGGCATACATAGCATCATGTAGTCTTCTGTAACTGTTAGTTCACAAGTAAAAACAAAAGTGAATATGAGGTATTCTGTGTAAGCATTATGCCCTTACAGGAGTGATATTGTCAATACTTTGTGCTTTTTAAAAAAAGTTTTATTGAGGTATAATTGACATAATTGCAAACATATTTCAAGTGTACTGTTTGACATTTTGATATATGTATACACCCATGAAACCATCACTACAGTCAATATAGTGAACATATCCATCACCCTCAAAAGAAATTTCCTCGTGCCTCTTTGTAATCCCTTCCTTCTATACCTCCCCACTGCCCATCCCCAAGGAACCACTGATCTCTTTTCTATCACTATAGGTTAGTTTGTATTTTCTAGAGTTTTATATAAATGGAACCCTTTGCCCAGGGCGGTGGGGGCGGGGGGGTCTACCTCTTACTTTTACATGTTTCAATGATGCATTTCTTTTTATTGTCGAGTATTCACTGTATACCACAAATGCCACAATTTGTCTATCCCTTCACTTGTTGATAGATATTTGGGTGGTTTCTGCTTTTTGGCTGTTATGAATAAAGCTGCTATGAACATCCATGTAAAATTCTTTGTTTGGACGTAAGCTTTCATTTCTCATGGGTAAATACCAAGGGGTAGAATGACTGGGTCATATGATAGGTGTATGCTTAACTTTCTAAGAAACCGCCAGATTGTTTTTTTAGTGGTTGTACATTTTACATTCCTACCAGCAGTACGTGAGAGTTCTAGTTCTGCATCCTTACCAACACTTCCTTTGGTCAGTCTTTTAAAATTTTAGCCCCGCTAGGTATGGAGTGGCATTTCATTGTGGTTTTCCTTTGCATTTTCCTAATATTAAGCATATTTTCATGTATTTATTTGCCATTCATGGGTCTTCTTCGTGCAGTATATCTTAAGATCTCTTGCCCATCATTTTAATTGTGTAAAATTGTCCATTTTAGTCAGTTGTCCATTTCTGTGTGTGGTTCTATAGCCTTTTTGTAAAAAATAAATTAAATTTTATATTTTTGGCTGCGTTGGGTCTTCGTTGCTGCACGTGGGCTTTCTCTGGTTGCGGCGAGTGGGGACTACCCTTCTTTGCAGTGTGCAGGCTTCTCATTGTGGTGTCTTCTCTTGTTGCGGAGCACGGGCTCTAGGCACATGGGCTTCAGTAGTTGTGGCTCGTGGGCTCAGCAGTTGGGGTACTCAGGCTCTAGAGAGCAGGCTTAGTAGTTGCGGTGCACAGGCTCAGTTGCTTTGCGGCATGTGGGATCTTCCTGGACCAGGGCTCAAACCCGTGTCCCCTGCACTGGCAGGCAGATTCTTAACCACCACACCACCAGGGAAGTTCCTGTATAGCCTTTTGAGCTAATATTTGTTTGTAAAATTTTAAATAATAATACCAGGCAGAATAATGGAGATAAGATTTTATCTATTCTTTGTATAATTATTTGGTGTTCTAGCATTTATAACATCAAACAAAATAACCACTAAGGGCTTCCCTGGTGGCGCAGTGGTTGAGAGTCCGCCTGCCGGAAGATCCCACATGCCGCGGAGCGGCTAGGCCCGTGAGCCATGGCCGCTGAGCCTGCGCGTCCGGAGCCTGTGCTCTGCAACGGGAGAGGCCACAGCAGTGAGAGGCCCCATACCGAAAAATATATATATATATTTATTTATTTATTTATTTATTTATATATAAATAACAAAAAGTGGGGTACTGTAGTTTAAAGAGAATTATTACATAAACTATGGTATCCATTTAATGGAATATTGTACTGTTTAAGATGATACTTATTAAAAATATGTCAATTTGTATTATAGTATTGATTACAATTATATAAAAAATTGTGAGGAAATAACATCAAAGTCAACAGTATTCAAGTTGTGAGACTTTTCTTTGGGTATTTTAAAAATTATAAGCATATTGCTTCTGAAAATAAATTTTAAGTAGAAGTATGTAACAAATGCTTATTTTCTTTACTGTTTGTATCATTTAGCTATCTTTTTGGCTGTTTACATTCTTGGTAAGTTAAAATATAAAATCAGTGACTCGTTTTTTTCTTTGTAATCTGAAATCAAGAAATATTCTAAAAATTCACATAGAAATCTTATGGGATATTAATGTTAGCTTCACTATAACTTTTAACTCTTTAATAAGTTTTGTCTTAGAGATAAGAAAAATAAGAGGAATTTCTCAGATACTGTTTCAGGTAAATTTATTATTCCAAATTTATGACAGACTATTAACCAGAAATTGTCTACTACTATTCCCTGTAGCAAAATTATATTGGGTCTGTTTTCATTAATATTCTTATTAGTTCCAAATATGCCCATTTACTTTACAGTTAAATTTATTTTTACTATTATTATCAGTTATTTATGTTTGTGTTATAAAGCTAGGCATTAATAAAACACAGCATTGTGTGTTGTTCTTTAAAAATCTTAGTTCTTTAGGAGATAGATATTCTAGAAACAGTCAATTCTTGGTTGTTATACTACTTGCTCTTTAGTTTGTGAATGATCTGTTATATCATCTCTTTTTCATCTTCTCCCTTTTGCCTGCGTATTATTCTTTGCCATTCTAACATAGAGTCAGTTAATAATGGAAAAGAGGCATCCTGGGCTTTTTTTTTTTTAAGATAATAGAGGTTAAAGCTACTGGCTATATAAGGTCTTTTGAATTATTTGTTGGTATTATAAATGCTTAGATGTTAAAATCAGACTAAATTCGGACTTCTCCACTCCATAGCTCTAATCTTGAGCGGGTTGCTTAAAGTCTCAAAACCTGTTTCGTAATCAAACAATACCTGCCTCCTAGGACTGTTGTTAAAGGTTAAATGAGATGTGTTTATTTTTTAACATAATGCCTGGAGTGTGATATGTGCTTAACAAGTAGTAGTTTATCTGTTTTTAATATCAGAACATTTTATTGAGTTACTGCTGTGCAAGGCTCCATGCTATGTGGAGGGAAGAGAGTTAAGAAAATGATAAATTTATACCCCTTGAAGGCAGGGATACTTGAGTCTGTTCATATGACAGTTCTACCATTGGTCATAGGCTTCTAGCCTATAAATTTCAAACCATAGAACTTATACACTAAATACAGTATTTTGTTATTCTGGTTAATACTTTGGATTATCACCTCAGTATAACCCACTTTTATTTATAAAATTTTGAAGTGAAAGGAATCTGTGATTGTTTATTTCTAGAAATGCTATCAAAATTGTTTATGGATAAGCTTGTCATCAAAGCATAAGTATGTGTAGCCAATAAGATTTGAATTCTATTCCCAGCTTAATTGTCCACCCTACCTTTTATCTTTACTGTTTCTTTTACAGGATTAGTTGTACTTTAATAAGTGAAAGGGTGTTATCTGTGTGTGCCCTCAAAAAATTTTATTGTAGTAGGAATAAATTTTTTCTGATTCTGTTAGTCCAGTTTGCCATCTGTGATCTTTCTATACTTCTCTACTCTGATTCCCACTTTTGTCTGCATATTTCCTTGTAGTCCATCTCAAGTAATTTTTTGTGAACTATTTAAGTAATGACCTTATAGATGCCTTTATTCTTAACCTTTTGGCCTATCCTTTAAAAAAAATAACACTATGAAATATGTATACCATATAAAAATATTTATTCTTGAAATCCTCTCCGTTCTGTTTCGTTATAAAGGCAACAGGGACCCAGATGCTTTCTGTCTTTCAGTTTTGCTGTCCTTAGCAAGGTGGCCTGGCTACTTAGATTTGCTTCTTTCAAGGTCCCAAGATGGCTGCATGTCCCACGCAGATGACCAGATCCCAAGGGAAAAAGTGTTTTTCATGGCCTGTATATTTTAAAAGAGCAAAGAAATCATTACCAGAAGCTCCCCAGTAGACTGTGCCTTACCTCTTATTGGTCAGAACATCATAACATGCTCATTTCCAAACCAGTCATTGACAGGGGACCTGGAATTACCTTGATGTGTCTACCAAAATTTCAGCCAATTTAGGGTTTTGCTAACAAGATAAAAAGGGGGAACTAGTTATGCTAGTCAGTAATCTGCCATGTAAGCCTTTTTTTTTTTTTTTTTTTTTTTTTTTCCCAGCCACTCCGTGGCATGTGGGATCTTCCCGGACCGGGGCACGAACCTGTGTCCCCTGCATCGGCAGGCGGACTCTAACCACTGCGCCACCAGGGAAGCCCACACATAAGCCTTTCTAATGGTGTTGCTAGGGAGGTTGGTTAAATAAAATGAATAGAAAAGTACTTCACAAAATGTGTACTATACCCTGTGAATATAAGGTAGTGCTATTAGCTGGAATTCTACCAATTCTATAACTTTCGTTATAATTTATAGCAAGCATAAAAATATTAGATTCTTGATGCCTTTCCCCAAGAAGGTAAACTGTGTATGAAAATAAGTATTTGCTTTTAATCAACTAGATTCTTATTCATCTTAAAAAAAATAATCTATTATTTCCAAAGATAGTCTTCAGTCAGTTGGATAGGATGTACATTTCCAAGTGTTATGTTAAGTAACAATGAAGTGCCACGGTATCAATTAAGGATTTTGTATGTAAATAAATCTTGTCTTAGAACCTTGGTATTTAGCTTTTACATAACACCTTACCCTTGCCTCCAGCAATTGTATCATCCAAGACTGGTCGTGAAAACATTTCTTTGAGTAATGAAATTACTAGGTATAGTGCATTAACCAATAGCAATTTGTAAGGGATCTTGTAAAACAGAAGGAACAAAAGTGGGCCTCTGGTGTTGTGATTTGCCACTGCAGTGTTCTGCAGTGTTTGGAGGAGAGACTGGTGACTCATTAGATCCGATGGTTGCCTGTACTATCTGGATTTTTCCCCTTCTACAGCAGGGTTTTTTGTTTTGGGTTTTTTTTTTTTTTTAATCTTTCACAAATATGGGAGGTGGTTACAGTTTGTGACTATTAGAATTTTGGATTTTTTTTGTTTTTTTGGGTTTTTTTGGCTGCACTGGGTCTTCATTGCTGTGTGTGGGCTTTTCTCTAGTTGCAGTGAGTGGGGGCTGTTCATCTTTGCGGTTTGCATGCTTCTCATTGCGGTGGCTTCTTGTTGTGGAGTGCGGGCTTCAGTAGTTGCGGTGCGTGGGTTTCAGTAGTTGTGGCTTGCAGGCTTTAGAGCGCAGCCTCAGTAGTTGTGGCGCACAGGCTTAGTTGCTCCGCGGCATGTGGGATCTTCCTAGACCAGGGATCGAACCCGTGTCCCCTGCATTGGCAGGTGGATTCTTAACCACTGCGCCACCAGGGAAGTCCCCAGAAGCTTGGTTTTAATTGCATTTACTTTTTATCCTTAAAAGAGGAGTCCAACAACTAAAGCCAATTTTAAAAATATAATCGAGTTGATTTCTCTATGAGCGCAGGTACATATAACACATTGTTTTATCAAAAGCAACTGTTTTTAAAGTAAATAGCATGCTTTTATTTTTTAAACGATTGAAAGCAACAATAATAGCTGCATATCGTATTAGAAAGGAGTTATTACATAGCACATAAAACTTCATGTAGGATTAAATCATATCATGATAGTTTGGATCTTATGGAGATTTGGCATGAGATTAACTTTCAGTATGATCTGACTTGCAGTATCATTTGCTTATAGCACGTTAAACTGTTTTGGGAGGTTGTTGTCTTAACATTTTTAAAAGCCTACGTTGGCAATTCCTTGGCAGTCCAGTGGCTAGAACTCCACGATTTCACTGCCGAGCGCATGGGTTGAGTCCCTGGTTGGGGAACTGAGATCCCGTAAGCCACTCGAGCAGCCAAAAAAAAAAAAAAGCCTATACTTTTTCACATAGATACATAAGCATTCAGTAGTGAAGCAGAAGATTTTAGTGGGGTATTTTTATTTTCACTCTTTTCATAGATAACAATGAAGGGTGGTTAATGGATACAAATTAGTACGTTGTATGACCATGTCTATCAAACTGCTATATGCTTTGCCCTATTCAGTAGTTGTCAATATAATATGTCTACCTAATTCATCATTTTTATTTTATCTGTGGGGAGGAAACACTTCCATATTTTTCTTGTAAAACACACATTGTGTATGATGATGTAGAGGGCAAAACTTGTTTGGGTTAAGAGGGTATACAAGAGCAAAGAAATTTGGACTGCTGTAACATCCTGTTGTCTGTCAAGATTCTGGGGAAGTGGTGGGGAGGTATTTATTACTTTAGTGCTTACTTGTTCTTCTGCAATTGGGGTGCTTTGATGAAAAAGCTTTAGAAGTATATTATCTATATGTGTGTGTGTGTGTGTGTGTGTGTATCCTTATGTCAGTGCTGTGGGAATTGCAAATTTTAATGTTCAAGAAAGCCTAGTACCTTGGACTGATCCTTGGAAGTTTCTCAAAGTGTTTAACTGTTAAGAGGTTGGAGCCTGAAACTTATGGACCAGGAAAACATATTTTCCAATATCAGAAAATAGTACTTTAGACTTCTTTTCCTGTGACTGCTGGTGATGGGCTGTATCTAAGGTTTATGTTGAAGCAGGAGGAGCAAGTTCCTTTCAGAAACTAAGGCTTTTGTTGCATGGGAACCTTAGCCGGAGAATTGCCTATTGGGCCGTGCTTTCTAAACCCACTTTTGTATTTTTTCGTTTTCCCAAAGTAACCAATTACAAGATTACTAAGACAGAAAACAGGCCAAAAATTGTAGTGCTTCAAGTGTGAGTCTAAGTTTCAGTTATCCAGGAAGTAATTATTCAGTTTGTTCATTGTAAGTATTTTAGGTTCTCTGGAATCAGATGTCTAAAAGGAGTCTGTTGTATAAGATTTTCTTAAGGATCAACACATGTGAAAGGAAGGGGACGGAAACAGAGTTGGTCTGGGGAAGAAGTGCAAATGCAATGCAAGCCCGACAAAGCCTCAGCTGACCAGGTGGGATGATCTGGAGTGAGCATTTATTGCTTGTGACGTCCGCATTGGGCTGATAGGGCTGGGCCTTTCTTTATACCTCCACTTTGCTCAGTCACCTGGTACAGGTTGCTCTGTGAAGGGTGTGAATGTGGGCAAGGCAGCTCTCTGCATCCGTGAAGGGCTGACAGCTGTTGGCTATCCTCTTCCTTGAAGTGGAATCTGAATGTTGCAGCTCTGTGTCTAATAAGATAAAGCATACAGTCTTGAGGTAGAGACTGTTGTCCGCTGTACCACATAGGATTGTTTAGATGTGTACAATAGAAATCAGCCTAGTTAATTGAGGAGGCAGAGTGCAGTGCTTAAAGAGCATAGGCTTTGATGTCAGACTGCGTCGGTTCATAATCCCACCTTTACTGTTTGCTGGTTTTGTGATCTTGGGCAAAGTTACTTACATCTCCATTCTTTAGTTTCCACATTTGTAAAATGGAGATGGTATTAGGGGGTATGAAGTTATTCAGTAACTATTCACTGAGTGCTTTTTTCTTTGCCCAGGCACTGTTTTCTTTACCCTCATGAAACTAAGTATTCTAGGGAGTGATACAGATGCTTATACTAACCACAGTAAACAAGTAAATTAAAAAGAAAAAATATTCTTTCAGGTAGTTAAAAGTTCTATGAAGAAAAGCAGGGTAAGAGCATTGAGGATGACAATGGGAGGAGAGGGACTATTTCATGAGAGTGAGGAAAAGACATTCTAGGCAGGGCACAGCAAATATAAAGGTCTGAGTTGAAGCCGAGATTAAAATTTAACATGTTGAAGCATCAAAAATGGACAAAAGTGCCTGGAATTCCTACATTTTATACTTTAAAAACTGGTGTTTTGGGCTTCCCTGGTGGCGCAGTGGTTGAGAGTCCGCCTGCCGATGCACGGAACACGGGTTCGTGCCCCGGTCCAGGAAGATCCCACATGCCGCGGAGCGGCTGGGCCCGTGAGCCACGGCTGCTGAGCCTGCGCGTCCGGAGCCTGTGCTCCACAACGCGAGAGGCCACAACAGTGAGAGGCCTGCGTACCGCAAAAAAAAAAAAAAAACTGGTGTTTTCATAATTTTCTTATTTTATCATGAAAGATGTGTTAAGAGTTGGTTTTTGAATGTATTTGTAACCACTTCTCTGAATATCATACAGTGGTGTACAAAAAGCTAAATTACTTGTGACCATCATCATGTTTTTCTCCTCTTAACATTGACTTTTTTTTCCTTCGGGTTTTATACTTACTGACTGTATTCCCCGCAGTGTACATTCATGCCTGTGACTCATTCATTTTGCAACTGGAAGTTTGTACCTCTTAATCTTGCATTTCTTTCCTTCCCCCACCTCTTTCCCCTCTGGCAACCACCTGTTTGTTGTCTGTATCCATGACTCTGTGTTTTGTTATGTTTCTTCATTTGTTTTGTTTTTCTTTTGGCTGCGCAGTGCAGCATTCGGGATCTTAGTTCCCCGACCAGGGATGGAACCTGTGCCCCCTTGCAGTGGAAGTGTGGAGTCTTAACCACTGGACCACCAGGGAAGTCCTGTTTTGTTTTTTAGATTACACATTTAAGTGAACTCATGCAGTATTTGTCCTTTTCTGTCTGACTTATTTCACTAAGCATAATACCCTCTAGGTCCATGTTGTTGAAAATGGCAAGATTTCATTCGTTTTTTACAACTGGGAAATATTCCGTTATATTTGTATACCATATCTTCTTTACCTATTCATCTATTGATGGGCATTTAGGTTGCTTCCATATCTTGGCTGTTGTAAACACTGACTTTTTAAAAAGTAGAATCATCTTGATTTGTTTTAAGAATATTAATCAGATGAATGGAAATTTGTGGATCTGGTGAAAAGCATATTTAAGTGAATTTATAGAATTATCACTTAGGCTCTTGGTTCACTTATTAGTTTGATATCACTGTTCCTAATGCCTGCTGCCTTTGGCATAAATTAAACAATATATGCCTAAAAATAAAGTTTAAAACTGTAGAATCATCAGTTTCCTATGGTGGCTAGGATTATCCTTGTGATAAATTCACAAGGCAGCTGAATCATGAACAAACTCATTTGATTTCCACTAATTATTGCTCATACATTTGGAGGCTCTTGTTGTTGTTTAAAAGGGAAAATATGTAAACACCTGTTTTTAAAAATCAGAACAGATACTATTATTGCCTCATGAACATTCTAGAACACCTTCATGAACCCTAGGAGATTTAAAGCATCTGTAAGAAAGTTCTACTGTATACTCTAATGCCTCCTCATCTTTCAAGTTTCAGCTTAGCCTCCTCTAAGTCACTCTTGTCCTGCCCAAGTCAAGGTTAGATGCCTCTTCTAAATCACTCTGCACTGCTCTATGAGAGCACATTTGTTACCCTATTGTAACTGTTCTTACTCCACTGTATTTTCAGTCTATGATACAGCACCTGGCATATCACTGATGCTTAAAATAAAATCTACTTAGTTTTAGAAAATAAAGTTATGGTAAAATACACATAATAGCTAAGAAAAAAACTAGCCACTTGACTAGATTTGGTTCATATAACAAGAAGATAAGAATATGTTAGGTTCTTTTTAGAAATATAGGCAGTATTAGCTTGTACTAACAGAATAAAGTTAGTAGTCATCAATAATACTTTTCTGTTAGGCTTACTGTTAGGTGCTTCACAACAATCCCAGTAGATTTTACAGATGAAATGAGTCTCAAAAGGTTGAAAGAATTTGATTTGCTCAAGGGCACAATTTATAATTTCAGACTTCATTTGTCTGACTCAAAGCCTTGGTCTCTGTTTCTCAATAAAAAGAAAGCAGCCAGAACAGATGAAAGTGGTACTCTTCAGAACTTACTCATATGACATTTAGAATACAGTTTTTAATTTTGTTTGCTCTGTTTTAAAAGAAACATTGATATCTGAAATACTTCTGGAAGAGGGTAGCCTCAGGGGAGAAAGATCTGAAAAAGTCTATCCTTTGAGGGACAGTTGACACCAAAGAGAATTCCTCCGGAGGGAAGATACTGTGTGTGGCTGCAGTAGTTGGAAGAAACGGCCAGAGGGTAGAAGTTGGGGAAGTAGATTTAGGTTGGATACAAGACAACTCTCTAAGAGGCGATTTCTGAAAATAGAATGGCTTTTTCAAAACTGAAGCCCTGTTTAAATGGTAGGTATTACAGATGAATTTTTTGTGAGCATTTTACATCTCACAAGGAACATTTTGACAAACTGTAATTTAATCATAGCCCCAGGGTAGGTGGTACTTGTGTTTTTCAAATGAAGATATTAAGAGATTTTGATTTGTCCAAGATCTCCTGCAGTGTGTCACTGGTAGAATCAGGATATTTCCTAAGCCTGCTGACCCAATATTTCATGATATTTCCACTTTAATAGGCAGATGATCATGTATCATAGGAAATACCCATATTTAGGGAAGAAGTTAGACTGTATTATTATAAAGTTCTCTTCTGACTTTGAAAATCTTTGATTTTCTGGAGATTAAAATTTGACCTCCTTTGCTTGTTTAGTACTTCTTTGAAGACTTTGCCCAGCCCATTTCCCAAATAAATACTTATCTTTAAACTTTGTTTTTTCCCCTGTTATCTAAGTCGTTTCTAGAAAAACTTTCATCTTTTTATATTCTAATCTTTTGCAGTCCCATTCCTACTTCCTCAACAGTTCCCTTCTGCATCTTTAGGAGGCTGGAAAAATCCTAATAAACCAGTTTCCCCTTTTCTTTACTTCCTCCCTCAACTGCCCTTCCTCCAGTTTTCCTACTGACACCAAAATCCTTGTCTCCTTTACATTGACATTTGTGACTGTAATATCAGATTTATTATTATTTTTCCATGATTTCTAAGGACTTATACACTAACTTCATCTTTATCAATAAATGACCAAAGTGATGATAGTCTCTACCTTATCACTGATACCATCTTTAAGGTGTTGATACTTTTCTTGCCCCTTTGATCATATTCTTCTCATTTGGAAGGTCTCCCATATCGCCATGTGGTTGATTTTTGGGTTTTTTAACATCTTTATTGGAGTATAATTGCTTTACAATGTTGTGTTAGTTTCTGCTGTATAACAAAGTGAATCGCCATATGGTTTTGATCTTTAATTGTTTTTACTCTTACTTGTTTCTTTAATCACTCTTTAATTCTTCCCTGTTATCCCTGTACACCATCCTGCTTCTGAAGGCACTAAGTGTATCAAACCAGAATTCCACTGTTAATGACTTTATTGTTACACACCCTTCCCGAATTCTTTGATACCTTGGTTAATGGATTACAAATTGTATTCCAAGGAGTGTAGGGTTCTGCAGCCATCCTTCAATGACTCCAGAAAGACTGAAAAACACCACTGTACCCAGCCTGAATTAATACCTAAGCCTCAGGGTTTGATTTTCCTCTCTTTCTGTATTCTTTCTATTTGGACTCAACTCAGCCTTGAAACTTACTTTCCAGTTCTTACCTGTTCCCCTAACTCATCCCCATTGCTTTACACTTTTCCCACATCTGAATCAATTTCTCCTTTTCTCCCAATGTGTTGTCATTTTGAACACTTAAGTAATTTTGTCTTATGGTACAGTTGTTTAAAACCAGTGAAATCTCCTTTTATTCATAGTCTTTATTCCCTAAGTTTAACACAGTACCTTTTCCTTGGTAGGAGCTCAGTAAACATTTAATAAATTGAGTCCATTTGTTACCAGTTAAGTTGTATGAACCCTTGCTCGGGCCCTAGCCCACTGAGGCCCTCTGCCTCCACAGAGAAGGTTTTTTTCCATTCGGGTTCCAGCAGCCAAAAAATGAAACCAAAGCAGAAATTGAAGCAACAGAAGCTTTATTCAATGGCCAGAGAATGGATAAGTGGGAACTTAGTTCACAAATCAAGCTCTCGCCTTAATGGCAAGACGGATTTGCTTTTAAGGAATAAAGACAATGGGGGGAAGGAGTGAGACTAATGATGGGGATGCATATGCATCAGTTTTCTGGGAAAGAGGCAGGCTTTCCTGGAAATGGGATGCCACCACTTTTCTGTCCTTTTTTGGTCAGTGACTTCCAGTCACGGCTGCCAGTAGGTGTGTCATTTAGTACACTAATGTAGTAAAATCAGTGTAGAAAGAGACTCGGGGTCTCTTGGAGTTAAGATTTATCGCCATCTTGGTTTCAGCTGGTTCTGTCCGGTTTTTGTTTTTCTCTTCCTATAGCTTCCTTTCTTTGTGTCCAGACCCTGTGATTAAAGATATATGTTAGTTCCTATTCCAAGGAGAGGTTGGTGGGTTTTGAGCAAGGGTCTGGTGACAACTCTGGTAACATACTGACACTCACCCCATAACTATTTCCGGAGCTTTTCAACTTCTCTTCATGCCTGCATCCCTTCCCCTACTTAACGTTAGATTGGTTAAACATCATTATTCTCATAACAGTTCTCCCTCAATCTTCGGTTATTTCCTATTGTTTGTAGGATAAAGTCCAGTAGGCATTCATTTCAAGACCCACAAATTAGTCTCCCTTATCCTTATTTCTCACCGTTGCCATAACATAAACCTTTTATTCCAGTCAGGCTGTTAACTGTTCCTGAGATTTTTATTTCCCTTCTTTTGTTCTCGTTACTTCCCCACCTGAAATGCCTTTTACTCTCCTCCTTTTCCTATGCTAATTATACCTGACCTTCAAGATGTTTTCCCCAAACATTCTAATCTTTGAACTTTTAGTAAATAAGTATGTATTATTTGATACTTTATTACATATTGATCTGTGACCTTTACTTTATGGTTGTTTGGAGACATTATTTAGCTTTTTAAATGTACATACATTTTATCTTCTTTATTAAATTGTCAGTAATAAGTTAGACTAGCAGTTACATAGAAACTTTCTACTTTGGGATCTGTAACCAGTTTTCTATTTGGACTTGAATAGTTCATTGTTTGGGTTTTTCAGATTGCACATCTCTAAAGTAAAGAAGTTGAACTAAATTTCTTACACTATTCTGTGTTCTGCTAAAAAAAAGAAAAAAGGGAAAAATTATCCCAGAAATATTTTAAAGGTAGATTTTACATTTAAACATTTATTAAATGTAAGATATAACTTATTAGATGATAAAAAAATAAAGCAGAGAAGGAGGGGAGGTATTTTAAATAGATGGGCAGATAGGCAGAGAAGCCTCTCAGAGAAGGGGACATTTGAGGAAAGACCTGAAGGAGGTATATAGAAGCTGACATCTGGCAGAAGAGTACTCCAGACAGGGGGAACAACATATACAAAGACCCTGAGGCAGAATGTGTATGTGCTTTGAGTAATGGCAAAGAGTTCAGTGTTTATGCAGCCTGATTAAGGGGAAGAGTAGTTAGAGAGGCAGTCAGAGAAATAATGGGAGGGCAAGATGTTGTCAGGCTAGATAAGAGGTTGGAAAGAATTCACAGTCTGTTACATTCCATGGGGTATTTTCTATTGAATGTCTTGCATACGGATATATAATTCTGAGTTTTAATAACTGTAGACTATCCAAGAATGAGGTACTTTTAACCAAATCTTAAGAATTTTATATTTTACTTTGAAGAAGTGGTAATAACTCAAGAATACACCAAAGTTCACTACCTATATTGGTTCTTTTGCTTTAAAGTTTGTAATTATAACTTAATTCTTTTTTTTTTTTTTTTTTTTACCATAGGTAAGTTAACATGATGGATTTCTCCAAGCTACCCAAAATACGTGATGAAGATAAAGAAAGCACGTTTGGTTATGTGCATGGGGTCTCAGGACCTGGTAAGTAATACATAATAATCTCAATAGTAAAAATTCCTAACATCAATTAATGTCTTTTCAAGATGTTTTAGGCAGAAATACACAAGTTTCTGTTCACCTACATAAATTCTGTCTTTAAAAGATGTCATAGCTGCTATAAGACTGAGGTAATACCTCCATCATAAGGGCTACTGTAACATTTATTATCTAAATTTGATAATTATTGAGGTACTAATTTGTGATATCCTGTTTATTATATAAATGTATAGTTGGTGTTATATGTCTTAATTTTTTTTATTAAGCGTGAGGTTAAAAAACTATAAAGTTTATAGGTTTTAGTATGTGATACCTAGATGTCTGTTAATTGGATTTGAATTTTAATAATTGCTTTCAGAGCATTTCTCAGAAATATCAACCTTGGCTCTTTGCATGTATAAATCCTTCTGAATGGTTATTCAGATATCACATAACTAGCTACCTATAGGAAAATAGTCTTATGACATGATGATGAGAATGGAAAGCAGTTTATGTTTGTTCTGCCCACACTTGGGGTACTGCATTTTAAATAATAAATTTTGTTCTAGTATTCATTTTATTATTCCACACTTCTATTGCAAAATGTGGTTCATAGTTTCCATAGGTAAAGCTGCTCATTGATTTGTATCTTTAGTGCCATGGAAATTCATTTTTCCTTATATCTTTTTACAAAGTCATGTTGTAGTCTTTTTCTTGTTCTAATCACAGAAGAGGTGATGACACTTTTTGGTGTTAATGCAAAGAAAACACTGTCAGTCACTGTGCCTATTCCTCCCTAAGAAGCTTCTACCACTTAGAAATTGGTGTTTGAGCTTCAACTTATTAGCAGATAATATATTTCACTGTTTTCAATCTCTTTTGCCATTCAGAGAAACAATTTTTCCCCTTGAGGATCGTAAGGTCTTCAGGAAAGACAGGCTATACACAAGAACTCTTAGGGAAAAGGCAAAAGAACACTATCAAAAGAGTTTAGGTAAAAATATTTTTCTGAAACTTGTAGTTAACTGCTCTTAGAACCTATTTATAATTTTTAAGTACTTAATGAGGTAGTAGAAAAATGGCATACTTTTGTTTATGAAATATGATTTCAAACGTTAGTGATCTCTGGTATTTTGGTGCATCTTAACTATTCTTATATATAGGTTCAGAGGTAAGTATTTAAAAAATTAATAAATTCCCATTGTTCAATGTTAAATATTAACACCTTAATAGTTTTCACTCGAATATTACCTAATTCATAGATCTAATTAATTGTATCAGAAGGCTAAATATTAAAATAGACTTATTCCATTGAGGCCTGCGCAGGTCCCAACCTGTCTGTGGTTTGGGGTTGCTATCCGCCTCATAAAGCACAGTAGAGGCTTTGTCTTCTGGGAAGACAGAAGTCGTCTTCTCCTGAAAAGGCCTCTTACATAGCTGGCTTTGGCATCTTCCAGGGAATAGGAGGGCAGGGATTGAGGCCTCATGAGTCTGGTAGAGAGACAAAGACAGGTAGATATCGAGAGGTTGAGGTTAGAGAGAGAAGACAGTGGTTATAACCAGAAAGTCCAGAGTGGGATGTTGTTACTTCCATAACTTGTCGCTGTTAACTCAGCCTGGGCTTCATGACAGTCATAGAAGTGGATTCCTTAATTTAAAAAAAAAGACTTATTTCTACATATCTGAAAATGTACAACATTCCCCTCCTTCCAGAAAAGTAATTTTTGCTTACTAGACAACATGATCAGGACTTCTCTGGTGGTGCAATGGTTAAAAATGCGCCTGCCAATGCAGGGGACACAGGTTCCATCCCTGGTCCTGGAAGACCCCACATGCCGTGGAGCAACTAAGCCCATGCACCACAACTACTGAGCCTGCGCCCCAGAGCCCATGAGCTACAACTGCTGAGCCCGTGTGCCACAACTACTGAAGCCTGCATGCCCTAGAGCCTGTGCTCTGCAACAAGGACAGGCCACCGCCATGAGAAGCCTGTGCACCGCAACGAAGAGTAGCCCCTGCTCACCGCAACTAGAGAAAGCCCGCGCACAGCAATGAAGACCCAACTCAGCCATAAATAAACAAACAAACAAATAAATAAACCAAAATAATAAGTGTAAATTCTAGTTCAGTATTTATAAGAAATAGGGATTTTTAATTAGGATTTCACCCAGTGGTGGTGACTGATTATAAATGTCCTATGGGATATGAAATAAACATCCTATGGGATATGAAACAAATTTTTGATGCAAATGGGAGGTTTTCTAGATAGATCTGTCATTAGTTTATCAAGAGTCTTTGTTCCAGAAGAGTTTTAAGAACCACTGGTATAAAATGTTAGAAAGTAAAGATGTTGTTTTATATAATATTTCTCAAAGCGATGGTGACAACACAGCAAACTGATAATTGTGTGGCATTCTATCATGCAACTAGCTAAAGCTCTTGTTCTCATTTTAGTTTTAAAGGTTTTTTTTATTACTATTTTTCCAAAACCCATCATTCCATATATTATAGCAACCTAGGTTGATCAAAACTTGCCTCAATGCTACTAGGTAAGAGTTTGTCATATAGAACTTCAAAATGAATATAGTTTTCATGTATATTATGTAAATAAGTAATCTTTAGCCTAACAAATTTTATTGTTTACCCCAACTATGTCATATGCTAAAAATGTCTCTTTTTTTTTTTTTTGGCTGCGTTGGGTCTTCATTGCTGCGTGCGGGCTTCCTCTAGTTGCAGCGAGCAGGGGCTACTCTTTGTTGTGGTGCACAGGCTTCTCATTGCAGTGGCTTCTCCTGGTGCAGAGCACGGGCTCTAGGCGCACAGGCTTCAGTAGCTGCAGCACGTGGGCTCAGTAGTTGCAGCACGTGGGCTCTAGAGTGCAGGCTCAGTAGTTGTGGCGTACAGGCTTAGTTGCTCCATGGCATGTGGGATCTTCCCAGACCAGGGATCTCACCTGTGTCCCCTGCATTGGCAGGCGGGTTCTTAAACACTGCGCCACCAGGGAAGTCCCTAAAAATGTGTCTTTTGATCAACAAACGAAAAGACAACATATGGAATGGAAGAAAATATTTGCAGATGATGTGACTGACAAAGGGTTAATATCCAAAATATACAAACAGCTCATGCAACTCAATATCGAAAAACCAAACAACTCAATCAAAAAATGGGCAGAGGGCTTCCCTGGTGGCGCAGTGGTTGGGAGTCCGCCTGCCGATGCAGGGGACGCGGGTTCGTGCCCCGGTCCGGAAAGATGCCACGTGCCGCGGAGCGGCTGGGCCCGTGAGCCACGGCCGCTGGGCCTGCGCTTCTGGAGCCTGTGCTCCACAGTGGGAGAGGCCACGGCGGTGAGAGGCCCACGTACCGCAAAAAAAAAAAAAAAAAAAAAAGGGCAGGAAAAAAAAAAAAAAAGGGCAGAAGACCTAAATAGACATTTTACCAAAGAAGGCACACAGCTGACCGACAGGCATATAAAAAGATGTTCAACATCACTAATTATTAGAGAAATGAAGATCAAAACGACAGTGAGGTATCTTCTCAAAGCAGTTAGAATGGCTGTCATCAAAAAAGTCTGCAAATAATAAATGCTGAAGAGGATGTGGAGAAAAGCAAACCCTCCTACACTGTTGGTGGGGATGTAAATTGGTGTAGCTACTATGGAAAGCAATATGGATGTTCCTTAGAAAACTGAAAATAGAGCTACCATATGATTCAGCAGTCCTACTTCTGGGTATATGTCCAGCAAAGAGGAAAACTCTTAATTCGAAAGATGCATCTACCCCAATGTTCATAGCATCACTATTTACAGTAGGCAAGACATAGAAGCAAACTAAGTACCCATCAACAGATGATTGGCTTAAGAAGATATGGTATATATATACAATGGAATATTACTCAGCCATAAAAAGAATGAAATATTGCCATTTGCAGCAACATGGATGAACCTAGAGAATATTATACTTAGTGAAGTAAGTCAAAGACAAATACTGTATGATATCACTAAGATGTGGAATCTAAAAAATAATACAAATAAATCTGTATATGAAACAGACTCACAGACATAGAAAACAAATTTATGGTTACCAAAAGGGAGAGGGAAGCAGGAGAGGACAAATTAGGAGTATGGAATTAACAGATCCAAACTATTGTGCATGAAATAGATAAGCAACAAGGATTTACTGTATAGCACAGGGAATTATATTCCATATATTGTAATAATCTATAAATGGAGAGTAATCTGAAAAAAAAGTATATAACTGAATCATTTGCTGTACACCTGAAACTAACACAGTATTTTATTTTTTTATATACTTCTTTGAATTTTTGCATGTTATTTCATTTATTTTTTTATACAGCAGGTTCTTATTAGTCATCCATTTTATACACATCAGTGTATACATGTCAATCCCAATCTCCCAATTCATCCCACCACCACCCCACACCCCCCACTTTAGCCCCTTGGTGTCCATACATTTGTCCTCTACATCTGTGTCTCTATTTCTGCCCTGCAAACAGGTTCATCTGTACCATTTTTCTAGGTTCCACATAAATGCGTTAATATATGATATTTGTTTTTCTCTTTCTGACTTACTTCACTCTGTATGACAGCCTCTAGATCCTTCCACGTCTCTACAAATGACCCAATTTTATTCCTTTTTATGGCTGAGTAATATTCCATTGTATATATGTACCATATCTTCTTTATCCACTCATCTGTCTATGGGCATTTAGGTTGCTTCCATGACCTGGCTATTGTAAATAGTGCTACAATGAACATTGGGGGGCATGTGTCCTTTTGAATTATGGTTTTCTCTGGGTATTTGCCCAGTAGTGGGATTGCAGGGTCATGGTAATTCTATTTTTAGTTTTTTAAAGAACCTCCATACTGTTCTACATAGTGGCTGTATCAATTTACATTCCCACCAACAGTGCAAGAGGGTTCCCTTTTCTCCACACCCTGTCCGGCATTTGTTGTTTGTAGATTTTCTGATGATGCCCATTCTAACTGGTGTGAGGTGATACCTCATTGTAGTTTTCATTTGAATTTCTCTGATAATTACTGATGTTGAGCAGCTTTCCATGTGCTTCTTGGCCATCTGTATGTCTTCTTTGGAGAAATGTCTATTTAGGTCTTCTGCCCACTTTTTGATTGGGTTGTTTGTTTTTTTAATATTGAGCTGCATAAGCTGTTCATATATCTTGGAGATTAATCCTTTGTCCATTGATTCGTTTGCAAATATTTTCTCCCATTCTGAGGGTGGTCTTTTCGTCTTGTTTATGGTTTCCTTTGCTTGCAAAAGCTTTTAAGTTTCATTAGGTCCCATTTGTTTATTTTTTTTTCTTTCCATTACTCTAGGAGGTAGATCAAAAAAGATCCTGCTGTGATTTATGTCAAAGGATGGTCTTCCTGTGTTTTCCTCCAAGAGTTTTATAGTGTCTGGTCTTACATTTAGGTCTTTAATCCACTTTGAGTTTATTTTTGTCTATGGTGTTAGGGAGTGTTCTAATTTTATTCTTTTACGTGTAGCTGTCCAGTTTTCCCAGCATCACTTATTGAGGAGACTGTCTTTTCTCCATTGTATATCCTTGCCTCCTTTGTCATAGATTAGTTGAACATAGGTGCATGGGTTTATCTCTGGGCTTTCTATCCTGTTCCATTGATCTATATTTCTGTTTTTGTGCCAGTACCATATTGTCTTGATTACTGTAGCTTTGTAGTATAGTCTGATGTCAGGGAGTCTTATTCCTCCAGCTCCGTTTTTTTCCCTCAAGACTGCTTTGGCTATTGGGGGTCTCCATACCAAGTTTAAGATTTTTTGTTCTAGTTCTGTAAAAAATGCCACTGGTAATTTGATAGGGATTGCATTGAATCTGTAGATTGCTTTGGGTAGTATAGACATTTTCACACGATTGATTTTTCCAATCCAAGAACATGGTATATCTCTCCATCTGTTTGTGTCATGTTTGATTTCTTTCATCAGTGTCTTATAGTTTTCTGCATACAAGTCTTTTGCCTCCTTAGGTAGGTTTATTCCTAGGTATTTTAGTCTTTTTGTTGCAGTGGTGAATGGGATTGTTTCCTTAATTTCTCTTTCTGATCTTTCGTTGTTAGTGTATAGGAATGCAAGAGATTTCTGTGCATTAATTTTGTATGCTGCAACTTTACCAGATTCATTGATTAGCTCTAATAGTTTGCTGGTGGCATGTTTAGGATTCACTATGTATAGGATCATGTCACCTGCAAACAGTGACAGTTTTACTTCTTCTTTTCCAATTTGTATTCCTTTTATTTCTTTTTCTTCTCTGATTGCTGTGGCTAGGAATTCCAAAACTCTGTTGAATAATGGTGGTGAGAGTGGTTATCCTTGTCTTGTTCCTGATCTTAGAGGAAATGCTTTCAGTTTTTCACCATTGAGAATGATGTTTCCTGTCAGTTTGTCGTATATGGTCTTTATTATGTTGAGGTAGGTTCCCTCTATGCCCACTTTCTGGAGAGTTTTTATCATGACTAGGTGTTGAATTTTGTCAGAAGCTTTTTCTGCATCTATTGAGATGATCATATGGTTTTTATTCTTCAGTTTGTTACTATGGTGTATCACCTTGATTGATTTGCATATATTGAAGAATCCTTGCATCCCTGGGATAAATCCCACTTGATCATGGTGTAATCCTTTTAATGTGTTGTTGGATTCTGTTTGCTAGTATTTTGTTGAGGATTTTTGCATCTATATTCATCAGTGATATTGGCCTGTGATTTTCTTTTTTTATAGTACCTTTGTCTGGTTTTGGTTTCGGGGTGATGGTGGCCTCATAGAATGAGTTTGGGAGTATTCTTTCCTCTGCACTTTTTTGAAAGAGTTTGAGAAGGATGGGTGTTAGCTCTTCTCTAAATGTTTGGTAGCATTCACCTGCAAAGCCATCTGTCCTGGACTTTTGTTTGTTGGAAGATTTTTAATCACAGTTTCAATTTCATTACTTGTGATTGGTCTGTTCATATTTTCTGTTTCTTCCTGGTTCAGTCATGGAAGGTTATACCTTTCTGACATTTCTTCCAGGTTGTCCATTTTATTGGCATAGAGTTGCTTGTAGTAGTCTCTTAGGATGCTTTGTATTTCTGCGGCTAACACAGTATTTTAAATCAAGTATAATTTTTTAAAACTGTCTTTTTATGAGATAGTATGTTCCATAGTAGGTATTTTATTTTTCCTGTGAATATATGAGAGAAGTGTATTATAGGATTTATTGGATGTTTTAATTATCTTAATACTCATTTGTTCTTTTCAGTGGTTACAGCTTGTGACATGGCAGGTGCAGCCATGTATGAACTGGTGCGAGTAGGCCACAGTGAGTTGGTTGGAGAGATTATCCGATTGGAGGGTGACATGGCCACTATCCAGGTGTATGAAGAAACCTGTATCCTTTTTGGTTCAATTTCTAGCCATTTTCTATAAATCAGATTTGAAAGATTTATGGCAAAGGTATAAGCAGCACCAATGGTATCAGAAACGTGGAATATTGGTGTTTTGAAGAAACCTGATATATAGGAGTTTATTGAAGAAAGGTACTAAGAATTAGTGCTCTTATTTTAAGAAATTAGTATTATCTCCTGACCTTTCGTTGCTCTTAATATTTCATTGCTCTTATTCTCAAGATCAGCATTACTTCTTTGGCTACTTAATTAAGTTTTATTTGGTACAGCTTTTTTGCCATACTAAAATATATGCTTATGGTACCTGTTCTCTCTGTCAGTATTGGAGTGCTAATTCTAAACAAAATCTGAAATTTTTTAATAAAATTAAAATTTTTAATTTGAAATTTTTAATAAAATTAAGAGTCTTCATAGCTATGAAATCATCACTAATCAAAAGGATTTTTTTCTATTGTTAGGTTTATCTTTCATTTAGTCTTCTACATGGCTTGAAGAGTTAAAATAAACAAATGACCATGTGTATAGTGAGAACCCGCTCTGCCTTTGTTATCCTGTATTTGGCCAATTTTCAAAACAGACATGCATTCATGCAGCCCATTTTGTTAGTTTCATTTATTCTGTATCCTTCTAGTTTGTTATATGAACCAATATAAATATATATTTTTATTTTTATTTCCTTTTTTCCCCAAAAGATAGCATATTATATGCACTGTTCTGCACCTTGTTTTTTTCACTTAAAAATATATGTAGGGGCTTCCCTGGTGGCGCAGTGATTGAGAGTCTGCCTGCTAATGTTATATATATATGTATATGTATGGTGGAAGGTGGATATATATGTGATAAATATAGTACAATGTTTATGGTAGATCACTGTAAAATTCTTTCAGCTTTGCTGTAGGTTTGAAATATTTCATAATCAAATATTGGAAATGAAAATATATTTTGGAGATCTTTCTTGAAAAATTTGTAGAAGTGCCTAGTCTTTTTTACGTCTACATAGAATTTCAGCTTACGAATATACCAACATTTATTAATAAATCCCTTAATGATTGTTAAGTCTAAAGATTTTTTTGGTTGTTTCTTAGTCTTAAGAGTTTAAGTTTTTGTCCAGGTCCTAATATCCTTTTTAGGGAACTGATACTCCTCACCAGTATAGTTGAAACAAAGTATGATGGAGAGGCTTTGCTTCTATTTTTAAGCCTGTGGTTCCTAAACTGTGCCCCAGGGCACTCTGGGCAGCTGCAGCAAACTCACGTGGGTGCCCCAGGATATTTTAAGGTTTTACGGTAAACACGGGGATATTAGACATTTTGTCAGGCACCATGAGAACTAGTAGCTTGAGATAATAAACACTTTTATTATTTGACTGTACTGTATTCTTGTCGATGGTATCATATCTTTGTGAAGCTGAGTTTTGGCAATTGCTAAGCTAAAAACCAAGTGTCATACAAAAATGATGTGGGATGAGTATTCAATCTGACTCCAAGGTTTGGAAATTGTAGAATACCCAACAGGCACATAAATCCCATTTTTAAGAATTGAGATTATTTTATAATGAAATTAAAATGTTCTTTTTTCTTTCAATTTTTCAAAGTACCACTTAGTTGTTAGGACATACACATATATTAAGATGTTTGGACATAATTATTTAATAGATGGAATTATATATATATATATATATATATATATACATATATATCTTTTGTTGTAGGTCACTATGAAAAAGTTACTGAAACACTAAGGATGCTGTGGACTAAAAGTTTGAGAATCGCAGGTTTAGCGCCTTATGTATCATTTCCTGTTAAACTGTGGTATTTCCTTTTTATAGTATCTCTAATCTTTCATAGTGAGTTTTTCTCAACTGCCATTTCCAGCTGGTGTGTCTGTTGGAGATCCTGTACTCCGCACTGGTAAACCCCTCTCAGTAGAGCTTGGTCCTGGCATTATGGGAGCCATTTTTGATGGTATTCAAAGACCTTTGTCGGATATCAGCAATCAGACTCAAAGTATTTACATTCCCAGAGGAGTAAATGTGTCTGCTCTTAGCAGAGATGTCAAATGGGATTTCACACCTTGCAAAAACCTACGGGTATGTCTTTGTAACCTAAATTTCTAAAATTGGTGAAAGAATGTGAAAAGAGTGTTTACTGAACTATTTTGTACTCTTAGTCAAAATAAAAATAGACCATAGAAGCATAGTTTACATCTTTTTTTTAGCTCCAGAAGCATAGTTTACATCTTTTTTTTAGCTCCACTAGAAGGATTATAGAACAAATGTGTTCTATTGATAAGTGAAGCAAATGATTTAAATAATAGCAAGGGTGAGTCTGCTTGACGTTTATTAAACATTAAGTGGTTTGACATTTATTTGAACATTAAACAAGTGCATTTGTTCTCTAGGTTGGTAGTCACATCACTGGTGGAGATATTTATGGAATTGTCAATGAGAACTCACTCATCAAACACAAAATCATGTTGCCCCCACGAAACAGAGGAACTGTCACTTACATTGCTCCACCTGGAAATTACGATACCTCTGTAAGTATCATATAAACTTTATCTCACAAGAGTGGCCCCCCTTATATGTGACAGTTGCCCAGTTTTAGTACTCTGAATAGTTACAGAATTCATATTTAATGTGTATGTTTTGTTACTCCCATAATTATTTTTTTATTTGATTGTTTTCTTTAAAACTTGAGCTTGAGAATACAAAAAGCAAAATATATTATTTCTTTTTGAAGAGAAATAGCTAGTGTAGTATTTTCCTACCTTCTTAACTTATGCTACATTATTTAAACCTCTGATTCTTTAGGCATAGAATAGACTTTGATCTTTTTGTCAGTCTCTATTCACATAATGAATTGTAGAATGGATAATATAAGTTCTTACTCTGGGTGAGCCACTTAAAACTTAGTCCTTTTATGTTATTGATAGTCACATCATACCAAATACAGTAGGTGCATGATAATCTTTGTGGGTATGAAGATAGCTTTATTGAGAAGATCATTATAGCATATAATTTTTTCCCAATAAAATATAATAAAAGATAATAAGAGTCTGTGCTCTACGACATATACAGAGCAAAAGAATTAAATCGGGATTCTGGGCAGTCAGCTAACCTTACTCACTAGCTTAGAGACTCACCTATACTTGAAAGAAAACCCTGAAATAGACAGTTCAGATTCATGCATCAACAAGATTACAGATTTCTATAGATCTATGGACTTTGAGATTGTTTGTGAACAGTTAAAACCATCTCAGTGTTCACCAATGTTAGCGTATTACTCATTATCTTTTTGCTTTTGTAAATAATTAAAAATATTTAACTTTATTAAATATGTTAGGGTTCTTAATAGATTAGTATTTTTCATTAAAGCAGTGTAAGAGCATTATAATAAAGTAAGCAAAATAAAGAATGGAAGATAAATTATGAAAGCTTTCATTTCTTCCCTCCCTCAGTCCCAGGAGTATCTTCTGTACCCTTCAAGAATTTTTCCTATGCATATTCATGTAATTTATTTAACTATCCCTCTATTACTTGAGATACTCCTTTCTCCAAAACTTCTAAGCTTTTTAAAAAAATCATTAAAATAGTAATAATGCACCTGGTTTAAAAAAAACTAGAACAGTATTTAAAGATTTACAATAAAAAAGTATAAATCTCCCTCCCCACTTCCACATACCACCTCCCTAACCCCCCAAGAGAAATCTGACGTTACTTTGATTTTAGAGGAAGAAATGTTTATGATGTACTTAAAGTCCTGCTGTATTTTTCTAGGATGTTGTGTTGGAGCTTGAATTTGAAGGTATAAAGGAGAAGTTCAGCATGGTCCAAGTATGGCCTGTACGTCAGGTTCGGCCTGTCACTGAGAAGTTGCCAGCTAATCATCCTCTGTTGACTGGCCAGAGAGTCCTTGATGCCCTTTTTCCGTAAGTCTGATTTGTGTCCCGTGGTTTTCCCTCAGAGTTATTATATGTACTTACTTTTTCAGTTCTTTATAGATAAAGGTTTTATGTGCTAATCCTTTAATACATTTTATCTAGAGAAATATATTTTACCAGTGCTCATTTAGAGAATCAAACTGTTGAAGAAAATTAATTTTTTCGCAGTTGCAAAAGGAAAGCATTATTTCTAAAACTTTTTGAAAAAATGAAATTTCCAGAAGGAAATCTGTGCCAAAATAATATAACTATTTTTCTTAAGTTATCCTAGAATTAGTAGATTGGTGTCACTATAAATTGATGACTTCTAACATCAACTGGGTTCTCTATGCTACCCAGCAATCTTTCTTACTTTGTAGTCTGCTCTTTGCCATTTTCTTCATCACCTGCTTAAAAACGTCCTTTCTCTTTAAATCTTAGGCATTACCATACCCTGCTTTACTTTTAACAGATAACTTCATCATTTAATTCACAGAAAAGACTGAAGCAGTGATGTAGTAATTCTTTCAACTTCTGATCACCAACCCATGTATGTCTCACTTACTCTTCAGCCTCTTACCTTTAAACCTACTCTGTGCATTGTTCTCACTATTCCTCTCTCATAAGATCTTCAGTACTTTGACTCTTCTTATTTAGTCAGTACCTCCTCTTTCCATATCCTTCACTATCCAGTTTAAGTTTAATAGTTCATCACTTTTACTGACATCTGTCAGTATATTAAATTTTCTTGGTTCCTTTGTCTTCTGCCATGCCCACCTGGCGAAATATCAGCTGTGAATCAGTCCTGCTATCTCCTTCTCCCAAATCTACACACAAGCTGCTGAGAAAAATAAATAAGTGCAAGTTGGTATCTCACCACTGTGGCACAGTCGTTCAGCATTTCCCTGATTATGATTCTCCTGCTCTCCTCAGTGACTATTTCAAACCTCTCCACTTGCCTCAGAGCTTCAACTCCAGTCTTCTTTCTCCTTCATTCTCAACAAGTGATCATGCTGGATCCTTCACAGAGAAATGACAGGCCATCAGATTTGGAACTCCATCAGTTAACGTACATTCCCATCCATCCCTTACTTCTCTCCTTTTTCTGGAGTTTATCCCACCTCATGTTTCCTCAAAGACCTCCCATTAAGTGATATTCTCTTTATCTCCCATCTAATGAAAAGAAATCTACCTTCGACCCTTTTCCCCTTTCTACCTTCCACTACGTTTCTCCCTATCTTCACAGCCAAACCTCTTAAAAAAAGTAAATTAGTTGTCTCCACTTTTCCCACTCTAATTCACTGTACTGATCTGCCCGTGGTGCCACCCCTCAACCGAAACTACCCTCACTAACATCATGAGTCACTCCCAATTCAATAAGTACGTTTTAGTGTTTTCTTAATTCCTACAACTGGATATTGGCTATTGCTTTCTACTCCTTCCTCTTTGAAACACCCTCTTTCTTTGCTTTTCCAGTTAGCTTCTGTCTACAAGAAGCTATTGCTTATTCTCCGCTGCAGGTTCCTTCTCCCTTAATTTTGATATTTCTTAGAGGTTTTCCCTTTTCTTTCCTCATTATACGTCTTACCCTCTGTGGATGACTTCATTCTCTCTCGAGACTTAAATGTTCATCTATATATGATGATTTCTAAACCTGTATCTTCATCCCAGATCTCTTCTGAGTTCCAGACTCATACATCCACTTCTGATTATACCTCTCCTTTTGAATATCTTATAGGTGCCTCAAAGTCAGTATGTTTAAAACTAAAATCATCATCTTAATCACCACTCCTTTCCTTGAAACTTTGCTGCCTCTCTCAACCAGTGTCATTATCATACATCCAGTGAATGCCTAATCGAAAATCTATGACTTCTCTCAAGTATCATTTTTACCCTCCCACATCTAATTAGTGAACTAATGCTGTTATTCTATTCCCTAAATATTTTTTATCTGCATCTGTCATCTCTACTCCATGACTATAATTAAGGATCTTACCCTAATTCCTGTAATAAACTCATTTAATCAGACTTCCCATCTTCAGTTTTGCCTTCTTTCCAAGTGGTTGTCCATATTACATAGTGATCCAACTAAAACACATATGTGATCCTGCACAATATTGCTTGAAACCTTCAGAGCTCTTTATTGCTCTCAAGACAAACACACACTCCTTAACTCCTTACAAAGCCACCCATGATCTGGCTGTTGCTTACCTTCCAGTATTGTCTCAGCCACTTGTCTGCCCAACTGCTTCCTTATATACCATCTTCCAGGCTTAACGAAGGACTTTTAATTCTTCAAGCAATGCTCCCTCTTGCCCCTGGACCTTTGGGCATTCTATTCCCTCTATGTGGAATGTTATTTCCCTGTATCTGGCTAATTTCTATTTTCTTTCAGGTCTTAGCTTCTTTCGGAAAGAATTTCCTAATCCCACTCCCATCCAGTGTCAGACTTTGTACTCCTTCCTGTGTACTCCCACAAACCTTGGATGGTCTCTATGGTAGCACTTTTCACATTGGATTTTTGAACTTCTAAAGTGGGGCACACCCAGCCTCGCCTCCCCACCCTGGCTTAAAGGTGATTTGAAAGACATATACAAAGCCATAGGCTGAATGGACATGCCTTCTTAGTGTATCAGAGTCACTGAAAGGTTTGAAGGAGAAAACATTTTAATGCGTATTAGTTTCATATGAGAAAAGTCTGTTATTATTATTAACGATGCAGTGTTTGTGTGAATTTTATGATAAAACACACTATTACCAAGGAATTTCCCTTAGCATTATGTCTCATTTCTCCTGCCCAGACACTCCTGCCTGACACACACATTCACCCGCACACACAGACACACCTGTGACATTCACTTCCCTCTGCTCTTCACTTCCTTCTGCCCTTAACGGTATTTCACTCTCCACTGACACTTTTTAGGGAAAGTTTGAAAGTGGTTGCTAAATGGTACTGTAATCACAAGCTGACTCTCCAGTTGACTCCACTGGAATGTGAGCTCTTTGAATACAGAAACGTGGCTGTTTTCTCCGCTGTTGTCTCTCCAGCATCTCCAAGCATAGTTTGTAGTACCTTGGAAGTACCTCATAAATCGTTATTGAATGGGTAAAAGGGGGTTGACTTAACACCTTAACAAAAGTCTTCATTTATTAACCTCTGTGACAAGATAGGAATTTCTTAGATCTTATTTTTTACCTCAGAAGACAACTTTCAAAGTGTTTATATTTTTCTTTCAGCTTTAATTCTTACATTGTCCTTTCATAAACTAATTTATTTAAGCATTCAGAATATCATTAGTGCTATTTTATTTATTTTCATATTCCTCTTCCCCAGTTACCTTATGGAATATACTTTCACTTTTCGCTATTAAAGATGATAGAAATGATTAATTTATAATAAACAACATATACTACTATAGGTGGAAACTAGGGGAGCAATTGTTATATATCTATCTGTATATCTATCTTTGTAAGTACATATATAGATACAGATGACAGTATTATAAAGTGCTTTCGTTCTTTAACTTGTATTTCTGTGTCACTTACCTACTTTATTTATTGGTATGTATTAGCAAGTAAAGTAATCCATGCTTGTTTTATTTGTATAGCTGTGTACAGGGAGGAACTACTGCAATCCCTGGGGCTTTTGGCTGTGGAAAGACGGTGATATCGCAGTCTCTATCCAAGTATTCCAACAGTGATGTGATCATCTACGTAGGATGTGGTGAGAGAGGAAATGAGATGTCTGAAGTCCTCCGGGACTTCCCAGAGGTCTGTATTTGTAACGCTTCCAATACTAATCTAGAGAAAATACCACTAATCAACTTTAATTGGCAATTAATAAAGCTTTGTGTTGAATCTGGAGCAATGCTCTCATTTGTCAAGGATCTTTTAAGGAATTTTTCTAATTATATCTGTGATTCAGTTTGTATACTCAAGGAGACGAATTTGAATTTTTCAGTGAAACACTTGAAAGTTTCTTTTTGTGGTCTGGTGGTTTTCAGTTATTGGGAGAAAGATACAATAGGCAAAATATTTATAGGTGTGAATTTACATAGCCTTTATATGATCTACTAGGTTACTGTAGTAATATTCCTTTTTCCATAAAATAATGGGCTTCATTTATGAAATGGAAATACTGGCTGTTTTCTTTACCACACAGTGGGATAGAGGGAAGAGGTTGGAGTGATGGGAATATGGCTTTGGGAATACAGATTATAAGAGGGATTAAATATAAACAAGTTGTGAAAAGGGGACTGAATGTTCTAGGGATCACTAATAGATTGCTTGCCTCTAGCTCACGATGGAAGTTGATGGTAAGGTAGAGTCAATTATGAAGAGGACAGCGTTGGTAGCCAATACTTCTAATATGCCTGTTGCTGCTAGAGAAGCCTCTATTTATACTGGTGAGTATATGAATTGGAATAAAAGTGATTAACATATCTGTTCTTAAGTTTAAATCTAGCACCAAACTTGTTCTTTTCCAAAGAACTTTTCTTTCATTCTAAAGTACATACACACAACCATGTTCCTAGAATATTTTTTTAATATTTCACATATTATTATATCTTGAGAATATGTCAATTTAAGACATTAATAGAGCTGCCACAATCTTTTTGATGACTTTAAAATGATGTATCTTCTACTACTGGTTTTCCTTTTTTCATTTCATGTTTTACCGTTGCTCTATCTCTGAATATATCTGTATCTCTATAACTTGAATTATCAGCTTTGAACTGTAATACTTTGAATATCAGTATGTTTATGTATTATCTTCCATCTTTGCTCCCACTTCCATCCAGCTTTTGGTGCTTTGATTTCTACATTTTCAGGATTTATAATGTTCGTATTCTGTTCTATAACCATAAATCCAGTATTTGGATTAGCCTTAGACCTAGTGAAATGGAGTCATGCCCACTGGCAGTCCCTTGACTACAGTTTTTCCATTTGTTTCATGGTTGGACAAAATTTGAATTCTTGTTTCTTTGTAAGTCTGGGTTTTTTCACCTGCCTTTAAATTTTAACAGTTTGGCAGAGTCTAAAATTTTTTGATCAGTATTTCTTGCCTAGAGAACTCTTATTTCAGCATTAAGTGCTGGGGAGAGATCTGACGCTGGCCTACTTTTTTTTCCTTTTATAGGTGATTTTTCTTTTTACCCAAAGGAATGTCTCTTTAACTTTGAAGTCTTCTTTTTTTTATTTACTTATTTTTTGGCTGCGTCAGACCTTCATTGTTGGGTCTTCGTTGCTGCGCACGGGCTTTCTCTAGTTGCCACAAGTGAGGGCTACTCTTCATTGCGTTGCACGGGCTTCTCATTGCAGTGTCTTCTCTTGTTTTGGAGCTTGGACTCTAGGTGCGCAGGCTTCAGTACTTGTGGCACACGGGTTCAGTAGTTGTGGCTCGCGGGCTCTAGAGCTCAGGTTCGGTAGTTCTGGCACACGTGCTTAGTTGCTCCGCAGCATGTGGGATCTTCCCGGACCAGGGCTCAAAACAGTGTCCCCTGCATTGGCAGGTGGATTCTTAACCACGGCGCCACCAGGGAAGTCCTAACCTTGAAGTCTTATAACTTTATTAGGATATATCCCAGTATTGATAGTTCTGATAATTTTTTCCTGAGATATAGTATACCTTTTCAATCTATGAATATGTCTTTTATTTTGGAAAATTTTTGAGAATGGTTTCTGAAACTTTTTCTTTTCCATTATGGTTACCTTCTTGAAGCTAAACATATAGCATCTCCTTTAGCTGTTTCCATATGCATCATTTCCTCTCTAATTCTTTTCATTTAGCCTTTTATCCATTTTTTAACAGGGTAATCAACGTGTATTCTTTGTATTGCTTCCAGTGAAGCCTTTATGTTCTTCTAGCTCTTTGCTGAGTTCTGCTGGCTCATGAAACATCTTTTGTGATCTTACTGTATACTCCTTGAGATTTTTATTTTGTGGTAGGATGCAATATTAAGATTTTCTTTTATTAATTAATTGTGGTCACAGTTTTCATTTGTTTCTTGGCAGGTTCATTGTTGTACTCTGCTCTTCTGTCTCTTTTTTTCTTTTATTTTTGTTCCTGTGCTGATGTTTATTATTACTATTACTCATCTTTGCAGGAGATGGGAGGGAATGGTTGTTACTGTGGTCCAGGGTAGCAGGAATTCTTCCTGGTAATCTGTGAAGTTTGTTATAGCATAGAGTTGTGTAAGTTATTTTACTTTTTCTTTCCTGCGAACAAAAATCCGCAGCTACAAGGCCACTTACAATGAATTCTTTCTCTTCTACCCTGCCTCATTCACTTTTTACTTACTGAAAAAGAGTGCCTTCCTTTTTTTTGGGTCCCCATCTCTCTACTTCCCTTTGATGCCAAACTGGGTCCAAGGAACCCCTGCCACTAGCCCTGTACCCCTTTTACTGTGTTCCAGACAACGGATTCTTGGTTTTGCCCCTCAGGATGTACCTTCTGGTTTGCAGAAGCTTAATCTGAGATGTGCAGCCTCAGGTGAATTCTTGGTGTCTTTCCACCCCCTTGTTTGTTTTTTATCTCATTTAGTTGGCTTTCCTCATATTTTGTTGTGAAGCTAAACATGGCCCCTAATTTTTGACTATGGAGTTTGTGTTTCTGTATTTCTTGTTCTCCTTGTTTGGTGGTTACTCTTATGAGAAGAAGGAGAAAGTGACATACTCATCTACTATTTTAGGACAAGTCTACCTACTTCTTTTAAATGGCTGCACAGTATCCCTTTGTATGGATATATCGTAATTTATTTAACCAGCATCCTTTTAGGGGGCACTTGGATTATTGATAATTTTTTTGCTCCCACAAACTTCACACCATAAAACATTCTTAAGCATGTTTTTTACACTGTGGCTTTGTACACTGTGGCTTTTTACACTGTGGCTATGTTTTATGCGCATGTTTCTTTGTATTTTTGTCAGGTAAGTTCTTAGAAGTAAAATTGCTAAGAATACAACTGTTAATATAGATTTTAGTTTCTAATAGCTCTTCAAAAGGAATAACAGTGGAAAAGAATTCTGCTTCTTCACATACTCACCAATGCTAATTTCCTCACAAATGCTAACTTTCTTATGATCCTTATCATACAGAAAAGTTGAAAGAATATTACAGTGAATACCCATGTACCCCACACCTAGATCTGATAATTAGCATTTTACCATCCCTGCTTTATTAGATGCCTATTCGGTCTGTATTTCTTACAGTGAGCTAGCATCTTTTCTGTGTGTATTCACCATTTGAAAACTGCCTTCTGTCCATTTTTGTATTGGTAGTAGTTGTTTATCATATGGATTGGTAAAGTTCTTTGAAATCAGTCTTTCATCTGTTATGAGTTGCAGATATTGTCCTAGTTTGCTTATCTTTTGATTTTGTCTGAGGGTTTTTTTTTTTTCCTTGTAGGCACTGATATCTTTAGGTCTATGAAAGTGGTCTATGAGACTTCTTTGAGGTTTAGTCATGTGTATCTGTCTCTTCTATCAAGTCTTTTTAATAAATATATACACACAGGCATTAGTGCATGTTATCACAGAGACATAGCGTATTTGTATAAGAGAGGATCTGATTCTACCATCAGATTGAAATATGTGATAATTACTGTGTTTTTTAAGCCTTAATAATGATAAGTGGATTTCTTAAAGACTTTGTTCCTTGGATCATATTTTGGAAGCCTAAGTCAGTATTTTTTATTCTGAAGGATGTGATAAATAGTAAAGTTCTGAGTTTTCCAGCAACTATTTTGTTTTACTTATATAAGCATCTGTTTCTTTACTGGTAAAATAAGGGAATTAGGGCAGTAGATTTGCTGGAATCTACTGTTGCTTATGATGTAGCAACAAATATACATTTCTAATATCTTAGAGTTGTATAGTACTTTGTACTTTGCAGAGGGCATTTATAGAAATCTTTTCATCTGATATGTGTAGATAGATAGGGTGAGAGTTATTCCATTTTCACAGATTAGGAAACCACACTGGGAAATGAAGTTATTTTGCTAAGATTAATGGCAGAATAGGAAGTAGAACCCAGGACTTCTTTCTGTATATTAGCTTCTTCTAAGTGGTTTACTGTATGTGATTTTACAGGAGAGGACCCAATCTGCATAGCAGAATGATCTGGATAATTAAGATTATTACTCACGTTAATAACATTTGTTACTTTTGAAAAATAATCAAACAAGCTAATTAGTTGAGAATTTTTTGATGCCTATGTCTAATTATCTCAACAATGAATGGGAGGAAAGTCTTTTCCTACTTTTAAAAATGTATACTAGGCTATGATAAACCCAAACATATAATTGCTCAATATAATAGACATTTATTTCAGATGATCCGGGCAATCTTCATTATTCTGTCATTTTTGGGCTGGGACGCAGGCTGAAAAGAGCTCTTTCATTTCGACACATATCTTGCATGGGTCCTGGGAGTTCTCGCCCTCTCAGTAAACCAGAAGGAAGAAGTAGCATGGAAGGATGTGTGGCTTGCCTGGTGGTGGAACACATGACTCTTACATTCCATTAGATAGGGGTCAGTTACTTGCCACATGTAAATGCAGAGGAGGCTAGACAATATAATTCAGCTGTGTGCCCAAAAGAAGCAGCACAGATTATGGTGAACAGCCAGCAGTCTTAGGAACTTATTGCTTTAAATTTTTCTTAAGGGTGAAAAAGTCAGGATGATACTTTATAGGATTATAACTTGTAATATTCTTCCCAATTTAGGAATTACACTGTCAGAATATTTCCGTGACATGGGCTATCACGTCAGTATGATGGCTGACTCTACCTCCAGATGGGCTGAGGCTCTTAGAGAAATCTCTGGTCGCTTAGCTGAAATGCCTGCAGGTAAGTCTTTGTATTGCTTATTACATAAGCAAGACTGTTAGGATTTGGGGACTGGCTTATAACCTCTCCTTAAAATTTCTTTTCATTTTTCAGATAGTGGATATCCTGCATATCTCGGTGCCCGCCTGGCCTCATTCTATGAGCGAGCTGGCAGAGTGAAATGTCTTGGAAATCCTGAGAGAGAAGGAAGTGTCAGCATTGTAGGAGCGTAAGTATCAAAACTGTACTTTTCATAAGAAAAAAGGTTATTTATTTTAAGGAGACAATATTTAGCCCCCCTGAGAGCAGTGATTTTTTTTTTTTTTTTTTTTGTGGTACGCGGACCTCTCACTGTTGTGGCCTCTCCCATTGCGGAGCACAGGCTCCAGACACGCAGGCTCAGCAGCCATGGCTCACGGGCCCAGCCTCTCCGTGGCATGTGGGATCCTCCCGGATCGGGGCACGAACCCACGAACCCGCGCCCCCTGCATCAGCAGGTGGACTCCCAACCACTGCGCCACCAGGGAAGCCCGAGAGCAGTGATTCTTAACCAAGGTTGCACTTGAGTCATCCGAGGAGCTCGTTAAAATGCACATGTTTAGGTCATCTCTACATGTTCTGGTTCTATAGATTTGACTTGACTGAGTTGTTATATTCAAGTCACAATATCATAGAAATAATTTAGAAAATTATAGACATGTTAAGGTAAGACTGTATCATGATAAAAACAATGTGAAGATTCACGATCCCCACATAAAGCCATACTTTGTTCTCAGACCTTTTCCTTCCTTCCTGTTTCATCTGTTTGATTAGAATAGTGAAACAGATTATAATTAAATCTGTCTCATTTCTCAAACTAGAAGGTGTTTAATAGTTGTCATTCTTAATTTTCAACTTAGTACTGGTTTTTATTTGAGATTTTTGTATAAGATTTTCTTTCCGAAGGTCATATTTCTAAAGTTATTTACATTAAAATTGACTTGCAAAAAATTGCTTTTATATACAAGTTATTTTCCATAAGCATTTCTAATGACTTTTTCTTCTTTTAAATTTAGAGTTTCTCCACCTGGTGGTGATTTTTCTGATCCAGTTACATCTGCTACTCTTGGTATTGTTCAGGTATATCTTTCCCTAGTGTAGTCAGCTTCTGAGCTCCACCCCACCCCAGGCTGTCCTCATGTTATCCACATCACTGTGAAGTATTTCATTTGGTCACTGAAGAGTAGGCAGCGGTAAAGTCTGTTTTAGCAACATTCTTACTACTGAAAGTCTTCAGTGCTGTCTGTTCTTTCTTAGCTCTTTATCTAGAGTTTATAATAGATTTAATATTCTGTAAGTGGAAAATACATCTGGGTAGCAAAGTTTTATTCGTGTTAAAGTAATACTACACTTTGAGTTAGAGTAACCCTAGGAGTAGAAACAAATGGGCCCAAAAAAGATATAATGGCAAAAACCCCATAGAAGTTTCTCCTCGTGGTATGGTCCAAGGCAGGTAACCCTATTAGAGGGCAGCTCTTTTCCATTCCACAGTAATCCAGAACCAGCGCTTCTTCCACCTTGGGCTCCACCTAGCCTGGTAGTTGTCTGCATCTACCTGTCTGGGACTGTGTAGAAGGCACACCTACTTCGGGCTTAGGCCTGGTCACTCCACTCATTCTGTTAGCCACACCCAGATGAAAGCAAAACTTGGAAAGTGTAGTTTCTGCCTAGGCAGCTTCCCGGTGACAAGGGCATGAATTCTAGTGGATAGCCAGCCAACTTGGCCATTAAAAGTAAGCCTGGGGGGGGTGGGGGCGGGGATGAACTGGAAAATTGGGATTGACATGTATACACTAATATGTATAAAATAGATAACCAATAAGAACCTGCTGTATAAAAAATAAATAAATAAATAATTTTTAAAAAGTAAGCCTAAATGAAAGATGTATATAAATCAGAGCTATAATTTTTTTAATGTTGATACATTTATAAGCATATGTATTATTCATATGGGAAAAATAGAATATTTGCCTATATTTCTGTCAGTTTCAGATAAAAGGAAGTGGTAGAGGCTAAATTTACAACTTTCAAGATGTTTAACCTTTGCTGAAATTTTGAATTTTTAATTTCAGGGAAATGGGGAGCAAAGTTAGGAACGCATAAAATACATATATATGTTTGGCCTCAGAAAAATGACTGTCACATCTTTTAGGATTGGCCCTTAATGATAGGGAACTGAATTTATTCGGAACATTTAGAGGTTTTCATTAAAGTGAAGTATCTATCTTAATAAGCATTTTCTGGTCCGTCTGTTCATATTGCAGTGTCATGATCTTCAAAGGAGTCAGTGTTTTCGCTATCAGATTTGACATACTATTAAGGAAATTTTGATTTGTAGATATTACCCATACTGAAACTAAAAGAAATACATTTTCCTATTTGCAGTTTTATTCTATTTCATGTATACTTGTTATATACTAAAAAGAGAAATAATTTGACCAGAAAAGTATAGAATTGCATATTTAGGACAAACAAATACATTTCAATACTTCAAAAAAAATTGTATTTAAGAAAAATTTTTATGTTTTGTTTTTGCTTTTGTCTTTAAATCAGGTATTCTGGGGCTTAGATAAGAAACTAGCTCAACGGAAGCATTTCCCGTCTGTCAACTGGCTGATCAGCTACAGCAAGTACATGCGTGCCTTGGATGAGTACTATGACAAACACTTCACAGAGTTTGTTCCTCTGAGGACCAAAGCTAAGGAGATTCTGCAGGAAGAAGAAGACTTGGCAGAAATTGTACAGCTTGTGGGAAAGGTAGGTTGTAAAATCTTGTGGAAGACAGGTCTGTGAGTTGCACTGAAGCTTTTTAAGGACAAACAGAACCTTGGATATGCGGATTCTTGCTGGGAGAATTAGTATTTATTAAATATTTTTTAAGCTAATAGGATTTTAGATTATTCCTTTATCCAGCAGATATTTGAGGGACCTGCTTGTGTTATGGAAAGTAGAAAGATGATTGGTGTTTAGATTATTATTGAATAACAAACCACTCCGACATATAGTGGCTTAAGTAGTGTTTTTTTGCTCATGGTTTTTGGGTTTAGTGGACTCAGATGGGAAGTCTTGCTTGGGTCCCCTCATACAGTTTTTGCAGTCATATGGTGGCTGAGACCATAGTCATTTGAAAGTTTCTTCCCTCACATGTCTGGTGCCTGGGCTAGGATGACTGGAATAGCTAAGGGTTGGCTGGGCATTTCTCTCTATGTGGTGTTTCAAAAAAAATCAGCCTCTTTGTGTACCCACGTTCATAGAAACATCTAAGCACTAAAAGGTGGGAGCAACCCAGATGTCCTTTGCAACACACTCACGTGCGCACGCGTACATACATGCACACACAATGGAAGTAATATTCCATTTCAGCCTTGAGAAGGAAGGGAAATTCAAACACATGTTGCAACATGGATGAACCTTGAGGGGACATTATGTTAGGTGAAATAAACGAGTCACAAAAAAGACAAATACTTACATGTAACGTATCTGAAGTAGTCAAATTCGTAGAAGTAGAAAGTAGAGTAGTGGTTAACTGGGACCGGGAGGGCGGAAGGGGAGTTGTTGTTTAATAGGTATAGAGTTTCAAATTTGTAAGATGAAAAGTTATGGAAATCTGTTTCACAACAATGTGAACATACTTAACCTATTGAACTACACTTAAAAATGGTTACGATGGTAAATTTATGTTATATGTTTTCACAACAAAATCCAAAAAAGAACATCAATCAGGAAGCAGTTATGAAGTGAATTTATTATTTTTTTTAATTTTTTTTTTAATTTTTTTTTTTTTTTGCGGTATGCGGGCCTCTCACTGTTGTGGCCTCTCCCGTTGCGGAGCACAGGCTCCGGATGCGCAGGCTCAGCGGCCATGGCTCACGGGCCCAGCCGCTCCGCGGCATGTGGGATCTTCCCGGACCAGGGCACAAACCCGTGTCCCCTGCACTGGCAGGTAGATTCTTAACCACTGCGCCACCGGGGAGGCCCCTGAAGTGAATTTATTAATGATAGGTGATCGTGTGTTGATTATGTGGTTTCTGCATGCTAACTGGTTAGAACTATTGGTCCCACGTTGTGGCAGTAAATTTCTAAAAATGTATTTTTTCCTCTTCTAGGCTTCACTAGCAGAAACAGATAAGATCACTCTGGAGGTAGCAAAACTTATCAAAGATGATTTCCTTCAACAAAATGGATATACTCCTTATGACAGGTAATCTAGCCTGATTTTCTTTTTTTAATTTGAGGATATTCTATCAAGTTTTGAAGAAGGAGCTGCCTACACATTAAAACCCTCCCCTCGGGGCTTCCCTGGTGGCGCAGTGGTTGAGAGTCTGCCTGCTGATGCAGGGGACACAGGTTCATGCCCCAGTGAGGCCCGCATACCGCAAAAAAAAAACAAAAAACAAAACACAAAACAAAACCCTCCCCGCCTTTTTTTTCTCATACAGACACACTCTGACTCAGTGTATAGGTTTATTTTATATTTTCATAGCAGACATCTAGTGATCCAGTATGTTCCCTTATCTTGAGCTGGCTCATTTTTCCAGTTATGACAGTGTTTTCACTCATTATCCAGCCATCTTTAATTAGATTAAATTGTGGCTTACTGTACAGAGCCTGGGGATCATTGCCTCTTACAGAAGCTTTTCTCACTACCTGTTACCACAGCCTGTGCCTCTTCTACTCTTTTCCTAAATAATATACTTTCGTGCCTCATTTCCCAAGAGTTCTATTCTTTTTATATTTATTTATTTATTTATTTATGGCTGCGTTGGGTCGTCGTTGCTGCGCGCAGTCTTCCTCTAGTTGCAGAGAGCGGGGGCTACTCTTTGTTGCAGAGCACCGGCTTCTCATTTTGGTGGCTTCTCTTATTGCAGAGCACAGGCTCTAGGCATTGTGGCACGTGGGCTCAGTAGTTGTGGCTCGTGGGCTCTAGAGTGCAGGCTCAGTAGTTGCGGTGCATGGGCTTAGTTGCTCCGCGGCATGTGGGGTTTTCCCACATGCCCAATAAGCCCAAGAGTCCTATTCTTTTTCTTTCTACTGAAGTCCCTGTCGGACGTCTCACCAGTCCCTGCTACTCCTGCCCAGTGCTTGTTTTTCATTATTGTCTCTGCTACTTCCATGGCTTATTTAAAAGTTCCCATTTCTTTTAAACTTTGATAATTTGAGCCCTTTCATCATAGGCTAGTTTTTCTCCCTCAATCATATTTGGCCCTGTATAAGACTAAAGTGGAAACTGAACACATAGGAAGATTACCAAAATGTAAGACAAGCAGAAAATATGACAGTATAATCAGTAAGGCTCAAAAAAAACCTATCAGGAACTTAAGAAGCTCTAGGAAGCATCCACACAAAGAGATCTCCACAAAGGGAGAATTATTTGAAGAGAGTGTAATGGAGAGTGTGCATGAAATTGTGTGTGCAAAATTAAGTCTAAATGCGTTAGAAATTTGCTTAGAATGCATGTGATCCACGTTGAATATTAACTTCTGTGTCTTCATTATTAAAAGATATGGGTAAATGAAAGTGAACACATTAATGGAGAAAGGAAATGCTTATTAACTTTAGGAAATTGCAGTTCCCTGCTTTCCTATTATTTATTAAACCTTCACCGACTGTCACAAGGGAGTCTTTACAACTCAGTTATTTCACCATTTGGGGAACTGCTTTAACTGCACTGTACAAGCACAAACCCTCAGAGGTCATTAGATTGTAGCGGTACCGTTTCATTGTTCTTCCTGTGTGATTGTGTTAACAGAAATTAACGTCACTCTTTAAATAAAAGAATACATAGCTCCATCTCTCCATCCACCCCCTATTCCTGAGACATCTCTGTCCAAAAACTCTGGTTAAGTATTATTGATCTTTTCCACTATTCTTTTTTCATTCCTTATGTATCATGCAATAAATGTAAGTAGTGTGCATATCTAAATAAAGAAGTTAATGCTCTGGTATTTTACAGATGAAGTAAAAACTATGAACTTGCTTTGGATTTTGTTTTTGTTTATTATTTTGACTTTCATTTATCCTAGGTTCTGCCCATTCTACAAGACAGTAGGGATGCTGTCCAACATGATTGCATTTTATGATATGGCCCGCAGAGCTGTTGAAACCACTGCCCAGAGTGACAATAAAATCACATGGTCCATTATCCGTGAGCACATGGGGGAGATCCTCTATAAGCTTTCCTCCATGAAATTCAAGGTATATTTGTTTCTACCATAAACTTTTTTTAGTAGTTTCTTTTTGATTTTTTAAAATATTTGGGTCCCAAACCTGGTGTGTGAAGCTGGCATTTATCATTTTCATACATGCTCGGGTTATGTAAAACCAGAAGAGACCTCAAAGCTATGTTCAAATAGGAATTCACATGATAAAGACTATAGTATGTCACGTCTAAAATAAACGCTGACGTGTTTTCTCTTTTGTCTTAACTGCCAGGCAATTCAGAGCTAAAATCATTGCTAAGCAGCAATTACCTTACCTCAAGTGCCTGTTAATATCTAATCCCGATGCTCCTCTGAGACGATTTCTGCTGCTTACTTCAAGTATCCTATTACACACCATTTTTACTTTTAAGTAGACTCTCATTCTTTGGGAAGTACACAAGACATAAATAGATAATTAGGTGAAATTATCTGTAGAAACTCAAATGTGTAAGATTGTTTTTAAAATACTTGATCAGTTGAGTTGTATTTAATTATTTCTAAGTCATGACATCCGAGTATATTTACTAATCTCCTACTGAGAAATTAAGAGTGATTCTCTGAATGTGTATGTTATGTATATAGTGTTTGCATTATAGATTGGAAGTAAATTTGTATAGACACTCACTGTATCAAGGATTTTAAAATATTCACACCCTTTGAGTCCTGTCTTTCCATTTCAAAACATATAACCCAAGGAAATAATTAGAGATTTTGATATGGATGTATGTAAAAGATTGTATATTAAACTTTTAAATGTCATCCAAAAGTGAACGGAGCCATTGTGGCATGTACATTACAGCAAAAATATTATAAAGGCATTAACATCTTTTTTTCAAAGAATATCCAAAGACACAGGGAAACGCTTATGGTATAATTAGTGAAAAAAGTTGGTTGCAAAGAAATTCCATATGTAATTTGATCCAAATTTTATTTTTTAAAATTATACATTCATAGGAAGATGATAAAAAAATATATGCAATAATATAATAGTGATGACTTCTGGTAGTATAACTAAAGGTGCTGTCTTTTTTCTGTTTACAGGTATATTGTATCAAATTAACATTTCAGTTGTTCTTTAATATCATTAAGTATTTTTCTATAGCACTATTTTGTGGCTGGAGAATAATATTTTCCTATTCTTAGGCATTTAGGAAATTTCCAGTTGTTGGTATGGACAACTTTGTTCATGTAGTTGGTTTTGTGTATTTTCCTAGTATATGTTCTCAGAAGTGGAATGATTGGGTCAGAGGGCTTAAACACTTTAAAGGTTTCTTTCATACATTTTACTCAATTAAGTTGCTTTCCATACAGATTTTAAATGGGGTGCATTTTGAGATTATTTTAGAAATTTTACTCCCCCCATCCCAAGGTGATACTACCAGACCTTGAATAGTAAATTCTGTTTTGATTAAATTCCAACTATCATATACACAGAGAGGAATGCATCTAATACACATTGCTGCATAATTCCCTAATATTTTGCATATCGTTGAGGGTAAATCCATTGGTTGTTGAATACAGTTAGCAAGCAAGACACAAAACGGAAATTTTGTCTTCTGTTTGGTTGGACGACTACTTTATACATTTCTACCCTTAAAGGAGAAAAGAAAAATAAGGTTAATTCTGCCTCCTGCCTGTGTTTTACCAGTGTACCTCAGCCTAGTACTCAAATATAGTAAATATAAATAACTCACTATGTGTTCTGAAAATTATTTTCCAAAGGTAAATTGAATTCTGTCATGTCTTCTTTCAGGATCCAGTGAAAGATGGTGAGGCAAAGATCAAGGCCGACTATGCACAACTTCTTGAGGATATGCAGAATGCATTCCGTAGCCTTGAAGATTAGAACTGTGATTTCTTTCCTCCTTTTCCTCAGCAAGCTCTCATATGTGTATATTTTCCTAAATTTCTCATCTCAAACCCTTTGCTTCTTTATCGTGCAGCTTTGAGACTAGTGCCTATGTGTGTTATCATTTGTTTCCCTGTTTATTTGGTAGGTCTTATATAAAACAAACATTCCTTTGTTCCAGTGTTTGAAGGGCCTCCCTGATCCTTTCTCCAAAGTGGTGAATGTAGTAAATAGGATATACAATGGCTACACTACTGTAAACGTGTATGTAGGGTGACGTCTCTCCTTGTCCTAGGTTTGCCCTTTCCTCATCGCCATTAAATTGTAAACAGGACTACCGCGTGTACTCTCTTTGCAATGGATCTGGAATGGAAGGCCAGACTTCTGCACATTTTGTCAGGTTCATTGTGAAATGGCTCAACATCTGTGTGGTAAAGTTGTTTGCAGCTTAGCATTTTGCTAAGTAACCTGCTTTGTAGGAAATAATTACTTTTTTAAAACGTGAATAATTAATGTTTCTATTATGTGTTGCTTCCCCCAGTATAAATCAAGAATATTTGTGGGAAACTGTTGAGAACTGTACTGTTTTTAAAGCAGGCATTTGTGGGACTCAGCACAATAGATGAATCAGTGCCCTCTAAAAAAGTGAAAAAGGAGCCAGGTGATCAAACTTAGATTAACATCATCTTGTTAAAGCCTATTTTACTTCACTAGGAAAAATTCGGTATCAAGGACTAGTATACTACATTGCTAGCAAATTCTTTTTAAAATTACGTTTAAAACAATCACCGAGAACTTGATCCACATCACACCCTCTTTTTTTTCCTCAAACATCGTAGAACCCTAAGCTTCTAAGAATCATGTGGCAATGTGATAGGCAGTAAAATGCCACAGAGAAGATATTTAGTAGTGGTTAAAGGCTGTTTGCACCTTTAAGGACCAGCTGGGCTTTAGTGATTCTTGGGGCCAGAGTGGCACTATGTTTTTACAAGATAATGACATGTTTCACATGTTCGTTTGTTTGCTAATTGAATTTTTGAACAACCAGCTTCCTGATTGTAAAAAATATTATTCTTTCACATGGTTTTTGATTCACTGGCTCAAAAGATTTCTCAGAATACCTGTAGCTGTAGCAGCATAACAGTTTCCATTCTGTTTCATAGGGATGAAGTTAATTCATATATCTGCTGATAACAGAATCTGGGTCATGTGAAAAAAAGATCATTTCTTCCTATCTTTTAAGTATATGTTTTAAAATAAAAGTTTCTGTGTTTGTATGATAAGGCACATTAGGTAATGTATTTCTTTTGGTCTGTTAAGGAAAGATGCAGTTAGAGAATTCAGCTATGTTTGTTTAAATCCTTGCAGATTACATGTTCTTACAGTGGCCTGCTGTTCAGAATAAGTATTCTGCCATGTATCTTTTTTTAACCTTTCAGAACATTGGAAGATAAAAATTGTGCAGTGATTTGTTGAGACGTGGATGTAATGGTGCTGCTGAATCAGTTTGCTTTCCAATGTGGCCTCCTACCCAGAGGCCCTAAGACCAGTGGAAATTAAAAGAATTTCAAAAACTTTCAATTCCTACCTTAAACCTACCAGCAAACTAGGATTGTGTTAGTAATGAATGATATGACGAAGTAAGTTTGACCAAGTTTCTCTTGTGTTTTTCTGAATTTGCAATGTACATTCTTACTCCTTTTTAAGAATGTTGATGTATGGGTGTGAACATGCTAGAGAAGCTTTGTTCAGAGCCTCACTGTAAGTGTCCCTTCACCCATATGTTGTAGCATTTCACATTGGTCACTGATCATGTTTCTTTAGTAAGAATGTGTTAAAGTTAACAACAGTCTTTTAAAAAGATGATGCAGTTCTATATTTATTGTGCTGTGCCTGATCCTGAGTGGAGCCAGTTAACAAGTTTCATATGTATTTTTCCAGTGTTAAATCTCACACATTGTACCCTTTGGAAACTTCCTTCCATCCTGACGAACGAATAGAAGAGGTCGTATATATTGCCTCCTTATCCTTGAGGTTTCACTATCTTTACGTTAAAAGTTGTGTATAATTGTTAAAATCTATGAAAGAATAAAAAGTGGATTTAAATTAACATTTTTCCTTTTTTTTTTTTTGTGGGTGTGGCAAGATCTGCTAAAAAAAGTGCCACCTTATTGTATTTCGGCTTGTTTTCAGTATGAACTTTAAAGTTTTTTACTTCCCTCTTTATAGATTGTTACTTAAGATCATGAAATTGAATTGGCGCCCTCACTATAGACTGCAAAAAGTCCTATAATCATGTACCACTGTGATTTGGAAATATAGTACATGGAATCCCATAGCATTCTGAATATTACTTTAAATTGAAACAATGAATGGTTTCTAAAAGTAGACTTACAAATGAAAGGAAATCAGTGTACTTATCTCTACTTTTGGCAAATGAACTAAAGCTTTGTAATTCGTAATTCTGCAAGCCAAATTATTTAAGATCCAATGTAGCAACATGGTTTTTATTTCCTTAAGTGTATTTTTAACAATTTCTAAAGGAGTAAGAAGCAGTGTGAAATGAAAAACTCTACCAACTTTATGTAGAGAAATACTTAAAAATTCATGAGAAAGCTTATTCATTATAGAATGGGTGATTTTTATTCTTTTTTGGTAATCCAGTATTTTCAGGTTATTAGTTTTAATGTATTGCCACAATGTAACAGTATGAAGAAGGGAACCAATTTTCCCAGGTGAGGTGTGATAAAATGCCTCTGAAGTTGTTCTAAGGGCTCCCTTTTAGTTCGAGTTCCCCCAGAAGTTGACACTGAGACATGTATTTGCGTGCAGACAGTTTATTTGGGATGAGATCCTAGGAAAGCACCAGTAGGGGAATAGAGAATTAAGACAGAATTGAAGGAAGCCAATACGTGTTCTTATCAAGCAAGTCAACATTTTGGAGCACCATCCTGCTGGGGAGTTGTGGGAACAACTGAAAAATATGCACCTCGTTATATTCCACCTGGGGTGCAAAGGAACTAGCGTCCTTTCAGCATCATTGATTGACAGCCACCTGCTGTCAGTCATCCACTGAAGGCGGTTCCCACAAAGACAGGGAGAGTCAGTGCCCAGCACATGAGTATAAGTAGATCGGGCTCTGGTGGCCACAGGAAACCCTCTGCCAAGAGATTTAGGTGCCGGCAGTTGGGAGGTCAGCTGGTGGGCACTGAAATGGTACTCATGGCTGAAGAGATTTGGATGGGGAACTCATAGCATCTGCTTCAGGCCTCTTAGGACACAGGAAAAAAGATTGTTCAATCAATAACTGAAAAGCCATTGTTCTGCAACATAAAGAAGCACCCTGTAAAAGGATCGGGACACTCCTTGAAAAGAGTTTTTAAAAGAGCATCTCTTCAAAGAGAAAAGATGTCTTTTAAAGAGCAGATAGTACACACACCAATTATGATTATAAATAGGCAGATGTGGGGTTTAATGCTCCTGAAAGTAAAGCAGTTTCTTGGATTAGTGGGGATTTTGATCATATATTCCAACCCCCTCATAATACAGAAGAGAAGTGGAAGTTTAACTGATTTGCCCAGTGTCACACAGCCACTTAATATCAGAATTCAGACCTCCTGATTTCTGGTGTCTCTTTGTACTCAATCATACTGTATATCTTTTCCTTATTACGTACTTTTCATTCAGAACCAAGAAGTTGGGTTTATAAATGTGAGACAGATAAAGTAATCAGAAGAAAAGTAGGGAGAAATGACTGGCTAGCCAAGGTGCTTGTGGACATTGTCATGACTCAAGTCATTTTTAGAAGGAAAACGTGTTTGAGAAGCTGTTGAGTTTGAGCCAGAGTTTAGGAAGGTGAATCTAGAAATAGCCATTTTTACCAAAATTATATAACAGAAGTCTTTAAAGTGGGGAGGAGTAAAAGCATAAACAATTATAAATACCTTATTGAGGATTTATATCCAGAATATATGAAGAACTCCAAGTCAAAAAAAAAAAGATAAATGATGACATAAATGGATGAAAGACTTGAATAGGCACCTCACAAAATCGTTGAATAATGATGGTCAGCTTCTAGTCATCAGGGAAATGTGAATTAAAATTACCACGAGATACAATTTTATATACACTAGAATGACTAAAATGGAAAGGACAGAGAATACCAAGTGTTGATACAGATGTGGACCAACCAGAACTCATACATTTTTGGTGGGAGCATAAATTTCTACAGCCACTTTGGAGAACTACTTTGGGTGGTATCTACAAAGTTGAGTTAGTAATACCTAATACACAATAGAAATGCATACATACATGTTCACAACCAGAAGATATGACCCAAAACGTTTATAGCAGCACTATTTGTAATAGCCCCAAACTGGAAAGTACCTAAATGGTAGTATGGAAGAATGGATAAGTGGGTTGTGGTATATTCACACAATGAAATACTATATAGACGTGAGAGTTAATGCAACAACATGAATGAACCTCACTAATAACGTTTAAAGAAGCTAAACAAAAGAAAGTATACTGTATGATTCCATTTATATAGAATTCAAAAGCATAAAACTAATATATGGTGTTTGAAGTCAGGATAGCAGTTACACATGTGGGGAAGGGAGTGTCATCAAGAGGGTGGAATATGGGGGCCTTCTAGGGTGTTGGTAATGTTTTGATTCTTGTGGATCCTGCCATACATGTGTGTGTTCATTTTGTAAAAATTCACACACATGATTCAAGCACTTTCCTGTATGTATATCATACTTAAATAATGTTTACCAAAAACATTACACTTAAGGGATTTCTATTTAAAGTAGTTTCACACTAAGAGATGTATAGTGGTGGTTTTAAAGTGCTTTTGAATTTTACCTAGTAAAATGATCACATTTTTGTTTGTTTGATTTTTAAATGTGCTCTTTTCTAGCAGTGGTGATAGATTTGAATTTTTCAATCCAGGAGCTCTCAGTTCTGTTTGCAACAAGTAACTTACTTTGCCAGACAGCTGACCAGGATTTGGGGAAAGTACATTCTTGGAACAGAATGAAGCTAACCAGACCACACAGTCATAGAATGCAGACACTGTTGGCTTGTTAACAGTGCTATAGCTGGTTGCATGCAAATACGTATTCAGGTGTCCCTGAATACACATCACAGCCCTTAAAGCAGCAGTGGATGACTGTTAAAACCAGCTTTGATGTTTTAAATATAGATGTCTTAATGAGCTGTTTCTCAAACTTGTCTGACTATAGGAAATATGGGACTGTGTTAATGATACAGATTCCTAGGCCCTGCACCAAGCCAACTGAATTGGAATCCATTCTAGGGAAAAGGGATAAGAGTCAATTTAACAAATAACCCACATAATTCTTACTATGGGGCAAGTTTTAGGACATAAGTATCTTTATTCAACGCTTAGATATAAAAGGTAACACAGGGGACTTAAATAAGTATTCTCTGAATACTAACAGTTTTACCACAATCTATCTCAGTATTTTAAGATTTTGCTGAACCATTTATCCTTTAAGACATCCCCTGTTATTGGTCTTAAACAGTGCTCTACTGATTCATGTGTATTCTGACTAATTTAGATCCAGAATTGTCTGGCGGTAAGAATTTGAGCAATAGTAATTGTTATACCTATGGATTTCAAACAGGATTCTGTTACAGTGGTTTCAGGTATTTACTGAATGAACTAGCAATTTCTCTTATGCTCATTTCTTTGTATGCAGGAGATTTCAGAAAGGAATCAAAATTCTGTGATATATTTGAATTTTTTCATACACAGGCTTAATTTGTAAATAAAATGATAGAAGAATATAATTTAGTCTCATTTTTAAACAGCATTTGTCCTGGGATTTAAAATTCCTTGTTCTTTAATCCATTACAATAATTTTTTAGTTTGATTTTCAACCATCATCTGAACAGCTCTTATACTTTTATAACTTCCAAGTAGTATATCTAACATTTACTAGATGACTTAAAATTGCACTGAGTTTTAGACACCTTGTATAAAAGCCACGTTACTTTCAATCACATAAAATCATATTCATGGCCTTTATTTTTATTTATTTATTTATATCTGAGTAGGGTCTTCGTTGCTATGCACGGGCTTTCTGTAGTTGAGGCGAGTGGGAGCTACTCTTTGTTGCAGCGCACGGGCTTCTCATTGCGGTGGCTTCTCTTGTTGTGGAGCATGGGCTCTAGGTGCACGGGGCTTCAGTAGCTGTGGCTTGCGGGCTCTAGAGTACAGGCTCAGTAGTTGTGGTGCACGGGCTTAGTTGCTCCAGCATGTGAGATCTTCCTGGACCAGGGCTCGAACCAGTGTCCCCTGCACTGGCAGGCGTATTCTTAACCACTGCGCCACCAGGGAAATCCATGGCCTTTATTTTTAAATTGCATGCTTTATTTCAAAGTCTTTATAAAGACCTTTTGACACTTGTCCTAAAAATATGATTTAGGACAGTCTCAAGCATGGTATTGTAGGTTGGGTTCTTTGGAAACATGCTGAGATAGAGATGGAGGTACAAGTTGCTTATTTGGAATCAACACGAGAAAGGAAAGGGGTGAAGTGGGATTGGGCAGAGAGGAAATCAAAATACAAAGCAGGTTTGGCAAAGCCTTAGCCACTCCAGTGGGGAAGCTGTGGAAGAAATATTGCAGATCAGAGTTGACATGCATCAGACTCAGACGGCCAGCACTTAGTACCCCAGTGCCTCTCTCTCTCTCCCTCTCTCTCCCTCTCTCTCTCTCTCTCTCTCTCTCTGTCTCTCTCCCCCCAACCTCATGGAATCCCGGTTCAGGCTGCCCTGTGAGGATGTGACCTCAGGTGAGGTGGCATCTGCAGATCTAGCCTAGAAGGAGCTGACAGCTGGCAGCTGTCTGCTGACAACGACCACACTCCTGGCAGCTGACCAACAAGTCTTTCCTTGACGGGGGATTGCACAGCACAATTCTGTGTCCGTGAGGTAGTTTTGGGGTAGAGACAGATGTATAGTGTACATTTTAATGTACAGAGGCAAAAATATACATTTTTGCCTCTGTACATTAAATTGTACTTCATGGGCTTCCCTGGTGGCACAGTGGTTGAGAGTCCGCCTGCCGATGCAGGGGACACGGGTTCATGCCCCGGTCCGGGAAGATCCCACATGCCGCGGAACGGCTAGGCCCGTGAGCCATGGCCGCTGAGCCTGCGCGTCTGGAGCCTGTGCTCCACAACCGGAGAGGCCACAACAGTGAGAGGCCCGCGTACTGCAAAAAAAAAAAAATTAAAAAAATAAAATGTACTTCATATCCAAGGTTTCAAGGATTTGCTTAGGGAGGAGGCCAAACTAGTAAAAAACAATTTTGAGCTATTTCTAAAGAAAAATATTAAGTACAGAAAAGTGCAGGCAATAAGAAGATATGGCCAGATCATGAAGGCAGTCTTCAAACCAGAAATTTTAACAACCCCTACAAGTGAAAAGCCGGACTCTTTTAGTGCTTGTTAAAATGTCAGTGCTTACTGAATACTTCTGAAAGGACCAGTGTTGGCCTGATTCCATACAGAAATTCATCATCAAATGTAAAACTCTTCAGGAATTGACTAATTCAAAAATAATAAAACATATTTCTTCACATTTGAATCATGTGACTTACCTAATCAAATAGTTAAACATTAAATAGAATGAACCGACAGGAACCATTTCAAATATATTTCTTTCTTGTAGCAGCACCTCTTGGTATTACTTAGATTAAACTACTGCCAGGTAAGCAGTAGTTCTGTGATAAACATAATTAAATAAATCTCTGGTATTTATAGATTTGCTCAAGTAAGAAATAACACAATGCACCTCTGCAGCTGCTTTGTGACTTTGAGGTGTCTTTTTGGGCTTCCCAAAGGGAATTTTGCATGTGCCACACTGCCTGTATTTTAACCCAAATTCAGTGACTAGCTTATTTGAACCCTCCATTAATTAGATTCTAACTTAGTTAACAATTCTTTGCCCATAAAGAAAGGGCCTATGTCATAGCAAGAGTCACCTATACGTTGTCCTCAAAATGTATGTTCATGAGAAAATTAAATTAATCCCTAGAAACTCTGTAAACAGAAACACAGGCTATTGAGTCTGTATATTGAGCAGAAGGGGAAACATGCACCTTGATTTTACGGGAAATTGTGTTGAAGTATAAGCAATATCCATTTAAATGTTATAAAGTGAAGATTTTAAAATTATACATCATTAAAATAACTTACTTCATAAACATAACAGAAGCCAAAAGGATAGGCTTGCTCTTTTGGAAAAGAATTCCTGAAGTACAGCTACATAATATGTTAAACTAAATGTAAGTGTAATTTCTTTCTAAGCTTTGAAGCATAAGCAGTTCTCATTACTGTTCCCATCATCCCCTGAGAAATTTGTTCCAACAATTATCTCATACTTAAAATATCATCAGTTGGGACATCCCTGGTGGCACAGTGGTTAAGAATCCGCCTGCCAATGCAGGGGACATGGGTTCGAGCCCTGGTCTGGGAAGATCACACATGCCGCGGAGCAACTAAGCCTGCACGCCACAACTACTGAGCCTGTGTTCTAGAGTCAGCGAGCCGTAACTACTGAGCCCACGTGCCACAACTACTGAAGCACACACACCTAGAGCCTGTGCTCTGCAATAAGAGAAGCCACTGCAATGAGAACCCCGCACACCACAACGAAGAGTAGCCCCCGCCCGCCGCAACTAGAGAAAGCCTGCGCACAGCAACAAAGACTCGATGCAGCCAAAAATAAATAAATAAAATGTAAAAATATATATATATCATCAGTTGCTCCTGTTCCAGTAGTCTGTTTCCCCTTTATCTAGTAGCAGGGATAAAATATCATGGTCAGTAAGAGCATAAGTTCTTAAATTAGACGGTCCAATTTCAAATCCCAATTCTGTTACTTACTAGCTGTATGACCTTGGGCAGTCAAGTTAGCCTCTGTTTTCCCATCTGTAAAATAGATATGATAAAAATATCTACCTGTTTTAGTTAGGGTTAGGTTCAGCTTGAGTGACAGAAATCCAAAACAAAGTGGGTAAAATAAGGTTAAAGTTTATTTCTTTCACGTAAGTGTAAGCATTCCAGTACTTTACTCAGTACTTCAGGTACTCAGATTTGTTCTTCATCCTCAATATATGTCTTTCATCCAACACAGCTCCAGCTCCTGCCATTTAGGCCTACATAACATATCCCAACCATCAGAAACAAGAAGAATATGTCCTTCCCTTTTTTTTTTTGGCGGTATGCGGGCCTCTCACCGTTGTGGCCTCTCCCGTTGCGGAGCACAGGCTCCGGTCGCGCAGGCTCAGTGGCCATGGCTTACGGGCCCAGCCGCTCCGTGGCATGTGGGATCTTCCCGGACCGGGGCACGAACCCGTGTCCCCTGCATCGGCAGGCGGACTCTCAACCACTGCACCACCAGGGAAGCCCCTGTCCTTCCCTTTTAGAACATTTCTATTAACATAAAATTGGCCAGTTATTAGTTACAAGGCCACACCTATCTGCAAAGAAATTGGGAGATATATAGTCTTTATTCCACGTAGCCGTGAGCCAAGACAAAGATCAGGGTTTCTCAGTGACGGTAGCATCATCCTTAAGGGAGTTCCGGAAATTTGTGAAGGTCTTTAAAATTTGTCACAATGAATGTATGTGTTTGAGTGTGTGTGTGTGTGTGTTTGTGTGTGTGTGTGTTAAAACTGATGGTGGATTTAGATGTTGTCAGCCAATCCATCTACCTTAACATCCTCATATTTCACCCAGTGGTGAAATAGCAACCATTGATGATCATTGTCTTGATTAGGGCTGCCCAATAGAACTTTTAAGTTGATGGAAGTATTCTACATCTGTGCTGTTAATACGGTAGCCACTAGAGTCAATAGAGCACTTGAAGTGTGGTAGTGTGACTAGAACTGAATTTTAATTTTAATTGATTTAAATTTAGCAAATTGTGGGTATGCTTACTGTACTGGAGAGCACAAGTCTAGATCCATTATTTCATACTTGTGATATCCAATTTCATCATTTCTTCTATATTTATTAGCTTGGAATTTTCTATATAAAAAGGACTTACAGGATGGTTTTAAACTAAATTCACATTGAAATTTATTTGGACCACCTAGGTACTGTGAATATGGTCTGCAAAGCAGCGTAATGGTTGGTCTATAATAACAAAATTTCAAGTATGCGTTCCCCAACTCACCTTCTAATCTCTTACTGGTGAGAACATGGGATGGGCTTTCTTCAAGTTCATGCCCAGCTTTATGAGAAGGTGGTTTCCCATTAGACTCTCCACATTGGGACTTTATCTCCTGTCATTCTCTTCACCAGGCCTTGTAAACTAAAACTTAGTGCTTGGCCAGATTCAAAGCAAAAGCGGCTTCATTACTTCACTCGTGTTTCTGGGTTCCTTAGATACTGGCCTGATAATTCTTACTATCTTGTCATCTCTCTGATAATTTACAGAAGGTTTTCAAAAAAATATTTTATAAAGCATTTGTAGTTACTCTTAGTGGGAAGGTTGGTCCAAGTAAGTGGCCCACCCTATTACCAGAACTACAATTAGAACTCTACCATGTGTTCTTTAAACCTGACAACAATTCTAAGAAGGGGTTCCTATTCCTCTTTTTTCCAGATAAAGAAGCAGATGAGGCACATAGAAGGAACTTACACACGATCATACAGCTAGTGAATATTAGAGCCAGAATTTAAATTCACTTCTATTTTGGGAATTCCTTGGCCGTCCAGGGGTTAGGACTTGGTGCTCTCACTGCCAAAGGCCTAGGTTCAATACCTGGTCGGGGATCCCACAAGCTGCAAGGTGCAACAACAACAACAACAAAAAATCCACTTCTATTTTGCTCAAAGCTTTTTCCCTTATCGACCCAACAATATGCCTTACGCAGAGTGAAGACTTTTGGTAACTTTTCTGAAAAGTAATTTAACCTATTTATTTTGCCTTTTTAAAGTATTAGATAACAGTGGACCCAGATGCTGAATAAAAAGGTGTTTGAACATTAGAATCCTTATTTTTGTTTGTTTGTTTTTTTCTTTTTGGCGCTGGAACCCGGGATCAAATCCAGTTTTATTTTGAACAATTATATTAATGACAACTACCAAAAATGTTCTGGAGTTAGAATACGCAACTGAAGGAAATGGTGACAGCTTAGGAAAAAAGAGAAAAGAACACAAATAAAAATATTACCTGTAGTTGATCCCATTGGTGAACTCCCAGAGTCCATTTAGGCCAGTTCACTGCCTCCAACTGAGTGTTGACCGCTAAGATGCACAGAGCACACTTGTACTGAAACTTGCCCTCAACCAAAAGGAGCTGCCCCATGTGGCAATGCCTGGAAGGTTAAGCATTCTGTGCCTGTGCTCTCCCACCACCCCACGCCCGGTGGTCCCAAGCCAATACGAGGGTATCAAAGACCAATCCTCTTGCCTCAAGGTGAATGTCGTCATGTGTGCCTGTGACGACATTCATGCTCTCGAGCTCCCTGTGGGATCGGGATGAACTTCAGCTGCACCCACATGAGTGTCTACTTTGCCTCTCTTTTCCTGCTTCCCTTATAAGTTTCCCCTGAGCAGCACTCCCTCAGCAAGTCACTTGTACGGGAATCTCTTTCTCAGGTTCAATTTCTAGGGAATGGAACCAAACACATCACCTTCCATTTCCTCCCTTTGGACCATTTTCTCTTCCACAGAATTTCTCACTGAGTAGAAATAACTATCAGGATTTTTCCAGCCATGTTGAACATGGTCAGGCATCTTGTTCTGAGAAGTTTTCACCGAAAAAAGTCCTTCAAATTATAATCTTCATTTTGAAAGAATTGAGAATTCAAGTCCACATATTTTTCTTCTATGACCTTCTTCTTTTCTAGGATCTGAATCACATACAGATGCTGTTTCCCAGGGGCTGGACTTACTTTTAAATGTACCGTTGTGTGGTCCAAGGCAAGATATTCACTGATATCAGTATTCTGTTCTCTGTCCCCAACAAACATAGCTACACAAAAAATACTACATATTTTACAGTTTGTATATATTTAACATTGAGTTCTAATTACCGTGAGCACAATTTGTATTCTTATCTTTTGTAGGCAGAATTAACACTTATCCATGAATTGTTATAATTGAATGTTAAACTGCTAATGGTCTTACTAGAGATTTAAAAAAATAATACTCCTGTGGCCTGTTAGATTCAATAAAATAGATAATATAGTTTCTAAATATGTCTGATTTCCAGGAAGAGTGTTATATAAGGGAAAACATTGTCTCAACATGTTTGATGATCTCTGAATTTAATTACACTATCAATAGTCTATTAGAAAACATTTACTTATATCTTTGTAAAAGCAAAGCATTTCTACTTAAAGTAGCAATGCTAAAATTGTGAGGTTAAGTGATATCATTAAAGCAAAGGAATAGGAAAGGGGTGTGAGATGGCAGGTCAAATTTAGGTATGTTTATTTATTTAACACCATAGGTTACAGTGCTACATTAGATAATATAAGGCATCCCATTTCAGAAATTGGCTCAAGGTGGATTTAAATAATTCACGGTTTAATGAAATGAAACCTAGAAACCCAATACCTTTAGCAAATGACGTAGGAGCTCTCTCAGCTTGCTCTTCTCTCTTTTTATCCCAACACTACCTTCTGCTTCACATGTACCCTTAGATTTTGCCAGTCTCTAAAGTTGTTCTGTCCAGTGGATCTTATGCTACTCTCCCAGATAACATTATTATCCCTTTCCCTTTCTCAATCCTCTTTTTCTCTTTTGGTTCTTTCCTACTAGGCTAAAAATACATTCAAGCCACTTGCATCTTACAAAAGTGATTCAAATCAAAACCAAAATCTTTCTGTCAAACCAACATTCAACAAGCAACATTTAAATAAAAAGGGAATTACTTTTGTTAGTTGTTTATTTTTTATTAACTTAAAAATACTATGAAATGTATCGTGCATACAGAAGAATATATAATATTTACATGGGCAATTTAAAGAATAGCATAAATATGTATGTACCCATTACTCAGATTAAGAAATAGAACATTAAAGGAATATAGAAACCCTGTGTTTCTCCTCAGTTGCATCTATCTTCCTCCCCCACAAAGATACACATCACTCTGAATTTTGTGTTAATCAGTCCCTTGTCTTATTTACAGATTTACCACTCACATATGTATTCCTTAGTTAGAAAAAAAAGAAAAAGAAGAAAAGCTGAGTAGCAAGCACCAAGCTTCCTGTGTAAAGGAAGGGTGACACTGCCAGTATCAGATAACAACTTCTAGGAGAAAATAAACCCAACAGAGTCATGGGTCATGATTTGGTCATGACACCAGTTGGGTTTCCTGAGCATTTATAAGAACCTCTTCTAGGAAGTCAGGGGGCAAGGGCTTTATGGAGCCCTGAGAGCATAGCGCTCATCATAGTTTAGGCCCCTGGACCAGATAACAGACATTTAGCAAAAATATGGTCAGAGAGAGTACACTGCTCTGTGTTTTGTTTTTTTTTTTTTCTTTTTGCGGTACGCGGACCTCTCACTGTTGTGGCCTCTCCCATTGCGGAGCACAGGCTCTGGACACGCAGGTTCAGCGGCCACGGCTCACGGGCCCAGCCGCTCTGCGGCACATGGGATCTTCCCGGACCGGGGTACGAACCCATGTCCCCTGCATCGGCAGGCGGACTCTCAACCACTGCGCCACCAGGGAAGCCCTGCTCTGTGTTTTCTGCTTCTAAACCTCCTCTGGCTACTTCCAGCTCTCAGGAGGAAGTCAAAGCAGAAACTTGTGTAGTGAAGCAGTAGAGCACGGAGGGAGAATAGGAGCTTCACAAACTAAGTACGGAAAAGAATCTGAGCAAGACCCCTGGGGGGATTTTATCCTCAACTAAAAGAAGGTAAATGGCAACAGGGATCTTGGAAATCAGCACTCAATTGGTTTGTCTCGAGTTGCACTGCCCCTGTCTAAACAGTTGTCTTCTATATCTTGTCTCCAGCTGTCATTCTGGGATCTTCCTTCAGCATCTTCTTGGGGGTTCCCTTCATTTCTCTCCTGGTTCCATTCCCTGTTCTTTGTATCCCACTTTTTGTCTCTACTGGTCTCTCAGTGAGCAGTTTCTCCAGTAGCTTCTTTCTCAGATAGGGTGGTAAATTTTTTGAGACACTGTAGACCTTAAAAACATATAGTTGCCTAGTAACCTGGAGGTGGTGAGATGAGCTAGGGTATGTAACTGCTTCTCAAACAACTTTGACCTTGTTCTCCTTATTTTAGCTGCTATTCTACTTCCTCTTCCCTTTTTTTTTTAAAAAACATCTTTATTAGGGTATAATTGCTTTACAATGGTGTGTTAGTTTCTGCTTTATAACAAAATGAATCAGCTATACCTATACATATGTTCCCATATGTCTTCCCTCTTGCGTCTCCCTCCCTCCCACTCTCCCCATCCTACCCCTCCAGGCTGTCACAAAGCACCGAGCTAATATCCCTGTGCCTTGCGGCTGCTTCCCCCCAGCTATCTACCTTACTACGTTTGTTAGTGTGTATATGTCCATGACACTCTCTCGCCCTGTCAAAACTCACCCTTCCCCCTCCCCATATCCTCAAGTCCGTTCTCCAGTAGGTCTGCGTCTTTATTCCTGTCTTACCCCTATGTTCTTCATGACATTTTTTTCCCTTAAATTCCATATATATGTGTTAGCATACGGTATTTGTCTTTTTCTTTCTGACTTACTTCACTCTGTATGACAGACTCTAGGTCTATCCATCTCATTACAAATAGCTCAATTTCATTTCTTTTTAAGGCTGAGTAATATTCCATTGTGTATATGTGCCACATCTTCTTTATCCATTCATCCGATGATGGGCGCTTAGGTTGCTTCCATGTCCTGGCTATTGTAAATAGAGCTGCAATGAACATTTTGGTACATGACTCTTTCCTCTTCCCTTTTTATTTATCACCAGTTCCACACATATTTTGGTGTTGCCAATTCCTATGCTTTTGCGGGATTCTGTGGTATAAATTGGGTTGGTCTCAGTTTTCCCCACTACCAGTTTAGGAGTTGGCTTTCTCAGTTTTATAAGTCAGTTACCACTTGTTCCCCTCTTTCTAGTGTGAATCACAGCTGACTATTGACTCCAATAGAATGTGGTATAGGCGACACTGTATAACTTCCAAGGCTAGGTCATAAAAAGCATTGTGGCTTTCACCTTGTTCTCCTGGATCAACAGGCTCTGAGGAAGGCCCCGCCAGGTAGCATCTTAGAAAGGCCCATGTGGAGAGAAACTAAGGCCCCAAACCAACAGCCTGCACCAAGTTGCCAGCCACTATGTGAGACACCTTGAAAGTGCTTCCTCTAGCCTTAGTCAGGCCTTTTGATGACTGGATCCCCACAGAATTACTGAGGGCAACCTCATGAGAGACAGTGAGCTAGAACTTCCAGGCCAAGCTGCTCCCAAATTCCTGATCCACAGAAATCATGAGAGATAATGATTATTGTTATTTTCAAGCCACTAAGGTTTTAGGCGATTTGTCATGCAGCTATACTAAACGGAACACCACTGGGCCCAGAGAAAAAGCGATTGCCTTTCCTTCTGCTGACTAGTACTTCCAGACTCTTCTCCTTCCCTCTTCCCTAAAACCCTAGCTCTCACTTTTGTGCCAGAAAAGTATGCCACGGACTACCTCTCTTCATTGCAGTCATCTACGAAGTCACAGTCCACATACTCTTTTTTTTTTTTTCTTTTTGCGGTACGCGGGCCTCTCACTGTTGTGGCCTCTCCCGTTGCGGAGCACAGGCTCCGGACGCGCAGGCTCAGCGGCCATGGATCACGGGCCCAGTTGCTCCGCAGCATGTGGGATCTTCCCGGACCGGGGCACGAACCCGTGTCCCCTGCATCGGCAGGTGGACTCCCAACCACTGCGCCACCAGGGAAGCCCCACATACTCTTTTTCACTGAAGATTTATTTCCTTGTTCATGGTCACTTTCCTCTGTGCTACTCTTTTTATACTTGGCGTCTTGGTTTGTTCAGGCTGCTATAACAAAATACCACAGACTGGGTAGCTTATAAACAACAGAAATTTACTTCTTCCAGTTCTGGAGGCTGGAAGTCCAGGATCAAGGTGCCAGTACAGTTGCGTTTTGGTGAGTGCCCTCTTCTTGATTTATGGCCGGCGCCTACTCTCTGTGTTCTTACTTGGTGGAAGGGCAAGGAATCTCTGTGGGGTCTCTTTTATAAGAACACTAACTCCAGTCACCTCACACCTGCCAGAATGGCTATCATCAAAAAGAACACAAATAACAATTGTTGGCGAGGATGTGGAGAAAAGGGAACCCTCCTACACTGTTGGTGGGGGTATAAATTGATGCAGCCACTGTGGAAAACAGTATGGAGGTTTATCAAAAAACTAAAAATAGAACTACCATATAACCCAGCAATTCCACTCCTGGGTATATATCTGGAAAAAACCAAAAACAGTAATTCGAAAAGTTACCTGCACCCCAATGTTCCTAGCAACATTATTTACAACAGCCAAGATATGGAAGCAACCTAAGTGTCTATCAACAGATGAATGGATAAAGAAGATGTGGTGTATATATACAGTGGAATACTACTCAGCCATAAAAAAGAATGAAATTTTGCCATTTGCAGCAGCATGGATGGACTTTTTCATCTTCCCAAACTGAAATTCTGTGCCTATTAAACAATAGGGGATCCATTCTGCCCTGTCCCCAGCCCCTGGAAACCACTGTTCTACTTTCTGTCTCTGAATCCGACTACTCTAAGTACCTCGTAAGTTGAACTAATTTTCTACTGTTTATCATGTGTGGCCATGGAAATCTCTGTTAGTTTAGTGGTCAGCTAGAGATTTGACAGAGATTTCCTTAAACTCCAGGAACAGAAAGAAAGAAAGAGAGAGAGAGAGACCGGGGCTGAGCGTCCGGACCCTGTGCTCCGCAGCGGGAGAGGCCACAGCGGTGAGAAGCCCGTGAACTGCAAAAAAAAAAAAACTCAGCTAGGCAATTTACAACTCTGCCCTAGCTTTCCTTTTCTGAAGAGGGTGAAAGTCAGCCAGAGGTGAGAGCTTAGGGCCTTAGGTCTTCATGATCTAAGCTCTGGACATGTGTGTGACTTTCTGGATTCCCTGGAATTTGTGGGAGCTTTTCAAAGCCCTTATTCTCTAGCCTTTCCTCTCAAACTTCTCAGATTGTCTATTGTTTGCCTCAACTGTTTTCCCTTGTCCCAAATGGCAGGCAGTGGCTATTACAGTGTTTACCTTCAAATGTTTTCCGTAAATCCCACCCTTTTCCCCTCCTTTAGGTAGAGAATTCTGAGTTAGGTGAAATAAGGCAAATCCTTTAGCTGGTCCTTCCGGGAGCCACCAAGACAGGTCAAAGCCAACAACCACAATTCTTTAATAAGTTCTGTGCTACTCCTCTAATAGTGGGAACCAATCCTAGAAATGTGGGCTATTGTGAAGCAGGGGGTGGTAGCAGAGTAAATTAAAATGTCACAAAGCTCTCTTACTGAGACTCAGCTCTTTTTTCTTAGTTAAGCATTCCCCTGATTATTGTAAGCCTTTTTGTTGGATTCCTGAGTTCCGAATAGGTAGGTCCTGACAGTTTTTGCCAGCTTAATTGTTGCTTTTGTGAAGGTACAGACTTTCAGAATTCCCTACTCTGCCATTTTTGTTGATATTACTCCCTCTCACTTTTTTTTTTTAAATTGAAGTATAGTTGATTTACCATATTATATTAGTTTCAGGTGTATGACATAGAGATCGTCCTCTCATTCTTAAAAAAAAAATCAGCATAGAATTCCAATGGGTGGATGTACATAGTTTATTTAGCCAGGCCTTCATTGATGAACAATTTATTTTCAATTTTTGCTAATGCAAACAATTCTCCAGTGAGTAACTTTACGCATTATTTTGCATGTATGCAATTAAATCTATAGGAAAAAGCCCAGAAGTGGAATTGCTGCAAGAGTAGCTGCATTTTGTGATTTTTATTTTTTGTTAAATTTAAAAAAAAATTTTTAGGCCATGCCAGGCGGCATGCAGGATCTTAATTCCCCGACTAAAAATCCCCTGTGATTTTTATAGCTATTGCTAAAGTGCTATATTGCTTTACACTCCCACTATGAGAGTTCCTATATCTCTGACAGTCTTGTCAATAGAATGTGTTATCAAATTTCTGTACCTTTGTCAATCTAACAGGTGAAAATGATATTTCACGGTGGTTTTAATTTCTTTTATTCTGAGTGAAATTGAGCACCTTTTAATATTTTTTAAAGAGGCACTTGTATTTCATCTCTGTGAACTTTCTGACATATACTTTATCAATTTCTCACCTGATTGTGGTTTTTCCATTTCAGTTTCTAGGAGTTCTTTATTTACTAGTGTGACCTCTCTTTAAATACATGACAATGAATCTCATTTAAGCATTGGTGTTGCCCAGCAATCCTGTTTCCCTCATACGTCAGTCCATTTGTTTTCCTATGGTCCCAAGTAAGTATTTCATAATTTCTCCTTTCTCCTCAAACTTCCAACAACTTGTCCTCCATATTCACTTTCAGGCTTGGGTGTTATTTCACTGAGAAATATCAATGCCCTTCAGCCAAAGGCCACCAGGAGCACACCTATAGTGGAACAACACTCATTGCCATGAGGTTTAAAGCACATCACGGAGAACCTTGAGGATGTCTCAGTAAAAGTGTGTTGGAAAGGATTTACTATGGGATTTGGGTTTGTGTTGGGGGATTTTGTAGGGAGGATTCAAGAGGTGGGGATTTTCCCTGGATTATATGTTGTCAGAAAGCTGCAGCAATTCTATGATTGGGTATCTCCATACAGCTTACCTAGAAGATGGGAGGAACAAAGTGAAGCTAAAGCTGCCTGGGAAGGAAGCAGGTATCACTCATATCAGCCAGCTTAGGGGGGTATTTGCTCATTTTGGTGGTTTGAACCATGTCCATATTTTTGTGTCTGTTTAGACATGACTATGACCCTGTTTTTGTCTTGTTCTACCGCAGTCACAGAGTGGCTTTGTTTGACATTAGTGTGGTGTGAAATTTATGTGTTCACAGAACACCGTGGCCTGGCTGTGGGTGCCAGGCCGTCTCCTGGCTGTCAGGGCTGCCTTGACGCAGTCAAAAGAGAACTTCCACAAACTCACCTCAGCACGTCTGTTCACTTACCTGTACTTGTGCGCATTTATTCTTCCTTGATACTAAGGAAGAACAGCCCAGGTTCCTATCCGGGGCCAGCCCATCCACTGGCATACTGAATCCTACCCCCTTACCTACGCAAGGTCTTCACTCCAGCAGCTCTCCCTACCCTATCTCTCCTGCATTAGTGACTTTCCCTCTCTGTTGGGTCATTCCCATGAATGTTCAGACATGTTATCATTCCCATCTTAAAAAACAAACAAAATTTAAAAACAAAGCTAAACAACAAGCCCCCTTTTGACTCTAAATGCCCCCTCTAATTACTGCCTTATTTCACTGTCTCATTTAGAGCAAAACTCTTCCAACTAGTTGTTTATACACACTTCCTTCTACTCTTTTCCCTTTCCTCCTGAATCAGCTCTCCACTGAAATTGTTCTTGTCAAGGTCACCAATGACCTCCAGATTGATAAATACAGAGCAATCTAGAACTATCCTTAGTTCTCATCTTATCTGATTTATTAACAATATTTGTCATCTTTGATTTTTCCATGCTCCTTGAAATACTTTATTTGGCTTCAGGTTGAAGTCCTCTACCTCATGGACCATTCCTTCCCAGAGTTTTTGCTGTTTCCTCTTCATCTCCTCAACTTCTACATCTTGGGTTGTTCCAGGAAGACGTCAGCAGATGTTTTCACTATCTACATACACTCACTTGGTGATCTCATCCACTTTCATAGCTTTAAAAACCATTGATATTCTGATAATTCCCAAATCTCTATCCCCAGAACTTCGGGATTATGCATACAACTTCCTATTTCACATATCCATTAGGATGTCTAATTGGCATCTCAAACTTAACACGTTTAAAACCAAACTCATAGCTCTCCCCAGATTGTTCTTCTCTTAGGCTTTCTTATCTCAGTTAATAGCTGTTCCATCCTTTCAAGTGTTCAGGCTAGTAGTTTTAGAGTGATCCTGACTTCTTTCTCTCATACTACACAACCAATCCACCAGAAAATCATTTTAATTCTTCCTTCAAAATACTGTCTATGCAGAATCTCACCACTACCACCACTGCCACTCTGGTCCAAGTCATCATCTCTAATCTGAGTTATTGCAGTAGCCTTCTAATTGGTCTCTTTGATTCTGTCATTGTCCCTTTATCATCTCTTCCTAACATTTGTGGAGTTTGGGACAAGAATATAAACGGTTGTGCGTATTTGCCTAAATATGTAAAAATTATAAATCAATAACTTAAATATATTCTACTTTCCTATCTTTGCAAATATATCGCTCCAAAGACCTAAAAGACCAGTTAGAATTTAGAGTTCTTGGGCTACCCAGAATTCTATGCCAGGTAGTAAGTGATGTGGAGATAACTATTTCCTGGCCACTAGCCTGCAACCTGCCCTTCTTTTATTCCAGCTCTGGCTCCATTCCCCATTGCAAGGACCCTTGTGTCCATGCATATGGACACTTAGTCTACAAATCCAAGCTCCATTTACACCCATTACAAACAGCCACCCCTTGGTAACTCCACAGGCTTTGGGTGTGCACACCAGTGATGTCATTTATTCTTGGAAGAACAGATTCACAGAAGAGGTCTTTGTGGTTCCTGGAAGTGGACTTGGGGCAGTTTGGGCAAGGAATTCAGAGTTCTGGCTCTTTGGAGTGTGGTCTCTAAATGGAGGAATGTGGCCAGAGGAGGCCTAGAGTAGAGCCTCTAAAGTAAGGCTCAAGGCAGGGACTCTTCTTATCTGGATGTCCGCTCAGGCTCCCCTTTACAGTCTGTAAGGGGAGAGGACAGGAGCACGGAGACCAATCAGGAGACTACAGTAGACAGAGTGGTCCTTTTACAGAGCAAGTCAGATGGCACCAGTCTTATTCTCACAGCTCTCCACTGGCTTCCATCTCATGCAAAGGAAAAACCAAAGTCTTTACGATACTTAAAAGCTTCTGCGAGATCTGACTTGTCCTCATCCACCTTGCCTGATTGGTCTCATTTACTTTACTCTCCCCCTTGCTTACTTGCTTCTGTCCACACTGGTCTCCCTTGTTGCTCCTCAAACAGGCCAGGCACCCTTCCACCCCAGAGATGTTTGAGCTCACTCATCCCTCTGTCTAAAGCCCCCTTATCCAAGATATCCCTGTGGCATATTCCCTTCTTCCCTCGTGCCTTTATTCAAATATTACCTTCTCAGTGAAACTATGACCTGTTTATTCAAAATCTTTCTGTTTCTTCCCTGGTTTGTGGTCTCCAAGGCCATTATCACCGTCTGGCATAGGTGTAATTTTACCTATGATCTATCTCCCAACTTTAGAATATAAGCTCCATGAAGACTGTGATTTTTATCTATTTTATTTATGAGCTCCCAGCTCTCGGAACAGTGCCTGGTCCATACTAGGGGCTCAGTGTATATCCATTGAATTAATGATTACAAACCATTTTAAATCTTTTTTATTTCAACATAGGCTGCTTAGAGACCAAAATAAAATGTGTTACAATTTATTAATATAATACCAATTTTGTGTCTGATTAAAGAGAAATAAATTAGCCCTATAATAATCTCAGTCTCACATTTATATGAATTTTATATGATTGTCTATCTCCATTTCTATATTTTAAATTTAGGAAATTTAAGTTATTATTTCTGCCAAAACCAAAACATAGTGCCTTCCAGATAGTAGGCTCTTCAGAAATCTGTCTAAAACATATAATGCCTTCATAAGTTTCCACTGAGTAAATATACTGTAATTTAGTTACTATCATTCCCATTTTTTGGATGTTTACTTTTCTAATATTTCACAAGTATAAGAAATCCTGCAGAAAACATCTTGATGAATAAAGGATTATTTCTTTAGTGTAGATTCCCAGAAAAGGACTTATAAAGTACCAATTTATACTATCACACAATTGAATTATAAAAATGGTTTGTCATTTTAAATATGCATTTCTTTGATTACTATATACTAAAAAGAGCAAACCTTAATTGAAAATTTGCTCTGTGCTAGAGGCTGTGCTATTTTATATAGATTATCAAATTCGAGTCCATTATTACTTCATGCTTATTAGGGACTAAATATTTGTATCCCCTCTAAATTAATACGTTGAACCCTAGCCTGTCAGTTTGGTTGTATTTGGAGTCAGGAAGTATTGTAATTAAGGTTAAATGAGGTCATAAGGTTGGGGTCTTGATCCAACAGGATTAGTGCCCTATTAAGAAGAGACACCAGAGAGCACACCATGTGAGGACATGGCAAGAAGCTGGCATTTGCAAGCCAGGAAGAGAGTCCTTAGTAGAAACCAAACTAGGTGGAACCTTGGTCTTGGACTTCTAGCCTCCAGAACTGTGAAAAAATACATTTCTGTTGTTTAAAGACACCCAGTCTGAGGTATTTTGTTATGGTAGCTGACTAATACCATACTGTTGCTATCTCTACGTATCAAATGAGGACACAGGTAACAAGAGATTAGATGAGCTGCCAATATATGGTGGAGCCAAAATTTGAACCCAGACAATTTTTACTGCACGGCCAGCCATTTGTTCTGCCTAGCCAATGGGATCGTCTAATCATATCTTTTTTTCATTTTATCTATGAAAGGTCTTTTTTTTTTTAATTACTTTTATTGAATATTGAGTAGATAGAATAATTATATGATAAGAATATATATATTATATATCTATATATGTAAGGTATCCAGAATGACTATACAACAACTTTATACCCCTGTCCAGTTTGAAGTTCCCTATGCACCTCCCTGAATCTAACACCTTTCTTTCCCTCTCAAAGGGAAATTGTGCTTATTGGGTTTTTTTCTTCTCTAGAGTTTTATTATATTTGTGTCCTTTAACTGTATTCGGAGTGTACTGTTTGGTTTTACATGTTTTGAAATGTTATAAACTGAATCTTACTGTATTTTTCTGACTCACCTCTTTAACTCAACATTATGTTCTTGAGATTCATCCATGTTATTGTGTCTTAATGTTTAATAAATTCTCTATGCATTTAAAGATACCAAGTCTTTGTCTTTTAAAAATGTGTTTTTTTTAACTTTTGGAATTTTATATTTTAATGGACATTATTAATTTTTCTCTTATGATATATTCTATTGTTTACAACATAATTTTTACCCTTGCAGAAATTTGATATTCACTGCTATTCTCCTCTTCTTTTTCTTAAAAATTAGATTTTTAAAACCAATGCCATTCACTTTAAATTGGGTCTAAAACCTGAATAGTGATTCGCTCAGCCCAACCACAGGATCTTCCTTTATCAGATGATTTTCATTTTTTCAGCCTTTACAAATAGTTTAAACTGGGCTTCCCTGGTGGCGCAGTGGTTGAGAGTCTGCCTGCCGATGCAGGGGACACGGGTTTGTGCCCCGGTCCTGGAAGATCCCACATGCCGCAGAGTGGCTGGGCCCATGAGCCATGGCCATTGAGCCTGCGCGTCCGAAGCCTGTGCTCCGCAACGGGAGGGGCCACAGCAGTGAGAGGCCCGCGTTCCGCAAAAAAAAAAA
>NW_020185333.1:1480034-1492148 GCF_003031525.2 Neophocaena asiaeorientalis asiaeorientalis | reverse complement strand
CGTTTCCGAAAAAAAAAAAAAAAAAAATACTGGCATTATTAACCTCTTACAATCCAAAGAAGTGTGTGGCTTCTGGTTCAAAGAATAGACAGTCATTTTTTCTTCAGCCTATTCTTGTACACAACATTGAAGGAAAACACAGCTTATGCAAAGTTTTGCAGGACTAGGACAAGAACCTATCCTTTCTTGATTATCTTATTAGGTAATTTGTCCTTTAGCATGTATTATATATTTTAAAAATACACTCAATATCTGACTTCCTGTGGAACTGGATTTGACTCTTTCCTCCTCCTCAACTTTACATGATTATTTTCAAACATACAGAAATAGAAAGAATCACTGAACACTGGTATACCTGCCACAAAGATGCAATAATTGTTAACATTTTGCTATTTTGCTCTCTATGTATTCTCTTAGTCCACTCAGACTGCCAAAACAAAAACACCACAGACTGTGTGGCTTAAACAACAAACACTTATTTCTCAGGGTTGTGGAGTCTGGGGAGCCCAAGCTCAAGACAACAGCAGATTTGGTGTCTGGTGGGAGCCGGCATCCTGTTCACAGACGGCAGTCTTCTTCACTGCGTCCTCACACGGTGGAAGCAGACTATGCGTCAATGTATGAATTTGGGGGGACACATCCATTCTCTGGCATCTATCTTTGTTGAAGCATTTGAAATCAAGTTGCAGACATCATGACACTTCACTCCTAAATACTCGAGCCCAAATTTTCTAATAATAAAGACATTCTCCAACATAACCAAAAGTATTAATTATCCATAAACGAATATCAATAAATTTATCTATGTCATTCATTATTTTGTAACACCAGCTCTAATAAACGTTTCGTATTCAATATTCCTCAATTGTTCTAGAAATGTCTTTTATAGCTTTTTTGGAACTAGCATCTGCAACAACATTCAATAGCTTTTTATCAATAACTTCAATTGCTTATTTCTTTTAATTAAAAAAATTTTTTTACATCTTTATTGGAGTATAATTGCTTTACAATGGTGTGTTAGTTTCTGCTTTATAACAAAGTGAACCAGTTATACATATACACATGTTTCCATATCTCTTCCCTCTTGCATCTCCCTCCCTCCCACCCTCCCTATCCCACCCCTCCAGGCGGTCACCAAGCACCGAGCTGATCTCCCTGCTTCCGATCTCCTGTGCTATGTGGCTGCTTCCCACTAGCTATCTGCCTTACGTTTGGTAGTGTATATATGTCCATGCCTCTCTCTCTGCCACAGCTTACCCTTCCCCCTCCCCATATCCTCAAGTCCATTGCTTATTTGAAGGAACAGCCCTTGCCATGCAATTCACTTTTTCTGCACGTTGGAGCAGGGTACGTATAAATGAGAAGCAGAGTGGAGGCTTTTTGAGGAGTGACTTGTGCCTAGAAGCCACTTCACGGTAGGCACATGAGTTTGAGGTTGGGAAGTAGGTAAGGACAGGGACTCATCCTGATTCCTAGCAAAGATAGGCCTGCCGGCTAACAAATTAACATTACATACTGGGGTGGGGGTGCGCCGGGGGGCCGCGGGGAGCGCGCCTGCAGCCCCCTCCCCGCGGCGGGGCGCGCGTGCGCGGTACCTCGGCGGCGGAGGGATCCGCGATGGAAGGCGCTCTGATGGTCCGCCAGGTAAGCGGCAGCGCGCTGGGATGAGTTCCTAAGCGGCGGATGTACCCTGCAGTTTTCTTCACGAAGGTAGTTTGAACCCTCTCAGATTATGAAAATTATTTCGTCTTTTTCCTTTTCTTGGTGCTCTTTAGAGTAATTTGGCAAGTTGTTACCGAGGAAACGGTGTCCTGTGCTTCCTGGGAGCCTTTCCGTCTTCGCGGTGGTGGGAAGATCTGCTTGTTTGTGGGCGTGGAACGCTGGCATTTGGTCCCGAGATGTCCTAGTCCGGACGCCCCAGCCTAAGGCCCCACTGTCATGATTCCGACCTGGGATCACGTCGATCCAGTCTCACGCCGTTCCCTTAACTTTCAGCTCTTGATAAAAGGACTGAGAACTATAGATAGTTTAAATCACTGTGCAGTCAACTACGTTTTTGGTTTCAGCTAGTTTTATTTGTTTACTACCTTATTTGATTAATGGAAGAACTTGCTGATTAATCTCTAGGGTGAAAGCCCACTTTTGTTGCAGGAGAACCTGCATTTCTGAACACTATCCTCATTGCTTTTACCTTGGTTGTGTGTGTGTATTTTACTTTTAGAGAGTTGCAGTCAGTGCAGTCCCTTTTAATCGAGAGCATTTTATAGTTTATAAAACGGCAGAGGCACTCAAATAATTGTTGCACGAACAAATAAATGAATGTGCTACGTCAGTTGATTCTCAAAACATTACTACGAAATAGGCCAGGTAGATATTTATGGACCGAAGCAGTCACTCATTCAGCTGTGTCCCTGGCACTGCGTGTTTGGGGTAAATGGGGAGCAACACAGACGTGATCCCTGCTGTCAATGAGCTTATTGTCTAGAGTAGAGAGCACTGTTACCCAGACTGTGGAGTGGAGAAAACAGATTTAGAGAGGTTGAGTGACTGCAAGTGACCGCGTAGCTAATACCTTAGAGAGCTAGGATTGTGCTGTGGCCACTCTGTAAAGCCAGAATGGACTCCTACCCAACATTTGATTTGGAGAGAGAAACAGACGATGCCACACACACACCCTGAAGAGGTTTATTACTTTTATTTAAAGGCTTATTACTTATATATGTACATAGTGAAGAGGGAAGAGCAGGGCAGTCTCTTCAAGAAGATCCAAAATGATTTGAAAGGGCAAGGGAAGGAGACTGGCTCTGGGCTTTTCTTGTGGTTAGGGGGTGGGGTCAGGGGTTCCTGTGTGCCTACAGGGTCTTGCTTGGTTTGACTCTTCCACCCACACCAAAGGAAAGAGCACCCAGGCTTTTTTTTTTTTTTTTTACCAACTTGCCCATTTGAGGGACAGAGAGGAAGAAGGAGGGGGTGAGGCCTAAAAGCTGTCAGCAGGCAAACTTAAAAAAATTGAATGAGACTGACTACAATTCACCGTTGGTGTCTGATGACTGAAATGTACCATTTTTCATTGAGTTTAATTTTGAACTTGTTTACGCCATCATGGCTGTGGTATGAGGGCTGCAACCTGAAGTCAGTAAGGAAAACGTAAGTTCCATGGAATGCCTTGTTCAAGAGCCCAATGATGTGTATTTTGAGAAATAAAATGAGTACCTTGGTCACTATTAGTAATGTCTGGAACTCTTAATGGGGATAAGGAGTGTCTTGGTGAGGCCTTTTATTGTGGCTTTAGTATATGTATAGACACGTGGACCATGATTTATATTTTGAGTATCTGAAAGCAAGAGAGTTCCAGAGTTCTTTACTCCAAATGGTACAACTCCTAGGCAATGGCCCAAGAGTCTGTGAAAATGTGCAGATGGAGCCGATTGTTGGCCAGAGCATTCAGTGTTAAGAAAACTGTGGGAAGTTCAGCCAGTTGTGCTGACCTCTGGGTCCTTCCCTTCATCAGGGACATCCTGGTTAAGGGATGAAAAGCAGTAGGTCTCCAGTGAGCATGTGTAGGTGTCGTGATGCTGTCCACTGAACAGCAAGTTTGTCCATCAGACTTAAGATGGGAGTTAGAAGTGTTGAACTCCTATCGCTTTCACTCAGTTGAATCCAAACTGGTCTCCAGGTATTCAAGGGGTTTGGGAGAGGGGTGACCTCTTCTAGCACCATGACATCTGAATGAGAACAGGGGAGGGCCATGCCTGCCTGTAGGTGGGATATGCCAGAGGGCCCAGATTTGTTTCTGTCCTGTAGCAAGGAGACCTTGGTGGCTATGCTGAGCTTGCAAGGTGTTGCTTCCAGGACCCAAGGCATAATGGGCAACTGGGTATGGAGGGTCATAGGCTCAGGGCTTGTGAGAGCCTCTACTTCTAGGAGGGTCCAGTGTGCTGTCAGTCATTGCTGTTTAAATGGCATATTGTGTGGAGGAGAGGAGAGAGTTTCTTGCATCAGAAGCCAGTGGACAACTTATGGACACTGTGGGTGGTCCAGAGACTCCAGGAGTCATGAAAAGAGGCTGCTAAAGTCTCTACAGTGAAGGATTCTTTGTGTGTTTATATGTGTGTTTGTGTGTGGGGTTTTTTGTGTGTGGGGGGATGGGGGAGGAAGCACCACTGTTGGGAGTGTCTGTTATATTATAATTTTGACAAATTTTAGAATCTTTTTTGGGAATCCACCTATTAAGGGTGGATTGACCTACAAGTAACAGCATAAACAGGCTTAAGTAAAATTTGTAAATGAGTAATATATAACCTCCAGTATCCAAAAGGACCTAAAAGATGTTGGACTTTGTTTTTTCTAATTTATTTTATTCAAGTGTAGCTGAGTTAAAAAGTTGTGTTAATTTCTGCTGTACAGCAAAGTGATATATACATTCTTTTTCATAGTCTTTTCCATTATGGTTTATCACAGGATATTGACTATATATTGTTCCTTGTTGGACTTGTTTCAATGTTGCCCCTTGACACTGTAAGGAGTGGAGTGGCCCTTGGTTTACCAAATAGTTTTCACGAATGTAAACAAGGTAGCAGGCCTTACACTATGTGTGGGGCAGTGACCCATCCTCTTTTCATGAGTATTTGTAGGTCCTGAATGGGTGTGTCAAAAGAATGTCCTCAGAGGAGGATGTAATCAATGTAACATCATACCTGTGCTCCTGGAGAGAATTGGATACAGTTACCTACAAAGGTTGTATGTGGTGGCAAGGCTTTTGAGATGCCATATGGGTAGCCAGGGAAAGGTATATCATGTCCCTCTGGAGGGGAAGGCAAACTGTGACTGAGAGGTCACTGAACAGAACATATTTGTCAAAATTATCCAGATATTTACCAGTTTCTGATTGGATGGTGTCAGTAATTTTAGTAGTATTGGGTAGAGGGGCCTTCATGGGTAGGACCATAGCATCAGGGATACAGTAATCAACTGTGAGGCACTATGCATTTTTCCATCTTTACCAGGCCACATTGGGCTGTTAAATGGAGAAGCAATAGGGATAATCACTCTTTCACTAATTAGCTCTTATATAATAAATCTCAATCTTTGAAGGCCCTGTTTTATTTTACATTGAGCTATGTTAGCTATTTTAACTAGGGGTTGAGGGGTGGTCCATAGGGTCCGACTTTTATAAAAGCGTTTTGTAAGCCCCAAAGACTTGATATAAATTTATTACTCATTGGATCAGAGCATCCTTTGCCACTACAGGATATTTTAGGTCAATGTGTTCTATGACCAGGGAGAAGTTAGGCAAGATAGTAGTTCTGGTAGTTAAGGTGAGACATACCTATTTGTTGTCTATTTTATGTTGAGTAATTCCTCTAAGATTATAGAGGGTAACTTGTTTAAATTTAGTTCTTTAGTTCTTCAGGTATAACTGCAGTTTGAGCCCAATATTGATTAGAGCCATGAAGATTTGCCATTCAATGCATTTCAGCAAATGTTAAAGTTCATTCAAAACCTATGCTATAAATCCCACCCCTGTGCATATATCTAGAGAAAAGATACATGCACCCCAATGTTCATAGCAGCACTATTTACAATAGCCAAGACATGGAAGCAATCTAAGTGTCCATCGACAGATGAATGGGTAAAGGAGATGTGGTATATATATATATATATATATATATATATATATATATATATATATATATATATATATATATATATATATATATATATATACAATGGAATATTACTCAGCCATAAAAAAGAATGAAATAATGCCATTTGCAGTAACATGGATGGATCTAGAAATTATCATATTAAGTGAAGTACGTCAAGGACAAAAATCATACAATGTCACTTATATGTAGAATCTTAAAAAAGTGATATAAATGAACTTATTTACAAAACAGTAAGAGACTCACAGACATAGAAAACAACCTTATGGTTACCAGAGGGGATGGTGTGGGGGGAGAGGTAAATTAGGAGGTTGGGATTAACATATGCACACTACTATATATAAAACAGGTAAACAACAAGGACCTACTGATGTTGACTATCTTGTAATAACCTATAATGGAAAAGAATCTGAAAAAGAATATATATTTAGAACTGCATCACTTTGCTGTACACCTGAAACTGACACAACATTGTAAATTAACTATACTTCAATAAAAAGAATGGTTATATATTTTTTAAAAACCCTATGCTGTAGAGGTATGAAAGCCAATCTTTACCTTTTGTTGTATAAATTATTTTAATACGTTTTGGATTTCCAACTGTGTCAAATTGTGGACCTCTGTTTCAATTTTTGTTTTGTTTTGTTTTGTTTTTGGTTGGTTTCTTCTCCCTGTATCCAGCCCTGTTTGTTTCTTTTTTTCTCTCTCTCTTTGATGGTTAGTGAATGTACTTCCCGTTGAGGGGGTCCTCTGTATCCTTTCATATTTGTAAATTTCTTCCTCCAGAGAACCTCAAATCAGTATCACCAGGGTTAGGGGCTTCCCCCATGGCAGTGGTTACTTCGTAGAGTTTAGGAAACTCAAGCTGAAGTTGTTTGAATTACCCCTTTACTGTGCCACATGGGTGCTGTGGTAGCTTTTCCCTGTAACCCTGAGGATCAGCATTTTTGTTAAAAGAGGCATAGGTGGTGACTGCAGTAGCGGCAGCAGTGTTTAAGAGTCCTGGTGAGCTTTGTGGTCTTATGATGGATGCCGCTCCACCCCCGCCCCTTTTTTTTAAACTCCATAGTGACTGCTTTTTCGTGAGTGACTACCCCATGGGCCAATATCTTGCATAGGGTATAACCTTTCCCCTAAGCACTCTATAGGTTGAGGCCAGTGCCTGGTTGAGACATCTGATTCATTTATTTTATGTCTTCATGTTTGTATACATCAGAGTTAATTTACCAGTTTCCCTACCAATGGACAGTAAGGTTGTTTCCACTTTCTTAGTATTACAAACATTGTTAACTTCATGTACATTAAATTGCTGGGTCGTAGTACATGTATACCCATCTTAGACCCTACTAGGCATTGCAAATTATTCTCCGAAGAGAGAATGGTTAACTCCCGTTACTTTTTGTTTGTTTGTTTGTTTAATTGTTCCTCTAGCTGACTATGAACTCCTGGTTCACTCTAGTGCCAACTAAACTACCTAATAAATAGTAGTAGTTGGAAAATATATGTTGCATGTATAAACATATGAACTATAGAAGCAAAAACATATTAATTACTCTTTTCTAAAAGCTTAAATATTGTCCTTTTTATATTGAGTATTTTGAACATTAACTGTTTTCTTTTTAAAATGGGGCATTTCTCAGTAAGTAGTTTAATTGTTTGATACTTGTTTCCAGGTAATAAATGAAAGGGATTCAAGCTTTGCTGCTGAGTTACAGGAAGAGTTAGAGGAAAATCTTAGTCCAGTTGTGGATGAGAATAATATAGTGTCAGCTACAAAACAGGGGCCAAATTTACATAACTGGAGTGGTGACTGGACCACTATAGTGGTGACTGACTATATTTTCTTTCTTATATCTTCATTTTAATCTTAAATGCAAGATTTCTTTGTCTATAGCAATTCTTATTTATAATATTTTCTTATTAACTTCTAGACTTTAGATATTTTAAGTTTTAATCCAGAGTCCGAAAGACATTTCTGATTATGCTCTCCTTTGGCCACTAGAATGCAGTGTTGTGGCCACTGCATTGTGATGCAGTGATGGAGTAGAATTATCTGCTTCAGTTTCCCTGGGAGAAAACTACACCACAGAAATGGATTCCACTTACATTGTTGTGCCTTATATTGGCAAGAGACTAATATCATACAGAAACTGTATTTCTCAGTGTTACTGAGAAACCAGCCACTTTACATAATTTTGATTTAAAGAATTCGTTCCTGTACCTAAAAGGAGGTTTAACAATGTTTGACCTGTAGTGTGTAATGATTATAGGATAGGTTTTAAAGGTAGGAGTTTCATATTCTCTTTGCCCTGTGTTCACCTGGTTGTATATCCTGGATATGCTTCAGGTTTCCCCACTGTAAAATGAGACTCCTGCTTGTTGATTAGGAGCACAGAGTCTTTGGTAAGGACAACATTTCTGTTACCATATGAATGCCAGCAGTTATTATTTTAAAGGGCTCATTCTAAATCTAGCAGTTCCTATGAGAGTTATGAGCCATTTGATAGAATCTGGTGTAAGGCAACTGTAAGTGAAATTTACATAAGATTCTAAGGCATATGTAGTTCCAATACTAATTCATTAGAAAGCTCATCTCTTGAGGATTAGGTGTACTTGGTTAGCAGAATTTCTTATAATTTTAGACTAGATTAAGAAAAAACAATATTAACAGGTTATAAGGATCACTTTAAGCACCATGATTCCGTTCATAATTAGCAGCTCATTTATTGAATGCTATTGAAACTTAGCATAAATAACAGGTTCTTACTGCCCATTAAAAAATTTAACACCATATTTTTTTGGAATCATATCCTAAGGAAAATATTTAATTGCTAAGAAATATACTAAAATAGCTACATATCCTAAAAATCATGTCATCTATATTGATTATATTATTTTTGGTCACATTTTGAGGAAGTTTATGACTGCTGTAGTGTTTTCACCCTTCTGCACTGTGATTTTTACAGCTTATGTTATAGTTTGGAAAACCTTTATAGCTCCAAGTGTTATCTACAGGACTAGACTGTAGCAGTTCCTGTGGCAGACTTAAAACAACAAAAAAGGGTAAAGCAAGAAAAGGAAAAAGCAAAGGAATGAGAGGATTTAGAAATAGAAGGAGAGAGAAAAATAGAGGTATGTGTTCTAGAGCTTTGCTACTCTTTAAGTTTAGTATGTGGGGCTAGCAGACTTGGCATTACCTGATTAGAAATGCAGAATCCAGGGCCCAACCTCAGACCTACTGAATCAGAATCTTCATTTTCACAGGAATTCCAGGTGATTTGTATGCACATTCAAGTTTGAGAAGCACTGATTTCGAGTGTCAAATGTTCACTTTGGCTCAGTTTAAGTTTCTATGATGATTGCAAACACTTTATTTTGAGGACGTTTTATATGAATTCACATGGAATAGATTTAGAGACAAATACAACATCTCAGAAGTTTTACTGACTTTTCCAGAGGTCACTTATCCAGAAACTAGAACTATCAGAGCTTAGAAGCAAACAAAACCAAAAAAGAACCTGAAGAGCTAAATCAGAGTTCATGCGGGAATCTTGTAAAAGGAGAATCCCTAAGCCTTCATTTGGAATTTCTTTAATGTATTTTTTGACATGTTTTTTATAAGCCTAAATAAGTAGGTTCCCATTGTGTAATTGAATAGGTTATTGGAGATGGGAATTATTTGGTGATGACACATGATCAGTAGCAAGAAGTGATAGCAGAAGCTCAAAAAGTGTAGGAACTTGGGCCTCTCAATGTGGAGGCCAAAGGTCTATGCAGATCATTGACTCTAATACAGTACTGTAGCTGGTAAAAATGGTTAAGAAGTCTGGAAAATAAATAATGCATTCTTTTCCCTCTGCCATTTTAAATCCATATGCTTCTACCACTCTACTCCACCATGTTGCCATTTTCATGTTCTCCCGGCAATAAAGTAGGAATTGAATGAATACAGTAAGATGGCAGAGTTCACCGACAGATCCAAAAGGAACAGAATGAAGACCAATGGCATAACAGGAAAATATTCACGAGGCACGTGACTGGGTAGTTAAGCAAAGAATTAGTAGAGTGTCAGAGCCGTTTCACTGGAACACCCAAGGAACTTAGTTTTGCGCCTTTTCACTTTGGGAAAGTTTGTACCAGAAAAGATTGAGCACTTGTAAACTTTTGGTATTTAAAGTGTTAAGCCCCAGGGATCTGAAGACTTCACTTATGTGGAATATCTCATATATTCTGGCCCGGCTAGCTCTATTGATCTAACTGTAATGAATTTAGAGGCCAGCACGATATAATTGAACAAATTGGAGATCAGGAACAAAACATCTGGGATAGAGTACGTGCTCTGCCCCTGGTGATTTCACTGCGTAGTTCCCTTGAGTATGTTTAACCTCTTTGGCCTCAGGTGGCTCACTTGTAAAATTCGAGATTGGGCCATAGTATTGCAGCACCAGTGTGTCTTGAATCAAGACAAAAGAGGTTTATGGCTAGCAAGTGCTCATAATTTACAGTCCTGAAAGCTTTGTGTCAGTCATAAGACAGTATGTTACATGGGGAACACCTTCCCTTAACAGTGTCCCAGTTGTAAAAAGGTTGAAGAGTTCTAGATAAGAGGACATAATATTTGTACTACTGGAAAATTATTTTGATGCTTTCCCGCAAATAAAAAAAAATTGTGAAAACTTAAGAGGATACAAGAAAATGAACCAAAGTTTATTAAGTTTTTTTCCCCCCCCGAAGTTGATTTCTTTTAGACCCTATCCATTTAATCTTGTGCTACTTAATAGAGTGGCTAGTGTCTTTCTGACAGTAGGACTTTAATTTAAATGAATATGATTAAATCACCGTAGCAACTGATACTGAGATCAAAAGCTACAGATTTTCGACTTCCATCTTATAATATAAACATAGGAATCTTGTTACATTTGTTTTATTTTTTTATTTTAAAATGAAAATATTTAACCCTAGTATGTGGGAGATGAGTTTTATCATTAACTTTTAAATCCTAAGGTAACAATAAAAATGATGTGAAATGAAGAAATGAAATTTAAAATGAAGTTAATAGCAAATAACTATTTATGCTTTGCCCTTTATCGGTTAGCAAAAATACATAGCAGAAGAAAGAAACCCAAAATCATAAACTTTTTTTTTTTTTCCTGACTAAATAATGGTATAGTCCCGGTGGATTAGGTCCCAGAGGAAGGGCATCCAGAGATCTGCAGCAGATGCATTTATTTAGTGTTAACTTCTCTTAGTGATGTAGAACTAGCAACTATTGGGAGTAGAAAAAAGCCTTTGAGATTTTCTGTTATGTATGTTTAGAAGATGACATCCTTTACTGGATTTTAAAAAATTTTTATTGACGTATAGGTGATCTACAATGTTGTGTTAGTTTCAGGCATACAGCAAAGTGAATCAGTTATATATATATATATATATATATATATATATATATCCACTCTTTTTGTTTTTTTAGATTCTTTTCCATATAGGCCATTACTGAGTATTGAATACAGTTCCTTGTGCTATACAGCAGGTTCTTATTAGTTATCTATTTTATGTATAGTAGTGTGTACAGGTCAATCCCAATCTCCCAGTTTATCCCTCCCCACCCCTTATCCCCTGGTAACCATAAGTTTGTTTTCTACATCCGTGACTCTACTTCTGTTTTGTAAATAAGTTCATTTGTACCCTTTTTTTTTAGATTTCACATATAAGCATGTGATATTTGTTTTTCTGTGTCTGACTTACTTCACTAAGTATGAAAATCTCTAGGTCTATCCATGTTGCTGCAATACTGTATTTTTTAAATAGAAGCATTAGTGCTTTGGGTAAGGTACTTAATAAAGTTCCCATTTAAAAATATTTGTCACTTGTATATACTTACTCCTTAATAGCTGATTAGTTGATGTTTGCATTTTAAAAGTGGAAGAATTTATAAAGTTTTCTGAATTGTGTAAGTAAAATTAAAACTAAATTTGTTAAGAGGTCCTTGATGTGTTTTTCTTTAAATAATTGTGTATTTGGAAATCTTGACAAATATAGAGTAAAGAAGATATGTGATATCCGATCCCTCAGTTGGAGTAGGAGAATTTTAAAAGAGATTAGAAAATTTGTTTCTTTTTTTGCTCTAAAACATTTTAAGAGCAAAACAAGTCTAGATTTTAAAATATTATCTACATATGTACAGATAATAAGTAGTATACCTATGTTTTAATAAAAAATATTATGTTTGGGGCTTCCCTGGTGGCACAATGGTTGAGAGTCCGCCTGGCGCAATGGTTGAGAGTCCGGGTTCATGCCCCGGTCCGGGAAGATCCCACATGCTGCGGAGCGGCTGGGACCGTGAGCCGTGGCCGCCGAGCCTGCGCGTCCGGAGCCTGTGCTCCGCAATGGGAGAGGCCACAACAATGAGAGGCCCGCGTACTGCACAAAAAAAAAAAAAAAAAAAAAA
>NW_020185333.1:1327356-1480008 GCF_003031525.2 Neophocaena asiaeorientalis asiaeorientalis | reverse complement strand
TAAAAAAAAAAAAAAAAAAAAAAAAAAAAATTATGTTTGAAGTTTTCTAGATCATAATCTAGTTTTTCTAATTGTACAAGAAATCAGAAGTCTTGATTGTGTGCTTTGTCATTGACGTATTGCATGATCATATTATTGTTATTCACAGGTAAGCTTTTCCGCTTATAACTGGGGGATGAAACTTGCCACAAACCGGATTTATAGGTACATCATGACGATTAATTAATGTTGCACTGTAAATTTTTTTAAAAAGCCCACGAGGATTAATTAGTATGTTTGTAACAAACTTTGGCAACTAAGAGGCTTCCTGTAATATGCTGTCCTCCACAACATACCTTGGATGTTTTTCAAGCTAAGAATGATATTTTGTAATTTCACTTTGGAAACTGATAAAAAGAGTAAACTCGTTTTCCAATTTCTGTTGGCTTAAAAAACATATTTTATGCAATTAAAAATTTCAATTTAAAAAAAATTTCAATTATAGATAGATATTGTTTGAAAAACCTAGATCTCTTTTTAACACTTTTAGATTTGATTATAAAGGGCTAGGAACTAACATTTCTAGCAATATGGAGAGAGGACTGTCTAACTTAAAAGCTCTTTTGCTACCAAGTACCTAGAAATTCTGGGTGAAATGTTACAAACATCTTTTTAATAAAATGCTTTTATGGGCTCTCAAGATAGCAAGGGAAGTAACTGAGGGCTAAAGGAGAAGAGGAAACTGATTGCCAGAGTTGTAAGCATGAGAATTAATGCTGAGGCAGCCCTGAGGAGTTTATTAGTCTCAGTAACCAAAGGTTTAATGGCCACCCCGGGATAGGGGATGATGCCTTGCATTTGTAAGAATTGGAACTGAGAACTGTTTACAAAGCTATGACTCTTGAAGAGTTTTACCCTTTGTGAAAGGGCAGGTTGAAGACAAGGAAGCTTATCTGTCTCAACTTGGGCTTGGGGTGGTGGGGGAAACTGGGACTAACTGTTGTTCGTCTCCCATGAAGTTTTGGGACTTGGATTTGATACTGTATGAGTGAGCAGAAGGAGATTCAATAAATAGCATGTTAGTCCCTCTAAAACTTCCTGTGGATCTACCAGAGTGAGCTTCTATTACCCTAGTCACACTTGGCTCAATCATTAAGTTATTTTAATTGCATTGTTTCTCTGGTCAAGATGTTACTAAGGTAGTAAAATGGCCTAATGGTGGGCAGTACAAATAAGGGTACGGGGTATTGACATCTGAATCAGCATTAAAAGCACTTTAAACATTTTCCCCTCTTACATAGAATTAACACCTTTATTCTATCCCTACCAACCTTTCCTTCTTTTACTCTTTTGTTTTCACTTGTAGTTTGAGATAATTTTACATTCACATATAGTTGTAAGAATAATACAGATACTCTGTACCTTTTAAACAGTTTTGCCTAATGGTAGCATCCTGCAAAACTGTAGTACAGTATCACGGTTAGCATATTGATATTGATAAGGTCAAGATATGGAACATTTCTTTCACAACAAGAATCCTTTTTATAGGCACAACCCTTTTATAGACACAGCCACTTTATTTCTGCCCCTTGCCCCTACTTAACCCTTGGCAACCACTAACCTATTTGCCAGGTTAGTGGAAAACATTTTCCATTTTGATAATTGTTTCATTTCAAGAATATTATATAAAAGGAATAATACAGTTATGTAACATTCTATATTGGCTCTTTTCACTCATATTCCCCTGGAGATCCATCCCTTTTGTTTTATGTACCAATAGTTTATTCCTCTTTAATGCTGAGTAGTATTCCATGGTATGGATGAATCACAGTTTAACCATTCTTCCATTGAAAGAACATGGGGGCTGTTTTCCAGTTTTTGACCATGATGAATAAAGCTGCTATAAACATCCACGTACAGGTGTTTGTGTGAACATAAGTTTTCCTCTGGGATAAATGCCCAGGAGTGCAATTGTTGGGTCATCTGACCGTTGCATATCTAGTTTTTAAGAAGCTGCCAAACTTTTCCAGAGTTGCTGTACTATTTTACATTTCCACTAGCAAGTGTGAGTGATACAGTTTCTCTGCATTCTTGCCTCCTTGTGGACAGTTTTTATCGTGAAAATTGTCGTATAAATTTACTTTATACTTACGTATAAATTTAAATTTTAGAATATAGCCATACCTTGTTTTATTGCACTTCACAGATACTGCATACTTTACAAATTGAAGGTTTGTAGCTTGTGTTGAGCAAGTCTATCAGTACCATTTTCCCAACATTCGCTCACTTTGTGTCTCTATGTCACATTTTGATAATCCTTGCATATTTCAAACTTTTTTTATTGTTATATTTGTTATGGTGATCTGTGATCAATGATCTTTGATGTTAGTATTGTAATTGTTTGGGGATGTTTTATGTCAGAACATAAAACGTTTACCTTGATCAGTAAATTTTTTATGTTCTGACTGCTGCTCCACTGACCTGCCATTCCCCTGTCTCTCTTCCTCTCTGTGGACCTCCCTATTCCCTGAGACACGATAGTATTGAGATTAGGCTGTTTAATAACCCTGCAAGTGTTCAAGTGAAAGGAAGAGTCATACATCTCTCACTTTAAATCAAAAGCTAGAAGTGATTAAGCTTAGTGAAGAAAGCATGTCGAAAGCCGAGATAGGCTGAAAGCTAGGTCTTTTGCGTCAGTTAGCCATGTTTCGAATGCAAAGGAAAAGTTCTTGAAGGAAACTAAAAGTGCTACTTCAGTGAACAGGAATGATAAGAAAACAAAATAGCCTTATTGCTGATACGGAGAAAGTTTTAGTGGTCTGCATAGAAGATCAAACCAGCCACGACAGTCGCTTAAGCCAAAGCCTACTCCCGACAAGGTCCTAACTCTCTTCAGTTCTGCAAAGACTGAGAGAGGTAAGGAAGCTGCAGAAGAAAAGTTTGAAGCTGGCAGATGCTGTTTCATGAGGTTTAAGGAAGGAAGCCATCTCCATAACATAAGTCCAAGGTAAAACTGCAGTAAAATTATCCAAAATATCTTGCTAAGATAATTAACAAAGGTGGCTACACTAAGCAATAGATTTTCAATGTAAACAAAAGAGCCTAATATTGGAAGAAGATGCCATCTAGGACATTTATAGCTGGGGAGGAGAAGTCAGTGCTTGCCTTCCGAGCTTCAGAGAACAGGCTGACTCTCTTGTTAGGGTCCAATGCTGCTGGTGACTTAAGTTGAGGCCAGTGCTCATTTACCATTCTGAAAATCCTAAGGCCCTTAAGAATTATGCCAAATCTACTCTGTGCACAGCAAGGTCCGGATGACAGCACATCTGCTAACAATGTTGTTTACTGACTATTTTAAGCCCACTGTCGAGACCTGCTGCTGAAAAAAAAGATTTCTTCAAAATATTACCGCTCATTGACAATGCATCTTGTCACCCAGGAGCTCTGATGGAGATATACAAGGAGATTAATGTTTTCATGCCTGCTAACACAACATTCATGATAGATGTTCTTTATCAAGTTGAGGATGTTTCCTGTATTCCTGTTTTTCTGAGTTTTTAAAATCACAAATGGGACTTCCCTGGTGGCGCAGTGGTTAAGAATCTGCCTGCCAATGCAGGGAACATGGGTTCAAGCCCTGGTCCGGGAAGATCCCACATTCCACGGAACAACTACGCCCGTGAGCCACAACTACTGAAGCCCGTGCACCTAGAGGCCGTGCTCCACAGCAAAGAGAAGCCACTGCAGTGAGAAGCCCACGCACCACAACAGAGAGTAGCCCCTGCTTGCTGCAACTAGAGAAAGCCCGTGTGCAGCAACAAAGACCCAACACAGCCATAAACAAACAAATTAATTAATAAAATCACAAATGGACATTGACTTCTGTAAAATTTTATTTCCATTTCAAATGATGTGGTAATGTGATTTTTCTTTTTCAACATGTTAGTATGGTGGATTATGTTGGTCGATTTGTGAATGTTGAACCTGCCTTAGATTCCTGGAATAAACTACAGTTGGTCATGTTGTATAATTTTCATATATTGCTTTATTGCAGTTGCTAGTATATTGTTGGGAATTTTGCATCTATATTTATGAGGGATATTGTTCTGTAATTTTCTTTTTTTTTTGTACTGTCTTTATCTTGTTTTGGTATCAGGGTAATACTACCTTAATATAATGAGTAGCGAAGTGCTCCCTCCTCTTCTGTTTTTTAGAAGAGGCTGTATAGACTTAGAGTTAATTTTTTTTAAGTTTTATAAAATTCTCCACGGAAGCCATCTGGGCCTGGAGATTTCTTCCTTGGGAGATTTTAAATTATAAATTCAATTTCATTAATGGTTGTAAATCTATTCAGATTATTTCATATTGAGTGAGTTGTGATAGTTTGTGTCTATTCATCTAAGTTGTCATATTTATATGTGTAGAGCTGTTTATAGTATTGCCTTATTTCCTTTTGATGTCTTTGGAGTCTGTAGTGCTATATACCTTGTTTTATTCCTCATATTGGTAATTCATATCTTCTTGCTCAAGGTTTTTTTTCCTTTGTCAGTCTTGCTAGAGGTTTACCAGTTTCATTGATTATTTTAAAAGAATCATCTCTTTTTTCATCGATACTCTATTGTTTCTGTTTTTCTGTTTCATTGATTTCTCTTACCTTTATTATATATATATATTTTTTTTTTGCTCATGTTGGGTTTATTTTGCTCTCCCTCTTCTAAGCTTTTGAGTTGGACACTGAGATTATTAGACTTTTCCCCTTTCCTAATGTGTGCATTTAGTGCTATAAATTTGTTTCTCAGCTTCAATTGTGTCCCACAAATGTTGATATATTGTATTTTTATTTTCATTCAGTTCAGTATATTTTTTATTTCCCCTGAGACTTCCTCTTTGGCCCATGGATTATTTAAATGTGCATTGTTTAGTGTCCAAGTGTTTGGGGATTTTTGTGCTATCTTCCTGTTACTGATTTCTAGATTGATTTCATTATGGTCAGAAAACACACTCCGTATGGTTTCACTTCTCTTACTTTGTTGAGATATGGCTGAACATATAGTCTGTCTTGGTTTTTGTTCCAATACACTTGATATTATCAGTCTTTAAAGTTTTGCTAACCTTATACATTTGAAATAATACCTGAGAGAATGTAGATGAACTAGACAAATTCCTAGAAAAACACTAACTACTGAAACTCACTCAAGAAGAAATAGAAAATCAAAAGACCTATAACAAGGAAAGAGATTGAATTACTAAGAAAACCAAACCAAACCAAACCAAAGCAAGAAAACTTCACAGAGTAAAGCTCAGTACCAGATGGCTTCACTACCACATTGTTTAAAGGAGAATTAACACAAATCCTTCAAAATCCCTTCCCTAAAAAAAAAGGAACACTTCCTAAATCATTCACTGAGGCTAGTATTACCCTGATTCTAAAACCAAAATTAATTGAAAATCTATACATTGCAGTGAACGACTTGAAAATGAAATTTAAAAAAGAATTCCATTTACAATAGCATCAAAAGAATAAAATACTTAGGAATAAATTTAACAAAAGAAGTGTAAGACAGGAACATTGAAACTATGAAGTCTCATGAAAGAAATTTTAAATTCTATAAATAAATGAAAGGATATTTTTTGTTCATGGGTTGGAAGATTTAACATTGTTGAGATGGCAGTACTCCCTAAATTGATCTACAGATTCAGTGCCATCCCTATCAAGATCCCAACCGATTTTTTTTTTGGGGGGGGGTGGAAATTTACAAGCTGAATCGAAGTTCAATTGGAAATGCAAGGGCCAAGAATATCCAAGACAATCTTGAAAAAGAGTGAAGTTGGAAAATATAAACATCCTAATTTCAAAACTTACTACAAAGCTACAGTAATCAAGACAACGTGGCCCTGATATAAGGCTAGACACATAGATTAATAGAATAGAATAGAGTCTAGAAATAAACTCTCACATTTATGGTCAGTTGATTTTTGACAAGGGTGCCAAAACAATTCATTGAGGGAAATAGTCTTTTCAACAGATCATTCTGGGACAATTAGATATCCACATACAAAGGAATGAATTTGGCCCCCCTATTTCATACTGAATACAAAATTAATTCAAAATGGATCATAGACCTAAATGTAAGAATTAAAATTGTAAAACTTTAAGAAGAAAACATAGGTGTAAATCTTCATGACCTTTGGATTAGGCAATAATTTCTTAGGTATGATACAAAGCTCAAGGGGCAAAAAAAAAAAAAACAGATAAGTTAGACTTCATCAAAGTTATAAACTTTTGTGATTCAAGGAGTCCATTAAGAAAATGAAAAGACAACTCACAGAATTTGAGAATATATTTGCAGATCAAATATCTGATAAGGGACTTATACTGGAATATATAAAGAACTCATAGCTGAATAATAAAAACATAACCCAATTAAAATGTGAATAGACATTTCTCCAAAGATATGCAAATGGTGAATAAGCACAGGAAAAGATGTTCAACATCAATCATCATTATCTAAACATAAATCAAAACTACAATCGGATACCGTTTCACACCCTCTAGGATGACTGTAATGAAAAAGACAGACATTAGGTGTTGGCGAGTATGTGGAGAAATAGGAACCCTCATGCATTGCTTGTGGGAATGTAAAATGGTGCAGCCAATTTGCAAAATAGTTTGGCAGTTCCTCAGAATGTTAAACATAGAGTTACCATGTAAGCCAGCCATTCAACTCTTGGGTATGTACCCAAGAGAACTGAAACATTCACACAAAAATTTGTACATCCATGTTCATAGTGGCAGTATTCATAATAGCTAAAAAATGTAAACAACACTAATGTCCATCAACTGATGAATACATAGATAAAATGTGGTATAATATATTCATAAAGTGGAATAGTATCCATAAGCTGAAATGTAATGTTTCATGCTACAATATGGATGAACCTTGAATACATTATGCTAAGTGATAGAAGACAGACACAAAGACCACAATATCGCATGGTTCCGTTTATATGAAATTCCCAGAATAAGCAAATCTATAGAGACAGAAAGTAATTTAGTGGTTGATAGGGCCTGGGTGGAGGGGCAAGTGGGGAATGACTGCTAATTGGTATAGGGTTTCTTTTGGGAATGATAAAAGTTTTTGGAATTAGATAATGGTGATAGTGGCACAGCTTTGTGACTATACCAAAACACACTGAACTGTATATTGTAAAAGGGTGAATTTTATGGTATGTGAATTATATTTCCATTTTAAAAGTTGAGTGCCTTGTTGGCATGGAACTCTAAATGACTATTTTCTTCTTCATTGAATGGGTAGAAATGGGCTCTCTGAAGAGATTCATTGCCTCTCTAGTAGTACGGTAATTCTTGATTTAGCCCATTCAGTAATCTTAAATAATCATTCATTCTCTTCATCAGGATTTTTGTTTCATTTCCTTCTGGGCCCATGATAGATATTTGTTTCTCCATGTGCCTGAATTCAGTGTAGCCATGTGACTATTTTTTTTGTCAATGAAATGTGAACAAAATGATGTGTGTCATTTCCAGGGGGCAGCCGTTAGAGTTAGTACACTCTTTGCCAACTTCCTGTCCCTGGATGGTGGAGCCTTTATTAGTGTATGTCCCTCTGTTAGGACAGTGTGGAGCTAAGCCTTTTGCCAACCCACAACTATTCATTTGTGTTTAAATGGGAAATAAACCATTGTTCTTGTAAGCACTGAGATTTGGGAGTTGCTGCTTACTACAGTACAATGTAGTCTTTTATGACTAATGTACCAAGTTAATTTACTCTTAACTTTTACACTTTCTCTTATTCCAGTCTGCTATCAAAACTGCTTTAAAAATCTGCTTATGAGGTTATGGAGTGTGCCATAGATACTAATCAGTGAGACTTTCCAGATCATTTTTGGCTAGCTGCTGCCAGCCATTAGGAGTTTTGGACTGCAAGATGCTAGTTTATTGAATTTTACTGTATTGACATGTATAAATATGCACCAAAAGTGTTGGAATTACTTAGAATGAGAAGATTGTTATATTTTGAAAATTATTTTAGAGAAAGAAGAAATTGGGACCTTCAAGGACGGATACTTTAAATATATATATATATTTATATAGACTTCACACACACAAATATATATATATTTGACACACTGCGTGGCTTGTGGGATCTTTGTTCCCCGACCAGGGATGGAACCCAGGGCCCTGGCAGGGAGAGTGCAGAGTCTTAACCACTCTAATTGCCATGGCTAGGACTTCCAAAACTATGTTGAATAATAGTGGGGAGAGTGGACATCCTTGTCTTGTTCCTGATCTTATAGGAAATGCTTTCGGTTTTTCACCGTTTAGAATGATGTTGGCTGTGGGGTTGTGGTATAGGGCCTTCATTATGTTGAGGTAGGTTCGCTCTGTGCCCACTTTCTGAAGAGTTTTTATCATAAATGGGTGTTGAATTTTGTCAAAAGCTTTTTCTGCATCTATTGAGATGATCATATGGTTTTTATTCTTCAATTTGTTAATATGGTATATCACATTGATTGATTCACGTACATTGAAGAATCCTTGCAAACCTGGGATAAACCTCACTTGATCATGATGTATGATCCTTTTAATGTGTTCTTGGATTCTGTTTGCTAGTATTTTGTTGAGGATTTTTGCATCTCTATTCATCAGTGATATTGGTCTTTTTCTGTGGTGTCCATTGTAACTTCTCCTTTTTCATTTCTAATTTTATTGATTTGAGTCCTCTTCCTCTTTTTCTTCTCATTAGTTCTTTGAAAATATTTTAAATAACTGCTTTGATGTCTTTGCTAGATGCAGTATCTGGGAACCATGAAAGACTATTGCCTGCTTATCTCTTTTCTTATTATGAGTCACATTTTCCTATTTCTTTTCATGTTTCATAAGTTTTTTGAAAATTGGACAACATAGGGACTTCCCTGGTGGTGCAGTGGTTAAGAATCGCCTGCCGATGCAGGGGACACGGTTCAACCCCTGGTCTGTGAAGATCCCACATGCCGCAGAGCAACTAAGCCTGTGTGCCACAACTACTGAGCCTGCGCTCTAGGGCCCGCAAGCCACAACTACTGAAGCCCACGCGCCTAGAGCCCATGCTCCACACCAAGAGAAGCCACTGCAATGAGAAGCTTGCACACCGCAATGAAGAGTAGCCCCTGCTCACCGCAACTAGAGAAAGCCTGCACAGCAACGAAGACCCAACACAGTCATAAATAAATAAATAAAATTAATTACAAAAAAAGAAAACTGGATAATATAGATAACATATTGTAGCAGCTGTGGATTCTGATTGCATCCTTTCTACCGCTAAAGCTTGTCATTGCTAATTTCTGTTTAGTAACTTGCCTAGAGTAAATCTGTGAAATATGTTTGTCCTGTGGTATGTGTAAGCAAATGTCTTTGCTCAGTTTATTATTATTGTTTTACTTTTAAGGCTGGTTTCTGGTGTCACCCCTTATATCAGCCAATCATTGGTGAGAAATTGTGCTCAAAGACAGAGAGCCAGTAAGGCTTTTCCCTTCTGCTGACAGATCTGTGTATAGATTGGGTAGTGCATTCGAAATTCAAATCATTTTCAAGTTTGTCCCAGTCTTAATGTTCCACTGAGACTTCTTGTATCTCCATCCTGGAATGTGTGGATAGTTTGGGATTTCTCCAATCTCTGTTACACATGCGTGTAGTCTCTGTTTATTAGGAGTACATGGAGAGTTTATCAAGTTCATCTGTGGCTGTCTCTCTTCTAAGGTCTCTCTGTTACACTCCCTACTGATCTGACAGTCTGCTTGTTTGTTGTCCTAACTGGGACTTCAACCTCCACACACTTGGATAGTTTCAGAATTTTTCCTTTCACTTCTGGGATAGGTTTTCTGCTTTCCACTCTGAATCAGCTGAGTCCTGCGCTGCTAGTTTTCATGGCCTGTTCCACCTTTGTAGAAGCAGTATACTGACTTAACTTGTGGGGGAGGAAGAGTAATGCGAGCAGGCCCAGGAAAGAGTGCCAGACTTCTGATGCTCATATGCAGGTTCAGTAGATTTTCCTGAGAAAATATTTCTCCATTTATTGTATGCCTTTAGTCAGTTTCCAGTCATTTGAGATGATTGCTTTTGACAGTTTTTTTTTTTTTTTTTTCCCCAACTGTATATTTGACTTTGCAGGGAGGATTTGCCAAAGTCCTCACTCCATCATCCTGGAAGCATCCTTTGCTTCCTTTTGGTGTTTTTTGAAATGTTTATGTGGTTTTTCATATAAAGACAAACAAAAATATTGCATAAAAAGTGTATGATTTTAAAGTCCATTTTAATTTTATTTTCTAAGATACTACAATTCAGTTCATTTAATGATGATCATAATTAAACAGAAAATTAATTTTTTTATTTTTGCAGATTTCAAGTTCTGCTTATAAAGACAGGAATGAGGAGTATAAAAGGCAGTTCACACATCTACCTGATACAGAGAAGCTGATAGCAGGTAAAAAACCAGGAAGTTACAAAAAATCCTTTTACTGGGCTTCCCTGGTGGCGCAGTGGTTGAGAGTCCTTTGCAGATTTCAAGTTCTGCTTATAAAGACAGGAATGAGGAGTATAAAAGACAGTTCACACATCTACCTGATACAGAGAAGCTGATAGCAGGTAAAAAACCAGGAAGTTACAAAAAATCCTTTTACTACCACATCAAAGTAGAGCTGATGAGTAACAATATTTGTAGAAAATTTAAGCTTTTATGTTCCATTAGAAACTATTTTTTGAGATAAGCAGCGTCTTATCATCTGTAATTAGACAATGTAAAACTAAGTTGTAATTCAGGGAGGAGTGATTTCTGCGGTATTAAGTACAATCGACCCTTGAACATTGAAGGAGTTAGGAGCACTGACTCTGCAGAGTCAAAAATCCACGTATAACTTATAGTCAGCCCTTCATATCTGCTGTCCCTCTGTGTCTGTGGTTCTGCATCCATAGATTCGACCAACCACAGATCTTGTAGTACTGTAGTATTTACTATTTTTAAAAATCTGCATATAAGTCCAGCCACACAGTTCAAACCCATGTTATTCAAGGGTCAATTATACTGCTAAAAAATAGACCTAAGAGGAAATGATTTGTCAGTTTCTTCTAGTGCTTGTTTCATATGGTTTTGTAGGGAAAGTTTAAATTTGATGTTCAGTATATATTACTGTTCCTCAGAAAAAAGTGCTCCTTAGCAGATAATAGAGCAATTTTATAAAATCTTTTAGGGCTTTATCATTATTCATATAGTCTTTCAGGTAGAATTTTTTTGAAATAGGCCTTAAGAGGAAAATTTTAGTCACAGAACTTACAAAAGTGCTTTATTTTTGCTATAAGTATAATATAGATTCTTTACCATCAAAATACTTTAGTTTGAAGTTGGCTTTAGTTTTAGTACATATTTCATTTAAACCATTTATTCATGGGAATTTCTCAGATTTCTGGTGCTGTTGGTTAATATTCAATTCAATGTAACTGAATTTCTAGAGAGTTCAGTTTAGTTCTTTAAATATCAAAGAAATGAATCAAAATTTTTAAAAAGATTGGAATGTAATATAGTCTCACGATAATAGAGTGTATGGTAAAAAAGTGAAAGATCATTTCACCCAAGACCACTCTGACCTTCTTCCTGGGTGATAACCACTTTTAGCAATTTCTTATGTATATTTCCAGAAATTTTCTGTATGTATATCAAGAGGAATGTAAGAGAACTTAAATGGGAGCACACTGTGCTTACTGTTTTCAGTCTTGTTTAGAGCTCTATTAGCGCTACTTATGGATCCACTTCATTCTTTTAATGGCTGCCTAGCAGTCAATTGAATGAATTTTGTACCATAATTTGTTTAATAAATCCCCTACTGATGGACATTTTGATTGCTTCCTGTCTTTTGCTATTACCACTAATGCTACATTGAACCTTCATGTTCATTTGTTTTGGCACGTATGTGCCACATGTACTGTAGGTTAAATTCCTTGAAGTGGAATTGTGACTAAAAGGTAATGAGCATTTAAAAGGTTTATACTGTTGCCAAGTTATCCTCCAAAAAGGCTACACCAATATTCATTCTCATCAACAGTGTATGTAAGTATCTGTTGTGGCACACCTCAGGAACTTTGCTTTAGCAAAATTTGGTAGATAGAAATTGTATTTAAATATGCATTTCTTTAATTATGAGGGAGGTTAAACATCTATAAATCATTTATATTTTTCTGTGAACCTTTCTTTTCATAAACTTTGCCCATTTTTCTAGCAGTTATTTGTCTTTTTCTTGTAATAGCTTGTTAGATATTAAAAAAAATTAGATATTTTTAGGGCTTCCCTGGTGGCACAGTGGTTAAGAGTCCACCTGCCGATGCAGGGGACACGGGTTCGTGCCCTGGTCATGCCATTGAGCCTGCGCCTCCGGAGCCTGTGCTCCACAACGGGAGAGGCCACAACAGTGAGAGGCCCACATACAGGAAAAAAAAAAAAAAAAAGATATTTTTCACATGTTGTTGCAAATGTGTCTTGCCAGTTTTGTCACTTGAAATCAAATACTTTTCATGGAAACCGTTATAAAATATTTTGTACTCATCACTGCTTTCTTGAAAGAAATTAATCTGATAATACAGTGATATATACTCACTATAAAGCATTAAAGCCATACAGAAATGTATAAAGAAAAAATTGAAAGTCATTGGTGATCCTACTACCTATATGTAATTTTGCTTAATATTTTGTAGATATCTTTCAGTATGTATATTTGCTTTTAAAAATTTACATTTTTTGTGTTTTTCCTCACTCACTGCTATAATAAACTTGTTCATTGTATAAAATTTGGAAAATACAGGTATTTACAAAGTAGAAATCTAAAACCACCTATAATTGTACTATCTGGAAATAATGTCAATGACACACATATCTATACAAATTAAAATATCGAATTGGTATCATTCTGTACAAATCGCTTTAAGTTCTTCGATTTAACCACATATTGGATCACTGTCTTCTGAAACAGAGAATCTTAAATTTAATTTAAACTTTTATTTTAAAAAACAACTCATTGTCATTTCAAATCCACAATATTATAGGCTAGTTCAATAAATATTTATTAGTACTCAGTATGTGCCACACACCATACTGTTTCTGAAGAACTTGGAGTGTGGTGGGAGAGCAAACACATATAAACAAATCACTATGATTCAGGGTGATATGAACAGTTTTAGCAAGGTACAGAAGTGGTACAAAGGAAGACATAACATGTTGGAGGAAGGCAAGTATTTTAATTTTGGGCATGTTGAGGTTGAGTTGCCGAGACAACTAAAAAAATAAAAAATATATATACCTATATATGTGTATATATGTAATATAAATATTATCTGGAAATAAAGATTTAGTGTACACCACAGTAACCTTCTAACTTGTCTCTCCCCTATTCTTATGTGCCTTCAATCTATTCAATACTGTAGCTATGGTGGTTTTTCTAAGATGCAAATCTGATCAGATTAAAACCCTTCATGGATAGTATTCCAATGACCTTAGAATAAAGCTTGACTGCCTGACTTACGTGGCCTTTCATATATGTTAAATATCCTCTCATCCCTCATCCTCTCATCCATGTTTTGCTGAAGGAAGCACTGTGAAAGACTGCATTCCTTTGCTCTATTTTTAGTGTTTGCTTAGAAATTTACCACAAGCAAATTGAAATATTTTAAGGTTCATAACCTCAATAACTTTTTCCTAAAATTGCTAATCACTTTATATAGTTTTAAAATTTATTAATTAAACTAAATCTCTTCACAGCAGCTCTTTATATCTTATATTATTAATAATTTAGCAATGCTATTTACTTTAGTCACAGAGACAGGTCTTAATCTTAGAGGCATGGTATTAACTTGCTTGTAGACAGTGGCATTTATCAGAGCACTCTTGATTTTGCTGGATTATAGTGCTGAGGTAGAGAGGATCAAACGTGAAACTAAACTTAAAATGTATACAATTTTTAGAGTCATCCTTGCTCCCTCCCTCACCCTCATCCAACATCTAATTAGTTACCAATTCCCCATCAGTACTACCCCTTAAATATCTCTGAATCTAACTACTTCTTTCTCTAGTACTGTCATCCTTTGGTCTGAGCCACCATCAATTCCCCCCTGGATTTCCAACTGATTTATCTGAATCCATACTCACAGTGTGAATAAAGTGGTCTTTAATAACATACATCTGATCATGTCCTCCCACTTAAAACTCATCGATGGCTTTTCATAAAATCCACACTATGCCATGGCCTGTGAGGCCTTACATGAGCTAGCTTCTCCAGCTTCTCTAGCAAGAGATCTATCTTTGTATAGTTGCTCAAAGATGTTGTTTCTTTCTACCACAGGGCCTTTGCACACGCTGTTCCCTCATGTTCCTGCTGACCCTTTGTTGATCTTCAGATCTCAGTTTATAGATTACTTTTTCTGGAGAACTTTTCCATGTATACTCTCCCTGCCCACTCCCCCATACCTGTATACCCTTTGCTATATGCTCTCAGCTTTCTCCACACTTTGGTCATTATACTTATTTTTCTATTTGTTTATTGTATGCCTTCCCCTCTAGACAGTGTTCCATGAGGGAAAGGTCCATTTCTGGTAACCCTAGTGACTAGCAAAATATCTGGTGTATAGTGCCCAAAGTATAGGAATAAGTGAATGAATGAATGAATGAACTAATGAACAAAGTGATGACTTTCCATGTGTTCAAGTAGTATAAGATTTATGAAGTTGCCACATTTTTTTGTTACTAACCTGTTCCTTATTATTATTATTTTTTAATGTAGATTATGCTTGTGCTCTTCAGAGGGACATTTTGCTTCAGGGACGACTATACCTTTCAGAAAACTGGCTATGTTTCTATAGCAACATCTTCAGATGGGAAACTACAGTAAGATGTATTTTCATTTGATTTGCTGATACGAATAGTTGCATAGATAGAAATGTATACAGTCCTTCTGAAAACAATGTACTTTAGATTTCAAAGTAAGTTACATGTATTTATCTATACTTGTATACATCTAAATATATTTATGTGTAGTATAAGTGTGTAATATATTTTTCTTAATACATTGAGCTCCATTTGTGTATATTTAATATAGTTGGGAAGAGAGATTTCAGGTTGAAAAAAGCTTGAACATACCTCCTTTTGGCTGCCAAAAGCATGTCTTATGTGACAGACTGTCTGAATTTTTTGTGTGTATTTGTGTGTCTTTGTGTGTGTTAATGTGGAACATAAATACCCATGTGTCTTTTCACACTTTATCCTAATATTAGGTATAGGAGCTGATGGAGGAAATTACTGAAGGGAAGAATATCTGTTCACCGTTTTTATCTCAGAGAATGCGGGCATGTGCTTATTAACTCCTTTAGGTTTTTCACCTGAATATTCTGGACTAGATTGATGTAATACTTGGTATTTTGTGTTGTGTATGTTTCTGAGAAATTCGTTTTGCAATTTTTTATCCTTTTTTTTTGTGTTTAGATTTCTATTGCTTTAAAGAACATAACCTTTATGACCAAGGAGAAGACCGCTCGACTCATCCCAAATGCTATCCAGATCTTTACAGAGGGTGAAAAGGTGAAAAACTTTTCTACCTTTGCCTTGTAACATAATGTGGAGAAAATCTGCCTCATACTGATCATCAATGTTGGGAATGTAAGCAATTCTTCCTGAAGTTAGGAATATTTAATAGTATTTAATACTAGATTTCTGTATACTTAAATACTTATTGGTGACTAACTTTAAATGACTGCTAAAATTTTTTGTAGTTTATAGTTTACAGAGAAATTTCTCCCATATTTTTCATTTCTTCATTGTAAGAGGTAGGTGGGATAAGCCTTAGCAAATATCCTTATTATTTCTAAATACCCTATAATTCCATGATCGTTGTTTGGTCAATAATACCTGCACAATAGCAACTAATAAAAACGAGTGAACAGAGATTTGGTAGCATACAAATAAACACATAATCACTACAATCTTTTTTAGAATGGGGATTTTCTTTAATTGCCATCATTTTTATTATCCACCTACAATATCCATCATTTCTTGGTATGAAGAATCTTTTTCTACCCACCTGGAAAATTGATATGGGCTCTGTATGTGACATAAGAAGCATAATGCTGAGAAAGAAAAAGAAATAAGGAAGGAAGGAAGGAAAAAAGGAAAGTATGGAAGGGAATGAAGGAGAAGAAGAAGGAAGAAAGGAAGGAAAGGAGGAAGGAAGGAAGGAAATGAAAGAGAGAAGAGGAAAGAGAGCAGGGGAGAGGGGAGAGAAACACGATCATGAGATTGAATCATTATGATGATACTTTTTAATCTTGTAAAGTTTCTTTCACATGCGCATTCAGTTTTCTTTTTAAACAATCTCATCCCTACAGAACACTGCCAGGTACAGTACAAAGAACTTTTCCCCTCTGAACTATTTGAGAATAAGTTGTCACTCTGAAGACTTATCACTCCAGACATGATCCCAGATAGTTTATCATGTATTTCTTTTTTTTAAAAACATTTTTACAGTTTAATTTCAAAGAAAAATCTCAATTTATATTTATTAGCAAACATATTTCAGCTAGGGAGTTTTTCATCCCCCAAAAAGATGGCAGTTGGAAATGAACCTAATATGTGTTTAAAGAAAATGTAGCATGTATTTCTAACAAAGACATTCTCCTGCATAACCACAACATGACCATCAAATTCAAGAAATTAACATTGATCATTATCACTACTCAGTTCTCAAACCCGCTTCGGTTTCCTCAATTATCCCAATAAAATCCTTTATAGCAAATAGGCCCAGTTCAGAAATACGTATTACATTTAGCTGTCATGCTCTTTAATTTCCTTATTCTGGACTTGTCCCTTAGTCTTGCCTTAACTTTTGTGCCCTTGATGCTTCTAAAGATTATAGGTGAGTTATTTTGTAGGATATCCCTCAATTGTGTTTGTCTGATATTTTCTTATGATTAAGTTTAAGTTATACAATTTTGACAGAAATAACACAGAAGTGATACTCTCTTCTTTCCATTGCATCCTATCAAGTGGTGCATGATTTAATTTCTACCATTACTGGTGATATTCACTTTGATCACTTGAATAAGGTGGTGTCTGCCAGATTTTACTGTAAAGTTAGTCTGTGTTCCTTTGTAATAATGTTTTGTGGTCAACTACTTTGAAACTATGTAAATATACTATGCCTCATAAAATGTATTCATTTATTTACTTATATCAATATGACCTCATAGCTTCTTATTTTATTCAATGAATTATAATCCATTGCTATCATTATTTATTTTGATGCTCAAATTGTCGCAAATTTGGCCAGTGGGAGCCCCCTCAAGCTGGCTCCGGTGTCCTTTTGACCATCCTCAGCATTATTTGAGCACTTCCTTGCTTTTTAGCACAAGATGTTACAGGTTTTCTCTGCCTCAGTCCTGGAATCAGCCATTTCTCCAAGAAGTCCTGTTTTCTTTTGGGGAACACTGATATTTAGAAGCCAGTTTGTTCATTGCTATAGGGTATCACTGTTTGAGCCCTCTAATTGGGCAGAACAAGGGGATATACAATATATATATATAAATTACACACCTATATACATAATATGCACATGTATATTCCCACTTATACATCTACGTTTATCTGTCTATCTATGAATGGTAAATCACCAATTCACATGAATACCTCTAATTCTAGTCCAACAACACAGAGTTATTTTTACTTTTCCCTTTCTTTTTTTTTTGGCTGCACCATGTGGCATGTGGGATCTTAGTTCCCTGACCGGGATGGAACCCATGCCCCCTGCATTGGGAATGCAGAGTCTCAACCACTGGACTGCCAGGGAAATCCCTTTCCTTTTGTATTTGTAACTCCCTTCCCTGACTGAGAGAAACCAGGCTCCCATTATCCTTAATATATTTACTTTGATCAGTGGACCTGTATGTAACGCATCTTCATCTCCTCTGCCGCCCCTTCCCTACACTTGATTTCTGACACGTAGAATCAGGTTGCTGCCCATCCCACCACCACACTAGGGCTCTCATCCTGAAAAAGCTCTCCTCACCCTGCTTGGGCTCTGATACTCCACACAGGGCAGCCCTTCTACGAGGACAACCTCCTCATTCTTCTCTGGTGCTGACACCCTGCTTTGGGCTACTGCAGCTCCTCCGCCCCTGCCCTTACCTCTAGCGTGGATGCCTTGCTTTCCTGTGTTCCACTAAACAGCTTTAGGCCCAAACTGTTCAGGAAGGGAACAAGACCTAAAATAAGCTTTTTTTTTTTTTTTTTTTTTTTTTTTTTTTTGCGGTACGCGGGCCTCTCATTGCTGTGGCCTCTCCCGTTGCGGAGCACAGGCTCCGGACGCGCAGGCTCAGCGGCCATGGCTCACGGGACCAGCCGCTCCGCGGCATGTGGGATCTTCCCGGACCGGGGCACGAACCCGCGTCCCCTGCATCAGCAGGTGGACTCTCAACCGCTGCGCCACCAGGGAAGCCCTATTAGTAAATTTTTGAAGTTGGATATCTAACAAGGAATAAAATAAGATGGTAATTTACATGGATTGCCCAGAAAGATGGGAGTGTACAGGAGTTGAGAATGTGGTTTTGGTATATAAGAGTGGATAAAGTTCATAGCAAAGTATTTAGTTTAAGCAGTGGGAATAATAAGCATAACACCATGGTGAAAAAGAGATGGACTAGGAGATTTTTCTTATCTATATATCTACATACAGGGTTGTAAGATTATTAAAATTTGGTCTAAGAAAAGGAGATAAAGGGTAGTAAATAGTGATCATTAGGTCACAATATTATATGTGTAATTGTGTTTGGAAGAGCTCCTAGATATATCCCCATGATAAAAAGTTTTGCTTTTTGAAGAATATTATATAAACTAGGTTTCAGTTTATTAACTGGAAAAATACTACTTTAAAACCTTTCTATGAAAAATATAAACACCTCAAATACTATTTTGTTTGGCATTTTATTTAATAAATCAAAAATGGAACTGAGCTTTCTCATTCCTAAAAATAGCCAGTCAATCATGCAAAGTCACTAACTGGGGGATCAGAAGAGACAGTCCACTGAGAGACTGTATTTAGTGCTGCCACTTGTCATATTTTCTCATAAAAGCCTATTATAAGATACGACTTTGCAAAAATCATTACATGCAGAGGAAGAGATGGGGCTAAAAGCAAACATGGAATTATAGATTGAAGTATGCTATTTTTCTTATACAACATTGAAAGCAAAGTTTAGTGTTAACATGGGTGTTTTATATCTATCATTAATTGAGATTATGTATTTCTGGATTTTTTTAGAAGACTATGAAAGATGATATAATCTTAAATTAGGATCCTTAAAATAAATCTATCTCTGAAGTCCACTTGCAGTTTTCTCTTATTCTTTGTGTATATTTGGCTCAAACGGCCACCAAATTATATCTCTCTGCAAAGTTCAGGATAAATAAAATTTTAATTTTTTTCATAAGTTTATTTAGATTGATTTTAATAATTAAACTACAATGAATGTAAATAGCTACCCAGTTCAAGCTCCTTTCCCTAGTAAATATTGATAAAGTTATTTTGCTGTAAGGTACAATTTTAAAAGACACCTTGTTCATGCACCAGTTACGTGGTTTTTTTCTATTATAATGAAAAGTTTAACAAAAATTAGTATATAAAGTAGGCAATTGTGACCTACTAGTTTGCTTTGACCATATCAAGTCACAGCAGACTGTCATGACAGATACTTTCCCTTTTTTTTCCATGACATTAAAATTGTCCTATTATTTGTCTTTGCAGTTTTTCTTCACATCTTTTGCTGCCAGGGGTAGAAGTTACCTCAGTATCTTTAGGTTGTGTCAGAACGTACTGTTAGACAAGGTAAGTGTTCATACCAGAGGCTGGTGCTTGTTATAATAGCAACCTCCCAGTGTGTACCTAAACAGTGTTTGTGAGTTGAAAGCTCTTTTTTATTTTTCTGTGGTTAATTTTGACTAGACTATTCAAATCCAAGAAGAAACTTGAAGCAAAACAAAATCCATAGTTACAAGTTAAGATGTTAATTGTAATCCCCAGAGTAACCACCAAGAAAATAACTTAATAATAACTTACCATCCAAAATATGGTAAAAGAAACATAAAGGGAATGAAAATGGCACACTAGAAATATCTATTTAACACATAAAAAGGCAGTAATGGAGGAATAGAGGGACAAAAAAGACCTAATAAGATAGCAGACATTCCATTAGCAAGAAGACAAATAGCAAGATAGCAGACATTACATTAAATCGTTAAACATAAGTGGATGAAACTCCTCAAGCAGAAGGCAGAGATAAACATGATCCAACTACATGCTATCTATAAGAGACACATTAGATTTAAAAAATTTTTTTAACATCTTTATTGGAGTATAATTGCCTTACAATGGTGTGTTAGTTTCTGCTTTATAACAAAGTGAATCAGCTATACATACACATATAACCCCATATCTCCCCCCTCTTGCGTCTCCCTCCCACCCTCCCCATCCCACCCCTCTAGGTGGTCACAAAGCACTGAGCTGATCTCCCTGTGCTATGTGGCTGCTTCCCACTAGCTATCTGTTTTACATTTGGTAGTGTATATATGTCCATGCCACTCTCTCACTTCATCCCAGCTTACCCTTCCCCCTCCCCATGTCCTCAAGTCTGTTCTCTACATCTGTATCTTTATTCCTGTCCTGCCCCTAGGTTCTTCATAACCATTTTCTTTTTTTTTTTAGATTCCATATATAGACACATTAGATTTAAAGATAGAAACAGGTGGGAAGTAAAAGGATAGAAAAAGATATACTATGCAAACAATATCCAAAAGAGAGCCGAAGTGACTATAGTAATATCAGACAAAATAAGCTTGAAGACAAAAATTAGTAGAGACAAGGAAGAATATTTTATAATAATAAAAAGGTCAATCCATCTGGAATTCATAATAATTATAGACTTATGTGCACCTAATAAGAGAACTCTAAAATATATGGAACAGAAATAAATCACCACATAAACATAAATAAATAAGATACATGGAACAAAAACTGGCAGAACTGAAGAGAAAAATAGGCAATCTAACAATAATAGTTGGGAGATTTCAGTACCCCACTTTAAATGATGTATAGAATAACTAGACAGAATGTCAACAAGGAAGTAGAAGATGAACAGAACTATATAACTAGAACTAAAAGACATCTGTGGAACATTCCACTCAAAACAGAATACACATCCTTCTCAAGTGTACATGGAACATTCTCAGAATAGACCATACACTAGGTCATAAAACAAGCCTTAATAAATTCAAAAGGATTGAAATAATACAAAATGTGTTCTCTGATCACAATGGAATGAAATTAGAATTCAGTAACAGAAGAAAATTTGGGAAATTCACAAAAAAGTGGGTATTAAGCATAACACGCCTAGAAAGCCAATGGTGAAAGAAGAAATCACAAGGGAAATTAGAAAATACTTTGAGTTAAATGAAAACAAAAACACAACATACCAAGACTTATGAGATACAACTAAAGCAGGGCTTAGGAGGGGAATTTATAACTATAAACACCTATATTTAAAAAGAAGAGTGATCTCAAATCAATAAACTAACTTTCTACCTTAAGAAATTAGAAAAAAAGGGGAAACTAAACTGAAAACGAATAGAAGCAAGGAAATAATAAAGGTTAGAAGAGAAATATATGGGAATTCGCTGGTGGCGCAGTGGTTAAGAATCTGCCTGCCAATGCAGGGGACACGGGTTCGATCCCTGGTTTGGGAAGATCCCACATGCCACGGAGCAACTAAGCCTGTGTCCCACAACTACTGAGCCTGTGCTCTAGAGCCCGCAAACCACAACTACGGAGCCTGTGTGCCACAACTACTGAAGCCTGCGTGCCTAGAGCCTGTGCTTTGCAACAAGAGAAGCCTGCACACCACCAAAAAGAGCGGCCCCTGCTTACCGCAACTAGAGAAAGCCCGCATGCAGCAACAAAGACCCAATGCAACCAAAAATAATAAATAAATAAATTTATTTTAAAAAGAGAAATGTATGAAATAAAGAATAGAAAAATAGTGTTATTCAACAGAACCAAAAGTTCTTTATTTGAAAAGATCAACAAAATTGACAAACCTTTAGCTAGGGTTACCAAGAAAAAATTAAAATTATTACATTCAGAAGTGAAAGTGGTAACATTACTACCAGCCTTATAAAAATAAAGGGTTTATACTATGAACAATTGTATGCCAAAAAATTAGTTAACCTAAATGAAATGGACAAATACCTAGAATGTCACAAACTATTAAAACTGACTCAATCAGAAATAGAAAATCTGAATAGACCTATAACAGGGAAAGAGATTGAATTAGTAATCAAAACTCTACCCACAGAGAAAAGCTAAGGCCTAGATGGTTTCATTGTTGAATCCTGCCAAATGTTACAGTAGAATTAATACCAATCTTTCAGTCTTTCACAAAGTATTCCAAAAAATTAAATAGGAGGGAACACTTCCCAACTCAGTCTATGAAGCCTGTATTACCTTGATAGCAAAAACAGACAAAGAACATCACAAGACCAATATTTATGTTCATTGTGTCTATGAATGTAGACACAAAAATCCTCAAGAAAATATTAGCAAACCAAAGTCAGCAACATATAAAAAGATTATATGACATGATTTATACAAGGTTGTTCAACATATGAAAATTGATCAATGCAGTACACTATATTAGAATAGAGGACAAAAAACATGATCATCTCAATTAATACAGGAAAAATATTTGACAGAATCCAACATCCTTTCATGATAAAAAATAAAACAGGCTAGGGCTAGCAGGAAATTTCAACAGCCTGATAAAATTCACACCTACATATTTAATGGTGAGAGACTAATGCTTCCACCTTAAGGTCAGGAACAAGGCACGGATGTCCTTTTTTTGCCACTTCTGTTCAACATTGTAGTGAAGGTTCTAGCCAGGGAAATTAGGCAAGAAAAAGAGGTAAAAGACATCCACATTAAAAATGAAGAAATAGAGACAGCAGAAGCAAGAACTACAATAAATTTAAGAAAACTGAAATGATATCAAGCATCTTTTCTGACTACAACACTCTGAGATTAGAAATCAATTATAGGGAAGAAAACGTATAAAACACAAACACACACACACACACACACAAAAAACACAAACACATGGAGTCTAAACAATACGTTACTAAATAACCAAGAGATCACTGAAGAAATCAAAGAGGAAATCAAAAAATGCCTGGAGACAAATGACAATGAAAACACGAGGATCCAAAACCTATGAGATGCAGCAAAAGCAGTTCTAAGAGGGAAGTTTATAGCTATACAAGCCTACCTCAAATAACAAGAAAAATCTCAAGTAAACAATCTAACATTACACTTAAAGGAACTAGAGAAAGAAGAACAAACAAAACCCAAAATTAGCAGAAGGAAAGAAATCATAAAGATCAGAGCAGAAATAAGTTAAATAGAAACAAAGAAACAATAACAAAGATCAACAAAACTAAAAGCTGCTTCTTTGAGAAGATAAACAAAATTGATAAACCATTAGCTAGACTCATCAAGAAAAAGAGGGAGAGGACTGAAATCAATAAAATAAGAAATGAAAAAGGAGAAGTTACAACAGACACCACAGAAATACAAAGCATCCTAAAAGACTACTACAAGCAACTCTATGCCAATAAAATGGACAACCTGGAAGAAATGGACAAATTCTTAGAAAGGTATAACCTCCCAAGACTGAACCAGGAAGAAACAGAAAATATGAACAGACCAATCACAAGTAATGAAATTGAAACTGTGATTAAAAATCTTCCAACAAACAAAAGTCCAGGACCAGATGGCTTCACAGGTGAATTCTATCAAACATTTAGAGAAGGGCTAACACCCATCCTTCTCAAACTCTTCCAAAAAATTGCAGAGGAAGGAACACTCCCTAACTCATTCTATGAGGCCACCATCATGCTGATACCAAAATCAGACAAAGATACTACAAAAAAAGCAAATTACAGTCCAATATCACTGATGAATAGAGATGCAAAAATTCTCAACAAAATACTAACAAACAGTACATGAAAAGCTGCTCAACATCAGTAATTATTAGAGAAATGCAAATCAAAACTACAATGAGGTATCACCTCACACCAGTTAGAATGGGCATCATCAGAAAATCTACAAACAACAAATGCTGGAGAGAGTGTGGAGAAAAGGGAACCCTCTTGCACTGTTGGTGGGAATGTGAATTGGTACAGCCACTATGGAGAACAGTATGGAAGTTCCTTAAAAAACTGAAAATTGAATTACCATATGATCCAGCAATCCCACTACTGGGCATATACCCAGAGAAAACCATAATCCAAAAAGACACATGCACCCCAATATTCATTGCAGCACTATTTACAATAGCCAGGTCATGGAAGCAAGCTAAGTGCCCATCGGTGGGTGAATGGATAAAGAAGATGTGGTACATATACAATGGAATATTACTCAGCCATAAAAAGGAACGAAATTGAGTCATTTGTATATACGTGGATGGATCTAGAGACTGTCATACAGAGTGAAGTAGCTCAGAAGGAGAAAAACAAATATTGCATTATTGTATTAATGCATGTATGTGGAACCTAGAAAAATGGTACAGATGAACCAGTTTGCAGGGCAGAAGTTGAGACACAGATGTAGAGAACAAACATATGGACACCAAGGGGGAAAGCCACGGGGGTGGTGCTGGTGGTGTGATGAATTGGGCAATTGGCATTGACATGTATACACTGATGTGTATAAAATTGATGACTAATAAGAACCTGCTATATAAAAAAAAAATAAAATTAATTAAAAAAATTTTTAAAAAAATTTTAGGGACTATTTATTTTAGTTGTTCAAACAGAAGAACTGCCAGGAGATAAGTTCTCTTTGGTAAGTTTATATTTCAACACATGTATCTATTTTATATACTATAGAGATATACACAACATGAATTGAATAAAAGCTCTAAGAAAGATCTGTCATTTCCAAAAAAAAAAAATGAAGAAATAAAAGTATCTCCATTGACAGATGACATGTTTTTGTGTATATCAAATCCTACGAAAACCAATAAAAATGTGCAAGAACCAATAAATAAGTTCAGTAATGTTGCAGAATGCATGATCAAAATAAGATTACTTATATTTCTATACATTCACAATAAACAATCTGATAATAGAAATTAAAAAAAAATTCATTTACAATAGCATCAAAAAAGAATAAAATACTTGGGAATAAATTTAACAGAAGTATAAGACATGTACACTGAAAGCTATTGGACATAGGTGAAAGAAATTGAGACTTAAGTAAATGAAAAGAATCTTATGATCATGGATTAGAAGACTTAATATTGTTAAGATGGCAGTACTCCCCAAATTAATCTGCAGATTCAGTGCAATGCGTATCAGAATACCAACTGGCATTTTTGTAGAAATTGAGAAGTAGATTCTAAAACTCATATGGAAATGCAAGGTACCCAGAATAGCAAGAACAATCTTGAAAAAGAAGAACAAAGTTGGATGAATTAGTCTGTTAGGTCTGCCATTTAAAAAATGCCATAGACTGAATGACTTAAACAATAGAAATTAATTTTCTTAGAGTTCTGGAACCCAAAGGCGCCATCGCCAAATACATTGGGAGTTGGGGTTTCAACATACGGATTTGGGGGGGACGCAATTCGGACCATAGCAACGTCATTTAACCTTAATTTCCTCCTTAAAATCTCTGTCTCCAAGTATAGTCATATTGGGGGTTGGAGCTTCAGCATGTGAATTTGGGGGAATACAATTTGTTTCATAATATTGGAGGACTTAACACTTCTTGATTTCAATGTTTACTACAAACCTGCAGTAATCAAGGCAGTATACCTGGCAAAAGTCTAGACATAGATTAATGGCATAGAATTGAGAATCTAGAAATAAAATCTTAAAATTAATTATCAATCATAAATTGATTTTTGACAAGGTTACCAAGATAATTCAGTGGGGAATAAATAGTATTTTTACCAAATGGTGCTGGAATAACTAGATATCAACATGCAAAAGAATGAATTTTAACCCCTACTTCATACCATATACAAAAATTAACTCAGAATGGATCACAGACCTAAATGCAAGGTCTAAAAGTATAAAACTCTCAGAAGAAACTGTAGGTATAAATACTCATAACCTTTGGATTAGACAATGGTTTCTTAGATATGACATCAAAAGCTCAAGTGACGAAGGAAAAAAATAGATAAATTGGATTTCATCAAAATTAAAAACTTTGTGTTTGAAGGAGTCCATCAAGAGAGGGAAAGGGCAACTAACACATGGAGAAGATATCTGCAAGTTATATATCTGATAAGGTATTTGCATCCAGAGTTATATATCTGGAGAGGAAATATGTGCAAGTTAAGAGTATATAAAGAATTCTTACAACTCAACAAGAAAAAGACAAATAACCAATTAAAAAGTGGGCAAAGGATTTGAATTGTAATTTCTCCAAAGAACATATACAAATAACCAAGTGCATGCAGAGATGCTTAGTGTCATTAGCTGTTAGAGAAACATAAATCAAAACCACAGTGAGATACCACTTCACACCCACTGGGATGGCTAAAATAAAAAGACAGACATTACCTCATGTTGAAGATGTAGATAAACTAGAGCCCTCATGCATTGCTGGTGGCATTGTAAAACTTTGAAAAATTTGAAAAACAGTTTGGTAGTTTCTCAAAATGTTGAATATAGAGCTACCATATGACCCAGCAATTCCATTTCTAGGGCTGTATGCAAGAAAATTGAAAGCATATGTTCACACAAAATCTTGCAGTCAAATATTCATAGCATTATTCATAGTGGCCAAAAATAGAAACATCAACAGATGAAAGTATACATAAAAATATATGAAATGTATATTCATAAAATGGAATATTATTCAGCAATAAAAAGGAGTGAATTACTGATACATGGTACAACATGATAAATCTTGAAACATTATGCTATGTGAAAGAAGCCAGTCCCAAATGAACACATATTGTATGATTCTGTTTTTATTAAATGTCCAGAATAGGCAAATTCATAGAAGTTGAAAATAAATTTGTTGCCAGGGGGAGGGAGGAATGAGGAGTGACTGCTAATGAATTTGGCCACCTTTTTGGGTTGATGAAAATATTCTAAAATTCATAGTGATAGTTGTACAACTCAGGATATGCTAAATACTACTGAATTGTATGCTTTTAGAAAAGTGAATTTTATGGTATGTGAATTATAGCTTAGTAAAGCTGTTATTTGTTATTTAAAAAAATTTTTTAAACAGACACTTATTTCTCTATAGCCATTATTTTGTTAAAACTTTAAAAAAGATTTTTATTTTATATTGGAGTATAGTTGATTTACAATGTTGTGTTAGTTTCCGGCGTACAGCAAAGTGATTTAGTTATACCAATACAAATACATGTATCTATTCTTTCTCAAGATTCTTTTCCCATATAGGTTATTACAGAGTATTGAGTAGAGTTTCCTGTGCTATACAGTAGGTGCTTGTTGATTATCTATATTATATATAGTAATGTGTATCTGTTAATCCCAAACTGTTAATTTATCCCTCCCCACCATCTTTCCCCTTGGATAAACATAAGTTTGTTTTCTAAATCTGTGAATCTGTTTTGTAAGTTCATTTGTATCAGTTTTTAGATTCCACATGTAAGTGATATCATATGGTATTTGTCTTTCTGTGTCTGACTTACCTCACTTAGTATGATAATCTCTAGGTCCATCCATATTGCTGCAAATGGCATTATTTCATTGTTTTTTATGGCTGATTAATATTCCATTATATATAGGTACCACATCTTCTTTATCCCTTCCTCTGTTGATAGCCATTTAGGTTGCTTCCATGTCTTGGCTATTGTAAATCTTGCTGCAATGAACATTGGGGTGCATGTATCTTTTCAAATTTTGGTTTTCCCTGGATATATGCCCAGGATTGGGATTGCTGGATCATATGGTAGCTGTATTTTTAGTTTTTTTAAGGAACATCCATACTGTATGCTTTTAGAAAAGTGAACTTTATGGTATGTAAATTATAGCTCAGTAAAACTGTTACTTTTTTAAAAAATGGTTTGGGGGAAGAGTAGAGATTTCCAGCTGATAAGAAAGGCTCCTTCTTTGCAGCAGGAGCTTAAACACCACTGGCAGAAACTTGACCTCCTTTCCTCCCTGCTACCCAGCTCAGCTTCTCACTGGAGTGCACAGCTTTTGCCTAAGGGCTCTTAGGATTGAATGACTTCCAGTTTTTCAGGCAGCTGCTGAGGTCTGGGTGTTTCAAACAGTGCTCTGCTTGGATGCTTTCACTTTGCAGGAGTGCTGGGGGACTCAAGGTGATCTGGAAGTTGGGAGATGGAGGAGAGAAGTGGGTGGGTGTGGGGGAACTTGCCAAGCACAGACCCTCCTCCCTCCTTAAGGGAATGTTTAAGGCTGGCAGGGCAGCCCCAAGCCCAAGCTCCCCCCACCCCCTCGAGTCTTTCTAGGAGTTTGGGCGCCCAGTCTCCCCATGCCCATGCTCCTAACCTGGGAGATGCTTAGGGCGGTGGGCCCGTGGGTGCCAGGTCCAGCGGTGCATGGCAGCCACCTGGGAGAGCACGGAGCAGATGTGCTAAGGCATGAGCCCCCCGCAGCTCCACTCTGCCCTACCAGTGTTGCTCTAGGGACATGGCATGGCTAACCCTTCCCCCAAATACCAGTTTTTTTCGAGTACTCTGGGAATCCCCCAGGTGCGTTCTCATGCTAACAAGGAACCAAAGACTGCTATGCAGCCTACGTTTGGTTATACCCTAGATCAGAGTGTCCTCTGCAAATCACTTTTGCGCTTACCACACTGGGGTAAGTTGGGATGCATCCTCACGAAAACAAATACCTCCTGGGAAATGATAAAGTTCAGGCTTACAGATGAGCCGGGGAGAAACTGAGATCTGAAATTTAATGAAAAAAGAAGAAAAAAAAAAGCTCTTTGAAGTGGGAGAAAGAGAGGGAATTCCAGACTACTTCTGAGGCCACCATAGCCAAGAAATGTCTTGTATGCTGGCTGGGAGTAAAATCTAAGCGTCTTTGAAAAGATCCTCATGTCACCCGTGTTCTTGATGTGTACACGAGGAGTATCACCATCTTTACTGTAGTTATACCCTTCAGATCTTTGGATTATTTGGTTATCTTTAACATTGAACATGCAACTCTATTTCAAGTGGACACTATACCCTTTTTTTAAAAAAATTTTTTGGCCATGCTGCTCAGCTTGCGGGATCTTAGTTCCCCCACCAGTGATTGAACCCGCAGCCTCGGCAGTGAAAGTGCGGAGTCTTAACCACTGCGCCGCCAGGGAATATCGCTATACTCTCATTTTAATAAAGAGAACGGTTACCATTTCTGCTCTATACTATGAGAAAAATCAATGTTTATGCATATACTATATGTTAAGTACTATACAGACTTAATGAAAGTTGAAGGTGAGATGTCAGGTTTAAAACTGTCCTAATTGGAATTTTGAACACTGTAGAATCCACCCAGAAAAGGAATTAGAAAACAAAATCAACAACAAAGCTACCCTTCCTGTGTTCTTCTAGTAATCTTTGAAGAACAATTCTTTTTAACATGGTAATATGTATAACAATAATAGTAACTCCCACTTAGGAAGTGTTAGGTGCCAGGCGTAGTGCTAGGTGCTTGGTGTAGTCTTAGTATTGTCTGTAATTTTACGAGCCTCAGTTGTCTTCTAGTTTTTTAAAGTGATAAAGCCACATTGGTTAGATTCCTTGATCTTTTGTAATACTATTTTTTAAAAGAGAAGGTAAAAACCAAAATTCATAAAATACACAGCCTAACTACAAAATTCTAGAAAACAACACAAGTAACTTGAATAATAAATTTTGTATATATTCAAACTATTTTAGGGAATTTAAGTTCAGAATATTATAATCATGTTTACTTTTAATTAGGGAATTTGAGAGTAAAAGTAAATATGTGTTACTTTTGCTTGTTGTTTGCGTAATAAAGCCTTAAAGGTATAGCATATTAATCTAGATAAAAGACTATTCCAGTAAGATTGATTAAGACAATAGAGTGATTTTAAATCTGTGTGTGTGTTTTATTTAATTCTCCAGTAAGATAAATCTACAAAAGGGGAAAAAGCTGGAGGCAAATATATTGCCTTTGAGAAAGAATGCTTTTAAAAGTACATTTGTTTTTCATTCGTAAGGTTCCTCTGATGCATTGCTTCAGAAAGGACAGTTTATTTCAGGTATTTGAGTTAGCTTACCATAAGTCTTCAATGTTTAGACATGTGTCTAAACTGTCACCATGTCATTCATGCTGTAATTAATAGCACTTCAGCTTAGTTCACAACCTTTGAGTTTAGCACCCTTCTTGCAGATAGCACATTGACTATTTGAGATTTGTGAGGCCAGGAGACTGTGGCAGCTCCATTCTCGGTTACAAACAATTGATGTTTACTGTCTTTATAAAGAACCTCTCAGCCCTTCCCCACTCCAGCCCTCCACATTTTGTTTGAGTTTAAGCCCCGCCCCCTTCCATGTTTTGTGTCGGAGCCAGACAGTCTTCCCGCCTGTTTTTGTATGGTCCACAAAGTAGGAGTGGTTTTACATTTATATTTCCTGACAATTATATGAAATTCAAATTTCAGTGTCCATTAATAAAATTGTATTGAAACACAGCCATGCTCATTCTTTATGTGTTGTCTGTGGTTGGTTTCACACTACAGAGGCAGACTTGAATAGTTGCAACAGAGACTAAATGGACCACAAAGCCTGAAATATTTACTCTATGGTCTTTTACAGAAACAGTTTTTTGACCTCTGAACAATACTAAACCAAACTCATCTTTTTTTGAAAAAAAAAAATGCATACCTGCTAATGTTAGCTTCCTGCTTAATACCCATCACCCTTGGATAAAGATTTTTAATTGTTTATAGAGACTGTATGATCTGGCCCCAGCCCACCACTCCAGCCTCATTAATACTTTTATGTTTCTAGTGATATTATCATATTATTAGATTTAGGATTACTCATGCTAATAATACAGGCAGGATGTGTACAGAATGAAATTGTTCTTTTTGTACTATTTTTTTCTCTGAGAGATGTAATAGTGGTATCTCTTGCCAGTACACGGGGGCTACTGGGAAGCTAGCTCTCCATGGAAATTTAAGAGTACATATTGAGAGTAGATGTTTAAATCCGGGGCCTAACAGAGCAGAAATCTGCGCTCATTTTAAATTCTAAAGCTTAAAGAGACAGAATGGCTTTCAGGCTTATTCCCAAAGGCCAGAAGTAGGAGGCATGTGTCAGAATTAGGGAGGAGGTTATGAGGGGTGTTTTGTCAATGTATACAGACCCACCATCTTCCAATTTTGATACATGTCACTCCATCTTCTATTTTGGGAATCTCTAGTTGAAGGATGACAGGAGAGTATCCTGTTCCTCAAGTGGGTTGGGGAAAAAAGGATTTAAAACAGTTTACTGATTGTATTAGTATATATAAAGAAAGAAAGTGTTGGTCTGAAGCGGGCTTGGCCAGACTTAGGCCAAGAACTTAAGACTTAGGCCAGAAAAGCAAAGTCACAGAGGCAGACTTTGACCACTAGAGAAATGTACAAAGATAGGACAGAGATGAATCATCAGGCTCCATCAGTGTCACAGTAGTTTTTCCTTTAAAACTGTCTACCTTTGCTCTGACTTCATGCTTATCATGCAAATTTCTGATTACTAGTCTGATTTCCAAGGTATCCATGTACCTGAATATTCAGGTTCTCCAGGTAGGATGAACGAATTCTGATGATTAGAAAAGATCGTTCCCCTTCTATGCATTAGTATATTTACTACGGAGCATGTACATGCAGCTTGTGAGTGTGGCTGGTTTGAGTCAGCTGATCTGAGTGCATCTCTAGGATGTCAACAGTGCTGAGGCCATTCTGCAAACAGTGGTTAGTTTATCAAGTTAGTGTCACCTTTGAGACCTTTCAGAAGAGTGTCATACAGCTTTTTCCTGCAGACTCCTCAGCCTTATCAAACCTCTTATTACTGCTTATGCCCCTCTCCAATGATTCTTTCTTTTGGAATTACTTGGAAATCTAGACGTTTTCCAGTAGTCCTATAAATCTAATAAGTACAGTATTCAAATCTGCCAGGAAAAAAATGCAAATTGCTAAGTATTTTAGTCACATATTCTATAATAACCTGGCAGTGTAGAAGTATTAGTATTTGTATATTCCCTCTTGTTTACCTTTCTGGTTGGCAGAACTCCTCCACCTATTTTCCCTTGGTCAGTGAAGTATACCTCCTCCTGCCCAGTCACCCAAGCCAGAAACCTGGTGCATCCTTGTTTCTTACCTCTTCTTTGCCAACATGTCATGTTGGTCATCAAGGCCCTCATCATTTCTAGCTTGAACCATTACAGTAGTCTCCTAAGGATCTCTTTTTAACACTCTAATGTGTCCTTTAGGTCAGGGGTCCCCAACCTGGGGACCCCAACCCCCTGGGGGGGTTGTTAGGTTCCTGTTAGGAACTGGGCCACACAGCAGGAGGTGAGCGAGCGAAGCTTCATCTGATGCTCCCCATTGCTCACATTAGGTCCCTGGTGCCCAAAAGGTTGGGGACCACTGCTTTAGGTTGTTACCAAAAAAGTAGTCATTTTAAAAGTGGATCTTTTAAAAACACACTTCTGAACTTGTTGCTTTTCTGTGTGTAACTAGTAGGTGGCTTTTTCTATTTAGCGTGGAATACAGGCTCTTCATGACCTGGCTACTTCCCCCTTCCCCACTGACTCTTTCCTTCTTCCTCTCTGTGTCTTCCTCTCCCCGCCCTCCCGAGTCATGGTGAACTGGCTTGCCAGGCCGCTCCACTTCTCTGCACACTTGCATTTGGTGTACGTGAATTCATCTTACTTGATATTTCAGCAGCATTTCACACCATGGCACACTCCCTCTATTTTGAAACACCTTCTTCCCTTGATTTCCATATCATTCTTTCTGAACTTTGCTCTACCTCCCTTGTGTTTTTCTGTCCTTTTTTCCTCCTCTTCCACTCAGCCTTTGCATGCCAGACTTTCTTTGGGCCCAGTCTTAGGTTCTGTTTTCCCTCTTAAACCTTCTGAGCTCAACTCTGCTCCATATCCAGTGGTTTACTATAAAGGATTTTTATATTTAGCAAAAGTATATGAAAATCATTTACAGTACAATTAGTGTATATTTTTCTCATAGCTATTTGGTTACCATGGTACAGTGAGGATATGTATCTATGGTTTAGGTCAGTAAGACCTGCCATAATATGCCAAGAGCACTGGTTTTTAGGGAGTAAAAGCTAGCCCCATAGTGAGCTCTCTTCAGTTTGAGCGAGTAGTATCCTCCAGTGTTGCTTTGGTCCCTCATTCTGCTGTTGTATAAAATGATTAGATTTTAGCAACCCTACCTACCCTCAAAAGGTTGATCCTTGCAGTCTATCAAGTAGCATTTGACATGTCTACACACTTTACCAGACAAGATGGAACAGCTAGGTAGCTGTTTCTAGCTACGTAGAAATTAGGGCAAGATTTGATTTTTCATTTAGAAGAAAATTTTTCTTCTGGGAAATAAATTAGAGCTGGTAGATGAGACTATAGTGTTTATTATAGTCCAGGTAGGTCGCTGCCAGGAAATTATTCTGAATAAAGGAAAAAATATTTCTAAAGGAAAGAATTATTGCGTCATCAACATGTAAACTTTTCAGTGATGAAAGATATGCCACCTGCTTCTTGGAATTCCTGCACCTGAATAGCTCATTCTTCTTGACATTTCCTGACGTTCCATTTACAGTACTCAAGGGTTGCAGTCCTTGATAGTTGTAAAGGGTTAATGCAGGAGTCTGATGGGGATGTGACATTAGTACTGAAGAAGTGGGGTATGAAGAAGCAATGACATTGCCAGAATTGAATAGGAAGTATTAGCATGGAGAAGAAAATTTAACCCTTAATATATTTAATTTTAAAAATGAGATTAAAATCATATTGCAATAAGCATTTTACAGAATTGAGCATAGGCAAGTAATTTTCATTTGCATTTTTTTGTTTCTAATCAGTGTGTAGAACAGAAGAAATAGGGAACTGTCTCTTTAATAAAACCCTGTTTACCTACCCTCTTCTAGTAGGAGTGGCTTAGGAACCTGTAGAGTGAGGTGTAACTTCCAATTCTGCATTCTGAAGGGCAGCCTTGGATAAGAGTGCTGATACTACAAACCAGGAAGTGACAAATCATTTGCCTTAAATTATAGTAGAGCTTGTCTTTTATAAGGAAAACTTCTCATAACAAAACTAGAAGATTGAAGCATGGTTGTCACTAAATGTTTGGAACTCTGCTGCAGATAAAGACTTTGCAGTGTACTTAGAATACAAAGCTTTCTGGGCCAGAAATTGATCTGACTTTTGAGCCTTATCTGATTACTGCTTGATTCCTCTTTATTTTGTTCAAGTGCTCAGCTGGTTGAATGGGGAGCCTTCCTCCCTATTGTTAGCAGGTAGGTGGTCAGCCTTTGTTTAAAATTTAAGTTGTTTTTTAAGGTTACTTAACCCTGGTTCTGCTGCTGATTATTGAAAGAATTATGAATATCAGTCTGGGTATATGTTTTAATGTTTGAATATTCAGCATGGCTGTAAATAATCATTTTTGTGACTTTGTAGAAAAAGTCATTTTTTTAACAAATTAGCAAATCTATAGGGTGACAAGTTAAGTGAGTTCTATTTTGTTTTCTATTAACCTTATATGTTTAAATTTAATTAACAGATTAAAAGTATATTGAAGTTACTCTGTTATTAACTTCCTGATAGTATTTGATAATATATTTAAAACATTTATTGATGTAGTCAAATAAAATTGTATTTTTGTTGTTACTATTTTACTTATAAGTTTCATTTCTTTCACTCTTAGAACACTCTCTGAGTGTTTAGCTCATTGTTCAGCTACTTGCTTTAGTTTGTTTTTGGAATACTTTGATACCTATTATTTCAGAAGACTTTTTATAAAAGGTTAATCTTCCACAAGTATATTGAAATATTGCTTGTTTCTCTTTATAAAGTTAACCATGCATTTATGACACTAAAATTGTTTCAAAGATAACATCTTTGGAATATTGAGCTAATTATTAGCATGAGCTAATTGCTATTGTGAAAAAAAAAAAAGCCATTCACAAATGGTTCTTCTGGAGTGGGAATCAGAAATGCGTGTGGGTACCTTTAGGATCAAGAACAGTGGTTTCTTTCTCTACCACTAGTGATCCTTTTTTTCTTCTATGGACACTATGCTTCAAAAGACTTTTTGTCAACCAAATAAGTGGTGTATATTAAATAATAAAATGTTAGAACATTATCGTTAATTAGGGATACATTATTTCCAATGAGAGTTTCTTATCAGCCTGGAATAACCACTCTAGGTTAATATAATTCAGCTCCGAACCAAGAGGCCTTACATTTTACCTAGCTTGAAAAACTTTATTGTAGGTAACTGTTTGGATATTTTTGACTTTTTGAAATACTGATAGTAACATCTGAAGTTTCAACAACTGCTCTTATGGAATCTTAGTCATCTGGGAACTAGCAGTCTAAAGTGCAGAAATTCTGTTCTTAATATCTTTGAGTTTCCATGAAATGTAATGAAGGTCATCTAGTATAATGTAACAAACAAAGATACCATAGCATAGCTACTAGGCAGAGAGGAGAAACAGGGAAAAAGAAAAAAGGAAATGTGGTATTTGTCATTGGGAATATCTGTGAGGAATTCAAGGTGTCTGTTTGTTTTTGCCCCATAAAATTTCCCTATATTTATCGCTACTATTTACCCACTTAAAATTTTTACTCTGATTAGTCTGATAAATTGATAACTGACTTCAAAACAAATATTGCTTATGTTTTTCATGTATTTTATTCTATATTTTTATGTAGCTTCCCTCTCCCCAATTTTTTTATTTCTCCATTTCCTCTATTCATGTCCTTCCCTCAGCTTAGCTGAAGACCCTTCTGCAATGTGAAGCCTTATCTGATCACCCTAAACCACAGTAATATTTCTTTCCTTTAGATTTCTATATCATGTTGATTCTACCAGTTCTTTAGTACATAATAATGATATAGCTTGTCATATTTAACTTTTACTTAAAAGTTTGTAGTGTTTCTTCAACTAAATTATAGTTGTTTGAGAGCAAGTAGGACATCATTTTTATCTGTTTTAGCATCTAGTGCAGTGATACACATGTGGTAGTTCTAAATAAATATCTGTTGAATGAAAGAGATGTAAAGAATCTTGTCAACAGTTGCTTCAAGTGTTATGCTGCCTCCCTCTACCTTGCTTAATTATGTAATTAACCATCCATAATGTTTCTAAAAATCAGACTGTTGGTTGTCATACTATTATTGTTTTGGTTTTCCTTTGTAACACATGCATTTTTTATATTAGATTATTTAACACTGATATGATACCTACAAAGAAAGAACAAGCTGGACTTTATTAAAAATAAATAAAAATAAAAACGGAAATATTCTGAATTCCAGACTCTTGCATTTTATATTTTAGGAAAATATAATTTAAAATTTACTGATATGTGAGGTTTCAAATATAGTTAAAATATTCAGATACATTATGAATTAAGGGGAGGGATTCTGAACTGACGTTTGGTATTCTGAATGGTGATCCAGTCATCCTGGTTGGATTGCAGAATTTAAATCACAGTTTAGTAATTGCCAGAAAGGATGAACAAATTATTTTATAAAAAGAGGGTTTTAAATGTCTTACACCCATTGACAGTAGTTATTATATTACACTCTTTAAAATCATCATCTACCGGGCTTCCCTGGTGGCGCAGTGGTTGAGAGTCCGCCTGCCAATGCAGGGGACACGGGTTCGAGCCCTGGGCCGGGAGGATCCCACATGCCGCGGAGCGGCTAGGTCCGTGCGCCACAACTACTGCAGTCCGCACGCCTAGAGCCCGTGCTCTGCAGCAAGAGAGGCCACCGCAGTGAGAAGCCCGCACACCGCAACAAAGACACAACACAGCCAAAAATAAATAAATAAATTTATAAAAAAAAAAAATCATCATCTACCTATTCCCAGTATCAACTATGTCGGATACGTTTTGTTAACCCACTTTTTATAGATACAGAAAACTGATATCTAGAAAGGTGAAATAACTAACAAAGCCATACACTAGTAACTGCATAACAGGTCGTTTTGACTTCAGAATTCATGTTTTGAATCACTATGTTGTATACTATGTTATGTTTTCCAATAGTCAGGGTAATCTTTCTGTCATTCTAGAGCTTGACCAGACAGGAAGTCTGGCAGCTGCTCCAGCAGAACTATGGCACTGAGCTAGGCTTAAATGCTGAAGAGATGGAGAACTTGTCCCTGTCGATTGAGGATAACGTGCAGCCAAGGTACTGCAAAGTGTCTTAAAATGTCAAGATTTATTTCATCATTAATCAAAGCAGAATTATTTTAGACTTTACTAATTCAGGCTTTCTATTTATTCACCATCCAGTGAAATTTGCCTCTTGCTTCTCTGTAGTGGAATGAGTGAAAGGTGAGGACAGTGAATAGTTTGCTAAATTGGTAAGCAAATACAGGTCGGATGAGGAAATGTTCACTTTGTAACTGTGTCACCTGGGATTTGCTTAAAGCATGGGGTTAGTAAACCTTTTTATTAAGGATATGGAGAAGTACCTAGTGAAATCTCTGCACCTATAGATAACAATAAAGAAAATTAGCTGGAAGATATTTTAAGGGATAGAAAGATAATATGACTTTTCCTCAAGGCTACCCTAGCGTAGTACTTGACATGTAGTTGGCACTCAATAAATATTGAATGCATTAATGAAAGGAGCTTATAGCGCTACAGGGAATGCAAATAAATATAATACAGGGTTGGAAATGATAAGGGCCAAGAAGAGCAATAGATAATGTGGGAAAAATTCAGAGTGGAGAGAGATTATTTTTGACTGATGGGAATTCACTTGGAAGAGTGGACATTATTATTAACCTGTACAAATAAAAGTGCTTTTTGTCCAATGGTGATTGAGGTCAGAGCAATAAAAACAGCTAAGGATAATACATGAAAATTCTAGAGCAAACATTATGCTAAGTGAAAGGAGCCAGTCACAAAAGACCACATCTCGTCTTCATATTTATAGGAAATAGAGTCCAGAATCAGTAACTCCATAGAGATAGAAAGTAGATGGGCAGTTGCCAGGGACTGGGAGAAAGGGAGAGTGGAGAGTACAACTGCTGATGGGCACAGGGCTTCTTTTGGGGTGATAAAAATGTTCTAAAGTTAAATAGTGGTGATGACTGCACAACTCTGTAAATCACTGTATTGTACACTGTAAATGGGGTGAACTTTATGATATATGAATTATACCTTAATAAAAAATAAGGCAAATTATTTATTTAAAAATTCTGTAGTAAATAAGTCTTAAGGTGGAAATCTTTCAAAGTTTCATGTGTGTACAAAGATTTTATTCTATCTAGATAAGCCTTCTAGTTATACTGATCCTATTTATATTGTGTCAGCTCAGCATTAATATTTTACAGTCTTTTTTACATGGTTACACGTGTATATTTTATTAGTTTTCTGTAAAGTTAAAAATTTCCATTGGACTACTACTCTCCTTGTAAAGTTTACTAGGCTTGGGACTTCCCTGGATCCTCATTCCCTCTTCTGCTCTTTTTCTCATTCTTCCAATCTCTGAGACAAGCATATCTACCTCACACCTGTATTTCCTCAGCTCTTCCATCTTCTTTCTTTTCACTTTCAATCTTTCCTTCACTCTCCTCCCTCTTTTTATCTTCATTTCTCCACAATCCACCTCCATCCTTAAAATCCTCAAGTACAGACACTCAGCTGGTGGTCTTGTCTCCAGGAGCCGTTTTCCTTGTTTGGTTCCCTCAGAGTCCTGCTATTCTGCCTGGCCAGGAGTAACTGAGTAGTAGACCTAAGTATTATTTGGGTGGAGTAGAATAGGCTTTTTTAGCTTTTCTGTCTCTTTGTCAGGATAATATGGATTCAGATGTCAGGCAGCCACTTTATTTTAGGAGCACTTTAAGTCTAAACATAGCAATGATTACATGGGAATGCTAATTGCTCAATAAAGTTGAGGTCTGGAAATTAGATCCATTGTGCTGCTTTTATATTTAATACACTTTCCTGTTTTTCCCCCCCACTCCCTGAAAGAGGAAAAGAAGGTCCCAAGACATTTATTGTAATCTTGTTCCTATGACCATTTGAAAGCTTTTCCTTTAACCTTAGGAATTCCTGTTCTCAGGAACGAGAAGAACAAGAAGGGAGGCATGGACTGATGGATGGGCTCTGTGCTCAGACATCAGGAGCTTTCCCTTCCTGGAGTGATGTGCCATCTCAGCTGGTACTGAATCTGAAGGAAGGAGACGAGATCTAGAACTGCCTTCCGGTGTTGCCTGGCATCCAACTCAAACACCTACCCTGCACCTTTCGAAGCTTCTTCATTGTCCGCAACTGAAATTTAAATAAGCAACGTTCATTTTATTAGTTGCTGTTACGGCCACTTGTACTTGGTTAATTTCTTAATGGTTTCTGAAGTTTATAAAATCTTATATGAGCATATTTTATTTTCAGCAGTGGAGTCAATTTGCATGTGATTTAAGAAGATAGCTTTGTTATAAGTAGAAGCTTATTTGTTACATTACAAAAAAAAAATTTGTTGTCCAAGTGCTTTATAATAGAAAAGGACCTCAGTGAGGAGACTGAATCAGCTATTTGTGCGGAAGTGACCTTGTTTATGCTTCTATGATGTGTTTCTTACAGAAGTCCAAGAAGAAGCAGCTTGGATGGCTGTGGGGAGAGAGATGAAAAATTATCCAAGCCAATCAGTTTTACCCGTGAATCAATTAGTCGGGTTTCAGAAACAGAGTCAATTGATGGAAATCCACAAAAAGGGGTTAGTATATGATATCCCTTTCAAAATCTGTCTGATACTGCCATGTGTTCATCACAATGGACCTTTTAAAATCTGTCTGATACTGCCATGTGTTCATCACAATGGACCTTTTAAAATCTGTCTGATACTGCCATGTGTTCATCACAATGGAAGAGAAAATAAAAATACAATATACAAAATGTTTAAAAACTTAAGATGTCAGGCTGCTCTTGTATTTTAGGACAAGAGTTTTAAGCCTGTAAGTTGCAGAGGTTGTATGGGAATAATATGTGGTTCTGTTCAGAGCTGGATATGGTGCAGAGTTACCAGGCAGCTCCCTGAGCATCAGTCTGTAAGGGGGATAGACATCATTAAAAATATGATAAGGTGGAGAAATTCATAGTTAGCAGAATTTTTCCCGTAGTAGGTAGTGTGCGTAGTGGAAAGAATCTGTTTTGAAGGGGAGAGGAGAACTCTGAGCACCATGCTTGAATAACAATAGATGCTTGTTAAGCTGATTACTAAAGCAGGCACATCCAGTTAATTACTGGGCTTCATAGTTAGTTAGTTTCTTTCTTTCTTTTTTCAAGTATTATTATAAGCCCTTCAATTTTTTTAAATTTCAGTGAGTTTCTATCACTTGAATAGGCGGACTCTCAACCACTGCGCCACCAGGGAAGCCCTGTTACTACTTTTTATACTCAGTTTGTCCCCTCTGCCAATGGGAGCCCCTTCAGGTTGGCTCCTTTGTCCTTTTGAAATAATCAGTAGTCTTTGATGACTTCCTTTCTTTCTGGTACAATAATGTGTCCTAGGCACATTTTGTTTGTATACTTTCTGTCCCAGACTAAGTACCAGCCATTTTTTCTAATGAGCCATAGTTTTAATGAAGAATGGTACTTAGGCCACATTCTGAGTGCTAAGAGTGTACAACTTTTGTTCTTCTGATTGGGGATGCAAGTTTGGGGCCAATGTTGAATTTCTTGTTTTAGATCAGAGCATTGGCTTCAAATCCTACCTCTGCCACTTGCTAACTGTATGACCTTAAATAAATTAACTTAATTCCTTAACCTTTCTATGCTTTTGTTTTCTCAACTATAAGATGAGGACACTTACCCCACAGGGTTTTTTAATAAGGACTAAATGAATTAATATATGTGAAAATGCATTGAACAGTCCCTAGCACATATTAAGTATTCAATAGCCATAAGCTATTATGATTGAAGGTGAATCTGTGTGTGGCCAGCAGTGGACTTTTTCTACCTTCTCTCGAGCTCCCAGCATCTGCTGTGAATAAATGTTGGGGAAACATTGAAACAGAATATATTTATGTAAAAGGCCACCAAGTTATAAACTTGTCTCAGGCAATTATCACGCACCTATCTCAGTCTGATTTTGTGTTGTGGATTTCACGTAAAACTTATTCATCAAGAGACCCTTGGAAACTTACTGCTGGTGTAAGGGAGGTGATTCTGAATGCTAATCCCCTTGTACGTTCTCACTGAGAAGACCAAACCACTCAATTTTGGGGTGGTAACAGGACAGGGGATCTCTTACAGTCCCCTCCTCCTTTTACAAAAGTCTGACTTTGAGGACTGGGTTCTCAGACAATGTCTTCTGTACCTGCTCTTGGGACAGTTAACCTGTTGGTCCTTGCTTCTAGTTTTGTCCCTAAAGGAAGTCATATGTTCTCTAATGAAAGGGAATGGAATGTAGAGGAATAATTTAATGTTTTAAGATTGATTATATATTCATTGATGTTTAGTATAGATGTTTTCAGGTTATGGAATACAAGTAATTTAGAAGTTTGGTCCTTTTTTTCCTTTTGCACTCAAGAGCAGTAAAGTGAGATTCTCAGATATCATGAATATCATATGTCACTTAATTTGTTTCATTTTTACTTCCAACAGAGTTGGAAATAACAAAAAGTTAGAAATAACATTTTTTCCAAGAATAAAATAGGTTTTTCTTAAGTTATAAACTTAATACTCTTTGTAAAAAATCAGGAAATATAGAAAAATATACAAAGAAATAAAAATTGTCCAGATGCTAACCATTCAAAGATAGGGACTGTTACTTTTCCTATAAGTATCTGTCCATGTTCTTTATAATAGGAACTATATCTTAATTAGAAACAACAGGAGTAATATGTGTGGAAAGTTACTCTACTTAGCATCTAAAGAGACCCTGGGTCAGCTAATAAACTTGTTGCTTCGTAGTGTGGAACTCCGAAATAAATCAAGTCTTGATTTTAACAATACTCTCTGATTGAAATCAGTCCTCGACTAGGATAGTATAATCCTTTAATAAATTGAGTCCCGGGGCCCGGTTGTTATTCTGCTTTCTGAGCGGCCAATGGAAACCAGTCTCCTCCCTGGAGCTGCTTCTGTTGTTAAGTGCTGCTCAAAGATCTCATGAGGCAGGAAGTTATAGATACACTTTTGCTGTCTTTCATCTGCTTATACACAGACAATGCAAGAAAGTACATTGCTGTGTAGTTTATATTTATCACACTGTTCTATTAAGCCTAATTATAATACTGTTCTACTTGAATACTACTAACATAGCAATAGCATTCATACTTTAATGCCTAATATTAAATTTATTATAGAAATGACATATCTTTATTAAGCCATTCCCAGAAAGTATGGATAGCGGTATATATTGAATATATTTTAATGCCCAATTCCTTAGTCCCTTAACAGCAAAGCCAACTCTGTTCTTATGGGTTTGCTGTGAAATTAATTTTCCCTTTTAATCTTTTCTCCCTCACTGTTCTCTTATGTGACTTTTATCTCTCTTTTTTCTTTCCCTTTCCCCTTTAGTTACTGGTCTTAAGAGATGGGTGAGTTCTCTTCCTTGAGGTGATGGGGCAGGTATTGTCTGGGGAAACTAACTGGGTTTGACTCCTTTCCTTTTCACACCCCAAAGAACTGACTGTTCTATTATTTTTGTCCTTTGTCCCCTTTCTCTTCGACCTAAGTGATTCACATGTTGTTAATTGTCTGTGAGTTCTTTTTTTGTGATGTTCTTCATAAATTTATTGTTCATTAATGTATAAGAAGATGACTTTAGGATAGTCTATGTTATCTACCAATATTTTTTGGACTGAATTGGAAATGTGATACAAGCATAACAATTTTTTCAAAAAGCAGTATTTCAAAGTGTCTTTATTATTAAAGATCTTATTGTTTGCTTTTTAGGGGTTAGGGAAAGAGGAACCCCAGAGTGAGAAACAGATCAAAAATCCTTCACTAACTTCAGAAAAGAGGTTAAGTAGACTGTCATCAAAATCACTGGACTTGAATAAAAATGAATATCTTTCTTTGGACAAAAGCAGCACTTCAGATTCTGTTGATGAAGGTAAAGAATTTCTTATAAATTTTAGTAAAATTTCAGTTACGTCTTTTAATGTTTACTTTTATATTAAATGTGTGCAAATTGAGCATTTGGTTTTTGCATTAGATACAGTCTCACTCTATAATGAACCAAAAAAGGATGGAAGTTAATAAGAAATAGAGGAAAGGGGCTCATAATCTAACCTCTCTCCACTTTTCAGAAGCCTGGAATTTGAAAATCTTCATCACATTTAGCTTTTAACGTCCCAAGCCTTAAGATGGGGGAGATGAAGCAGTAACAAGGGAAAAGCAATTTTTTTCTTTTTATCCATGACTCATTTGTAACTGGATGTTGTGCTTCTTATCTCCCTCACTTATTTTTCTCCTCCTCCAACCTCCTTCCCCTCTGGCAACCTTCCCCTCTGGCAAATTCACTTGTTTGTTCTCTGTATCTATGACTGTTTCTGTTATGTTTGTTCATTGTTTTGTTTTTTAGATTCCACATATAAGTGAAAGCATACAGTATGTGTCTTTGTCTGACTTATTTCACTAAGCATAATACCCTCTAGGTCCATCTATGTCAAAAACGGCAAGATTTCATTCTTTTTTATGGTTGAGTAATATTCCATTGTGTGTGGGTGTGTGTGTGTGGGGGGGTGTGGGTGTGTATATATATATATATATATGTGTGTACACACACACACACACACCCACACACACCACACCTTCTTTATCCATTTACCTTCTTTATCCATTTATCTGTTAATGGGCACTTAGGTTGCTTCCATATCTTGGCTACTGTAAATAATGCTACAGTGAACATAGTGGGGTGCATATATCTTATTGAATTAGTGTTTTCGTTTTCTTCAGATAAATACCCAGGAGTGGAATTGCTGGATTGTATGGTAGTTCTATTTTTAATTTTTTGAGGAACCTACATACTATTTTCCATAGTAACTGCACCAGTTTACATTCCCACCAACAGTGCACAAGGGTTCCCTTTTCTCCACATCCTCCCCAGTACTTGTCATTTGCTGTCTTTTTGATGACAGCCATTCTGACAGGTGTGGGTTGGTACCTCGTTGTAGTTTTGGTTTGCATTTCCCTGATGATTAGTGATGTTGAGCATCTTTTCATGTGCCAGTTGGCCATCTATATGTCTTCTTTGGAAAAATATCTATTCAGGTCCTCTACTCATTTCATTTTTTAGTCAGGTGGTTTTCAGTTGTTGAGTTGTATGAGTTATTTGTATATTTTGGATATTAACCCCTTATCAGATATATCGTTTGCAAATGTCATCTCCCATTCTAGTCAGCCTTTTCATTTAGATTATAGTTTCTTTCACTGTGCAAAAGCTTTTTTGTTTGATCTAGTCCCATTTATTTATTTTTGCTTTTATTTATCTTGCCAGAGGTGATATACACAAAAAAATACTGATAAGAAAGCTGTCAAAGAATGTACTGCTTATGTTTTCTTCTAGAAGTTTTATGGTTTCAGGTCTTATATTCGAGTCTTTAATACCATTTGAGTTTAAAAAAATCATAATAAAAATCTTCATGGTGTAACACTATAATTTTACTACTTTCCTTAACCACAAAAAAAAAAGAGAAAGAGATTCAAAAGTAGAGAATATAATAAAAATAAAAAGCAGTTGCTTAAGGGAAACTTTATAGCAAATCATATTCTCTTTACTTTCTCTTAAGTTAGAACCAATAACCTAGGGCTTGTCATGATTATCAAATGGGCATTTCAAGGAATTTGTTTTCTTTTTAGCTGTAAGATTATTGACACTGAAGTCAGTGAAGTGAGGAGACAATGGGAAAGATCTAGGGTAGTGACTACTTTCAAATTTCAAGAACGGAGTAATGCCAGTGAAGTTTTGCTATACCTGCTTTTGTACCAGCATGTTATATTAATATTCCTACCAGAATATTGGTGATGGGGATGTTGTAGTGGTTTGGATCTGTCTGGCATGATTGTATTTGCTAGTCCACTTACTGTTCGGCTTAGACCTGGTTTGGGAACCCCTGCAGGCTGTTTACTAAATCCATGAAGACTAAAACTAGATCCAAGGCAAATCTAAATCAAATCCAAATCACGTCCAAATCTAAAATCAAATCCAAATCCAAAACCAAACCAAGACCAAATCCTTGAGAACCAAATCCAAATCAGATTCACCCTTGGTTTGGAAACACTGAAGCATCTCTGATGAAAACTAAACCCACGCTCTTAAAAACGTAAATAAAAATAAACAAGTCCCTAAAATATCATAGAATGCATTAAGAAGACAGTTGATGTGTTCTTTTGAAAAGATAGTTGACAGGAAGTTTTTTTATAAAATGGTCAAGCACCAGGAATGACTAGACTCTCTTGGTGTCCTTACCATTCATGCTTGGGTACGCAGCCCTGTGAATTAGTTATCCCCTGCCTGCTTGAACCTCTAACTGTAGGAAGATCTACTCTGGCACCCAGTGGCCAGACACGTAAGTGACAGCAAAACGGGGATTTTTTTCCCCTCTTTTTTCTCACCTGCTCTTTTATAAGAATGGTCCTTTAAAACAAATGCCTTACTTTCTTTATTGAGTTCCTATAAAATTAACATTAATGATTAAAGGATAACATTAAAACTCACATAAGCTGTGTCTTTACCTAGAAATAAACAAAGAAATAATAGTGATGTAGTTTCTGTATTGCATGTGAGCCCTAATCACCCATTTTTAGAAAATGGAAGATAAAAAAATTGTGTGTCCTTAGTTACTCAGTTAAACTCCAAATTACCTAATTTTCTTGCATACCTACCTAATACACTTTTCACACATCCTCAAAATACTATCAACATCTGGTTTAAGTTTTATTCATGTCCAGGTCCTTTTCATACTTATGTCTCAATTTTCCCACGATTTCCACTGGCCACTTTCAAACTTATACGCTTGAAATAGTATTTCTTCTTTATTGGAAATAATAACCTGCTACTAAGTTGAGCAGTATTCCTTTCCCCATTTAAAATGCCACCTGCTAGCTCAATAAATTTCCAGCAATATTATTGGTGATGTTATTTAGGTAGGAAGCTTTAAAGTACCATGAATTTAATAAATAAATAATCCCAAGGACTTCCTTGGTGGTCCAGCGGTTAAGACTCCATGCTCACAATGCAGGGGTCCGGGTTCGATCCCTGGTCAGGGAACTTGATCCCGCATGCATGCCGCAACTAAAGATCGTGCACGTCGCAACAAAGATTCCGCATGCCGCAACTAAGACCCGGCACAGCCAAATAAATAAATATTAAAAAAAATAATCCCAGGTGGAAATAGTTTATTTCATATCCTTACTTCCTCAAACACATTTACATACAAAAAGTATTACTGTTAATTTCCAGCAGCAATACCACAGATTATGTTTTATCAGTCACGATATAGAACATTTTATCGAATAATGGAGTTTAAATGAAATATGAAGATATTGTATTGAAATATTTTATATAAGTGTAATTTATGTCCTTCTTAAATGTGAACAGGAAACTTACTTTTGAAAAATTATAGTTCCAGGACTCCTTAGAGAAATGGCTGCTTCTAGGGCCCAGTTGGGGAATATACAAAATGAACCTGGAACATCTTGTAGTGCCAGAATATAAAGAAGTGCTTGAAAAAGAAAAAAAGAGGCATGTCGTAAGGACATAGGAGTCAACCTGAAAGAACTTCTAATGGCCAAACAAAAAAAAATGTGAGCAGCAAAATAAATAATGATAATACTGCATTATAACCTAAAGTATAAAATAATTATTCATAAGTCCATACTGATACCAATGATTATTGAATAAATATATAAATGGGGGAGCAAGCAAGAGTCTTCCTTACAGAGTTCCAAATAATATATGTAGATACTCCCCTTTCCAGGAGGTGGGGCTTAATTCTCCTCCCCTTGAGTATGGGCTGAACTTAGTGACTCATTTCTAACAAATAGAATGTGGAAAGAGGAAAATAATACTTTTGAAGTGGAGAAGCCTGCCAGACACCACCAAGTGATCAAGGTTAACATCATCATAAGTCATGCTGATATGTGTACACCCTGAGTTTGAAGAGAAGGGTACTTCATCTCTGTGGTATTCTTCCCCAAAATCCAAACCCCAGTCTAATCATGAAAAAAACCCACCTCAGATGAACCCTAATTGAGGGACATTCTATATAATACCTGACCTGTACTTTTCAAATGTATAAGGGCACTGAAAAACAAGGAAAAAGTGAGGAACTGTCATAGATTGGAGGAGACTAAGAAGATAACAACTAAATTCAACATGGGACTTTGGGTTGGGTTCTTGAACAGAAAGGGACATTACTGGAAAAAATAGGAATAAAGCCTAGTTTAGTTAATTGTACCTCTAAAATTATTAAAAAATAAAAAGTTTAAAAATGTGATTGCAAATTTAAAGTCCTATAAGTAAAAGTAGACCCTAAGATTTTTTGCATTTTCCATAGTCACTTCTTCATTCAAAAAGTTATTTAACACTTATTGTGTGCCAAACGTAATATACTTAGGTGTTTGAAATCAACATGATCCCTGCCCACATAGAACTTAGAGTCTAGCGCAGGAGAGAGACAATACACAAGTCACTAAGCCAATAAAAATATAATTACAAATTGGGATAAGTTCTGTGAAGGTGACGGGCAGGATTAATAGAATCACGTGTATTTGTTTGCTTTCTTTGTGAATACATGAATTATTTTTACAATGAACATGTATTACTTCTATGTCAGAAAAAGCTATTTCTCAAGCCTAATTAGGAAGTTGCCTCACAGAACCTTAGTTAATTGCCTAGTTTCAGTGATTCATTTCTATGCCCAAGTAGCCATTACTTGAAATTGCAGTGAATAGCTTTTGCCTACACATAGTATTGTTGCAGGGAGAAGGTAAATCAGTATCTACCCGATGTCCCTAAGTTCTTTGCACCTGTAGCAAAATAGGGAGACACAAACCATTTCATGAGGGAGAAAAACCAACAGCTGGGGTGAAGGCAGAGCTAGAAGAGTTTTTCTGATGCTTAAACCACTATCTTTTACTTTAAGTGACTGCTTCTCATGGCTTAACATGGACAGATGCTTGACACAGATAATTCTTAAGAGTTTGATTTGTGAACTGTGGGGAGCTTTTGTCACAGTTGTCATTCTGTACTGACAGGCATAATCCTTGAAATAATAAATAATCCCAGCCCTGAAATCATTAAAATTTCACATTGGATTGCTTTATTCTATTTCCTTTATTCTACCAGGCTCCTATTCCTAGATGTCCCTTTTTTTTTTTTCATTTCCTTTTAATTCTTCTAAGTTAAACTCCTTGAACTATAAAATAGAGGTTTAGTTTGTGTGCTCTGGAGCTACAGTGAATTCAAATTCCAATTCAGTCACTCACTAGCCACAGAGCTTCGGGGAGTTTCAGCAATTCTCTCAGTGTCTCAGTTTTCTCCTCTGTACGATGGAGATGAAGATGTTAATACCTCTTATCTCACAGGATTGCTGTGAGGATAAGAGGAGTGAATATTTGTAACGTGCTTAGCACAATACCTGCCATATGCTAAGTACCATAGATTCCTGGGCTCTTTTATGCAGTGTTTCCAGGGAACATGAGGAGAGGTGAGCAGATGTTGCTTCTTCATTTGCTACCAGGAGTTTTCAACATAATTATCGCTGTCAAATTCTTAGAAAAATGTAATATTCCGTTGGGCTTTATTTAGCTTTGAAGAATACTTTTCAGAAGGATTTCCTTTAATGTGTGGTATTGAGAGTAGGTAGTGGATACAGTGATACTTGTCTTGGGGGAGTGAGCTTCAAGTCAAATTTGAAACACTGTTCAGGCTAGTAAGTTAGTGAGTGCAACAGAGAGATATTCGAGTCATTCATGACTTAGTAATTACCGAATGTTTGCGTATTCAGAAATAGGACCTGCTATTCACCGTGGTAGATACCACCCTATGTGTCTCAATACTGCCCTTGTCACTCTTGAAATATTTTTTTGAGTGCTCGCTTTGGCAGCACATATACTAAAATTGGAATGATACAGAGAAGATTAGCATGGCCCCTACACAGGGATGACACACAAATTCATGAAATATTCTCTTGAATGATATATTATGGTAGTTTGATATTCAAGTTAAATATTTCTATGTCTTTTGGGTTTTGACTGAACTATTGATCATGTATAGTTTAATTACTATATACTATTATGTATAGTTATACATAGTACATAGGTATATAATACCAATTTAGAGTTTTAATAGTGTCCTGTAATGTGCTGATCATTGTAATCACACGTAAAAACCATTTTGTGCCCCAAACAAACAAAACAAAACCTTGAAATTACCTTTCCTTGATGTCTTCACTCTTTGTTCCATGTTTTTTGTTTCCCCAGAAAATATTCCTGAGAAAGATCTTCATGGAAGACTTTATATCAACCGTGTTTTTCGTATCAGTGCTGAGAGAATGTTTGAGTTGCTGTTCACCAGTTCACGCTTTATGCAGATATTTGCCAGTTCTAGAAATATAATAGGTTGGTCTTGTGTTCTTATCTAATGATAAATTTGGGAGAATTTTATTATCCTTAGAGGCTTGAGCTTATGTAAATTGATTTATGTTGTCAAGGGGAAAATTTAGACAGGCTTCCATTTTATTTTGGTGATGTATAAACTAGTGTTTAGGTGTTTTGGCTAAAATCACACGTAAATAGTACAATTGTCCAATTAGTCAGGTCCTACCTACAATTAAGTTCAGACCCTTTGAGAACTAAAACTCCATTCATTTATTAATGTAGCAGTTTAGTTGGGTTGAACCACCTTTAAAAGGGTTCTACTGTGGAAAAATTGGATTCTAGTAGAGTATAAATTGGTGCAATCACTTTGCTAAATGGTTTGGCAGTATCTACTAAAGCTGACTCCACAATTCTACTATTAGGTATATATAACCTTCAGAAATGGGTACATGTGTATTCTGAATGACATGTACTGCAGTGTTCATAGCAGCATTATTTATAATGGCCCCCAAACTCAAAAAACAGCCCAAGTATCCACCAATAATAGAATGGATAAACAGATTGTGTACGTTCACACAAAAGAATACTGTATAGCAATGAAAAAAAAACACCTGCTACTTATAATAATATGAGTAAATCTTACTGATATTATGTAGTATTAAGCAAAAGAAGCCAGACACAAAACAGTACGTACTGTGATTTCTTTATATAAAGTTCAAAAACAGGGAAAACTTATTTATGGGCATAAAATCAGCATACTAGTTAATTGCAGTTGGTAATTGGGTGGGTAAAGACTGGGAGGGGGCTTCTGGGATGCTGGTAAAGTTCTCTGTCTTGATCTGGGTAGTGGTACACGTGTGTGTTTTCTCTGTGCAAATTCATGGAAATTTGAGATTGCAGTGTCTATGGTCTACCTTAATGAAAATACCAAAAAAAAAAAAAAAGTTCCAGTTAGGAAGTTAGTTATAAAAAAGATTTTATTGATTATGTATTAAAAGTTCTATTTTGGTAAACATCTCAAATAAGCTTATAGTCAATTTGAAATTGAATTTATCCTAAATATTTCAAGATATTTTAGAAACTTTGGGAGCATGTGGTCTAGCTTGCTATATAAAATTAGAAATCAGCAGCGGCAGAGATCCATATAAGCCGAGTCATTTGATGTGGTCAAAGAGAAAGTTATTCTACAATCAATTTAAATATAGTTTATAATTTAGCCATTTTATTAACGATTAGATGTTATTCCTTTATTTGAAACTTTTATGTAAACATAATTACATATTCATAGATTATATCGTTGATATAGATTCAGTTGTAAAGAGTAATTTTTCCTTATTATTTATAGTAGAGTAGCAAAGCAGTTTCTAATTGATAGCTATTGAGTCTTGTGATTATATTAAGAATGTCATGTTTTTAAAAATCATTACTTTTTTCAGTGCTTCCAGTTTTTTTTTTAACTTATTTATTTTATTTATTTTTGGCTGCATTGGGTCTTCGTTGCTGTGTGTGGGCTTTCTCTAGTTGCGGAGAGCGGGGGCTACTCTTTGTTGCGTTGCGCGGGCTTCTCATTGCGGTGGCTTCTCTTATCGCGGAGCACCGGCTCTAGAGCGCAGGCTCAGTAGTTGTGGTGCACGGGCTTAGTTGCTCCGTGGCATGTGGGATCTTCCTGGACCAGGGCTCGAACCCGTGTACCCTGCATTGGCAGGCGGATTCTTAACCATTGAGCCACCAGGGAAGCCCCAGTTCTTCCAGTTTTAAAAATGTATAATACCTGAGGGATATAAATCTTTTCACTCAGTAGCTTATATTTAACTTATTATATCTGTTTTGAATCTATTTTGTATCTTTTTGCCATTCATGTCTACCTGGAGAACTTGCTATTTCAGAAGAGTAGGATACATAATTTCTCTTAATTTTCTAAGATGATGCCTGTTGATGTTGCACCACTATTTTTATGGCTGAAAAGGCCCACAAGAAACTAGCATGTTATTCCACGCTGGTACTAAATGAAGTTTGTTTTTTGAATCATAGCTGCATTTGGTGTCTGATATCATATCTAGCTTCAATATGGATGACTGTGTTTGCTATCTGATGCTATAAATGGCTTTGGGCAGCAAAGCCTTCTGGCTGACCACAAGTGTAAATAGTTATAGGCATGTTGCCTTTAGACCTAGAATTAGTCAGAAGGTTTGCCCCAAAAGAGATAATCTGCTTCTGATTGCACGCTATTATGTTATCTTCTGAACTTGTTACCTAGTAATCAAAGTTGTGTTTCTTGAGAATGGGTCTCAAAGCCTCCTTTCTAAAAATATCAAGAATTTAATGGGAAAGTTTAGTATGGTCAGTAATTTGTGGATTTAACCTAATTTCAGCATTAAAATAGCTACTGCTGGATCTATTTTTTAATAATGATTTTAAATTATTAAAAATGATGGTAATTCTTAATAATTTTCAATAAAAATGATCTAAATTGGATTCTTCTAAATCTTTGTTTACTATTGTATGACACTACTTTTGTAATTCAAAGCTCAGTTTTATGTCTTTTTATTCAACTTTTTAATTTTGAAAAAAATGTAAACCTTCAGAAAAGTTGCATGAATAGTATAATAAAACCTATACCCGTTACCTAGATTCACCAGTCTTTTTTCTTGTGGTAAAATGTACATAACATAAAATGTACTGTTTTAGCCATTTTTAAGTACAATTCCATGGCATTAAGTACATTCACATTTTGTCATGCAGCCATCAGTATCATCCATCTCTAGAACTTTTTCATCTTCCTAAACTGAAACTCTGTACCTATTAAACAATAACTCTGCATTTCCCCCTCTCCCTACGACCACTGTTCTACTTTCTGTCTCTGAAGTAGACGATGTTGTGGCACATTATGTTCAGTAGGCTTGTTGGCAACATTGGTGAAGATACAAGTGGGAGAGACACTTTCATCTTTGTTGATAGTTGCTTTGTTGAATGGTGTGCAGTTTTAATGGCAGAATTCAATGATATCTTTAAATTCTGTTGCTGATTAACAATGGACTATTTGTATAATTTTTCTGAAACAGGCTGACATATGACTAAAGTGATCTTTTGAAAAGTTTTATAATTAATTCTATATCTCTTTCTTGGACAACTAAATAAATCATTTTTACAGCAAATTCTGTATTGTAGATCCCATGGTTTGTAATGTTGCCTTTTTAATTTGCTTGCACAATTTTTCTAGATATGCAAAAGGCAGCTTCAGGATCCCTCATTAAATCTCTAGGCCTAAGTAAATGAAAGAAGTTGAGCAAAATTGGATATATCATAAAGCCTTGCTTCAATCCTTTGATGATGGGTAGTGGGTTAGATAAATGCTCCTATGTTTTAGGACATTGATGAATAGCAGCCAGATATACTAATTGCCTAAATCCACTGTGCCAACAACATTAGCCGGCTTAGTCAGATCTTTGAATAGAGTTCATGATGCTGTTACCTATATTTTCCTAGTGTTTCGCTTGTTAAAGGACCTTCATTAATGTATGGTGCTATGTTCTAAAGATATGTTTCCGTTCAGAGTGTATTTTTACTCACTGTGTTGTTGCTAAGTAAATAAAAGAGAATTTTGACCAAGATCTTGCCATAAATGCAGAGAGATTATTCTATAGCTTTCTTCATATAGAAAAGTTTACATAGTTTATTTATATTCCATTGCTCCCTCCTTGATTAAAGATCTCAGCAGATAAACCATTAACACTGCACGATTTCTCATCGACGTGATTTCCCCACAAGTTGGAATCAGATCATATTGCTGCATAATTCAAGGTCTTGTCCTCAGTGATGGGAACGTTGAAGTGTTCTATCTCTGTTTAATAAGGGCCAGCACCGTTACTTCTCTTTGTAGGTACTGGGGACTTTAAAAAGAAGCCTACTGATGAAATGACTTTTAATTTTATCTTCTAGAGAAAAGAAAAAAGTTTTTTAATAGACTACAATTTAGAAGTAAATGAATGAGGTGGGGCGTATGTCACATACAAGAAGAGTGCCTAACATGTGATTTTACTCTTGTTTAATGTTAAACTAATAACACAGTTATAAGGAAGTTAGGATTGGTCAAAAATAAAAATTGAAATAATTCAAAAACTCCCTCTTTGATTCCATTCCAAGCCATACCCCTCAAATTTCTAGAACTAACTCTTTTTATATTTGCTGTGATTAGATATAGTATCTACCCCTTGGAATGTAGAGCCTGGAGGTGACCAACTGAGAACCATGACCTACACTATAGTCCTTAATAATCCACTAACTGGAAAGTGCACCACGGTCACTGAAAAGCAGGTATGTCTATGCTGCCAGTATTCCAAAAGAATCGTGCATGTGGGAAGAGGGAAGATGTCTGTCATAGGTCCTAGTCACCAATTTACAGGACAGTTTCAATAAATAAACGGCAAGGAAAAAAATAGAGGAGAAACTGTGTACAGGTTAAGAGAGATTTAAGAGTTATATCAACCAAATTAACTCAATCCTAATTCAGACAAACCAACTGTAAAAGGGTATTTCTGAGATTTAAGGAATTGTTCATTTTTATGTGCAATAATGGTATTGTAGCTATATTTTAAAGAAGAGAATATTTATCTTTTAAAGGGATACACTGAGGAATTTATAAAGAGATATACTGACGTATTTTTGGATGAAATTATGCTGGTATCTAGGGTGTTTTTTAAAAGTAATCTAGTCAGGCAGAGGATGGGAGTAGAGGGAGGGAATATGGGGAGAGGTACAGATGAAACAGGACTGGGCAGGAGTTAATATTGTTGAAGCTGGTTGATGAGCTTATGAGGGTTTATTGTATAATGTTCATTTCTACTCTTGTATATGTTTGAACTCTTCCATAATAAATGGTTTTTAAAAGAACACTACTGGAATCTGATTTACTGGATCACGTCAAGGGTTAGAGCCAAATAATAGATGGCTGCTGTGACATATGAGGAAGAGATTGTAAGATATTTAACGCTCTGTCTACTGTGTGACCAGCATGTCACTGTCATACAGTGGGGTTTATGTTTGGCCATTTGTTGTTGACATATAGTATAACTGTTCTGCAAAGTTAGAAAATATTTATTAACATCTGAATTAGTTGTGCTGTCATAGTTTTTGTCCGTCAGTGTTCAAAAGGACTTAAATATTTTTCTTCCAACGATTTTCAAACATTTAAGAGAAGTTTTGTATTTTGAATGGGAGAGTCTTTGATAACCTTAGAGGATGGGCAGAATCGGTAAGGTGAAAATGAGAAAGATTTGGCCAGCAACCACTTCTGATCCTGTTTAGGGAAAGCAGTGTTTTGTGTGGTTGTCTCCTTCCTTCATGTTTTTGGTGAAGGGTGGTTTTGTTAAACTTTGATGAATTTTAGAGTGGGGTCCTGGCTTTGTTCAATTGAATTTTGAATTGTTTCCCTACCAGGAACATTTGCAATTCTTTATAAATTACTAACACACACGAGAGATTTTTCTCTAGAAGATAAAATTAAAAGTTCCTTTCTCCTCCTCATGCCTCAAAGAAAGGAAAAAAACAGTTATACAGTGAAGTGACAGAGAGGTAGTAAATACTATTTCTGTAGGTCCCGTCTCAATTCATAGATCTCACAGCCAACATGGTGGCCCTTCTGGCTCTGTATATAGGCTTCTCATGTTTTTTGTAATTGGTGAGAAGGAATTCGAGTATATAGGCACTATATTGGCGAGGAATTTGATGTATTAAACATGTACATGCAAAAAAACGTAATCTTATTTTGGCAGAGACTGTATAAAGAAAGTCGGGAAGCACAATTTTACTTGGTAGATTCAGAAGTGCTGACACACGATGTCCCCTACCATGATTACTTCTATACTCTGAACAGATACTATATCATCCGATCTTCAAAGCAGAAATGCCGGTTGAGGTGAGCTGCTGTAAATGAGTGTTTTAGTCAGGACAGGCTACATTGTGTGCTGGTAACGTATCAATCCCGAAATCTTAGTAGTAGCCGTACACAACAAAGCTTTATTTCTTGCTTTACGTGTCCACCGGCAATCCGCAGAGGGGCGGGGATCCTTACTCAAGGACCCAGGCTGATGAAGGCTTTGACCTCCCGGGGCTGCACAATCCAGAATATGTGTCATTTCATTTGCCACTGGAAGAGAGAGCTGTAGAGCTGTGCTCGCAGTCCAGTGGCCGGAAATGCTCACAGGACCCCGTTTAATGGCAAGGGGACTGGGAGACTTGAGGAGCACGTGGTGGGCGGTAAACAGCTCTGTTGCGATGGGAGACCAGAAATGTTGGCGTGTTGAAGATGGTGCTGGGCCATCACACAACTGGCCTAGTCTCAGCTAATGTAGTGACTTGCAGCTAATGTATGACCACTAGAGATTTTTTATACGAGGCATTTAGGAAATGTAAAATTTATTTTGAGCCTTTATTGCTATTTAAGTAAAGAAAATTCAGGGTTAGAGAAAGGAAAGAAATAAAATGCCAAGTTGATGAAATTTTAGCGGCGCCCAGTAATTTTTTAAAGAATTCATTATCAGTGAACAATTTTTTTTTAAATAGTCTTAATGACTTTGAATTCTTTTGGCTTTCCGCTGAATTCATTCCTACATCTAATTGTAATGTTAATAATATAATTAAAATTTGTAAATTAAATATTCTTCTTTCTTCCTTATCTATTAGAGTTTCAACAGATTTGAAATACAAAAAACAACCATGGGCCATTGTCAAATCTTTAATTGAGAAGAATTCCTGGAGTTCCTTGGCGGACTATTTCAAACAGCTTGGTTTGTAAATTTCTTGATTTATCTATTTTTGTAAAAATGGCATTTATTAACAGAATGGATGGATTCTTCATTTGGATTCATAGCAGGAACTGGTAGGTGATGTTGGAATGACTCCTACTGAAGTGGTTCTAACTACTCCACTTGGAATTTCAAAACTTCTAATTTTCATTGGTCTACCAGACACTTATATAATGTCTATGATATGCCAGACGTTGTTCTGTGTGCTTTATAAATATCAACCTGTTTTTTACAACCCTGTGAGATATAAGTACTATTATTTTTTTTTTCCATTGAAACACACAGAGAGAGAGGTTAAGTGACTTGTCCAAGATCACACAGTTAGGAGCTGTCACACTCCCTCCCTCTGTAAGGAGCCAAGGAAGCTGACTGCAGTGAGGGACTGGGTAATCCGGTCACAAGTATGCACTTGTACCCACGAAGGTCTGGGGCCTCCTCAGGCCCACATCTCCCTTACCAATGCAGCTCTCCTAGGTTTATGCAGGCCCACCTAGCAATGGTACCACGTACATGTGTGGATTTGGTGGAGGTGGGTACGAGATTGGGGAGGTGATGTAGTTGTTCTGTTTGGATATTCTTTAAAATATACATGAGGAAAAAACATATATATATATATACATATGTGAGCATAATTAATTTTAGTTAAAGGAAAGGTGGTGGCCAATCAACTCAGGGTGATTTAAGGCTTCATCATCCAGCTTGTTGATTATTTATTTTCCTTGTTTCCTTGTCTTTGGTTATTTGATTATTAAGCTCCAGATCACTAGAAAAATGAAACTCAGAAATGAGTTTGGCCACTAGATAATGAACTTCTAATGAAAAATCTGGTGAAGGGAAAGGTTAAAACAAATGTGGAAAATGAGGTTTTTATCGATAGGTTGTTGGCAGATTTTCTTTACTAGTGCTTCCTTTTTTGCAAACCCTCATTGTAAATTAGAACTATTATATGCTTCTCCTTCCTTTGAGATTGACAATGAAGTACTATAATCTATCTTGGAAATCTTTCTAATGATCCAATGTAAGTGGGTTGTTTCCATAACTGAAATCTCTACATTAATATTTAATATAGCACATGGCAAATTTGCTCTGATGATCCTGTCATTAATTAATACAGTTCATTCTTCCTAGAATAATGCAGCCTCATTATGGGATCATCGTACACTCCAAAACTTTTCATTAAGAGTAAAGTTTGAATCTAGGCCATAAGAATCTGAGTAATAGTTAAAGAAAGTTACCAAGGTCTAAAAAAAAGCAAACTGAGAACAAAACAGTGACCAACCCCCCAGTATCTTATAGTTGAGAAGGTTTCTCCACTATCTAAAGATTTTTTTCTTCTTAGAATCAGATTTGTTAATGGAAGAATCTATGGTAAATCAGCCCATTGAAGACCCTGGAAAACTTAGTGGCCTACGAAGAAGAAGGCGAACAGTCAACAGAACAGCAGAAACAGCTCCTAAACTTTCTTCTCAGCGTTCTTCTGGAGACCTGGGCTTAGATGCCAAAGGGGATATTACAGGTAGCTGTTACCTGGTAAACAGAGATGAAAGTTTTTTTTCCTTATAAGTTTAATTTATATGAAGCCAAATATGCCTCTTGTTTATAAGACACGTTAGTTAGGAGGTCTCACTTTCTCCTCTCCTTTTCCAATAATGTTTGTCGAACTCTGGTTTCCTTAAAGAAAACCAATATATAAGTATAAAGGAGCAGTTACAAAATGGCAGGCATGTGGCCAGTAGAAGTATTTTACTGGGCCCACATGGTATTTTAAACCTTGGACATTTTTATATAGAGTCTCAGATCTGGCAGCCCTGGACCCACATCCCTTCGTAGCAGCAGGTGGCTGGAGCTTAGTAGTAGCTGCCCCATTTGACCGAGCGTGCACTCTCCCCAGGTCACCAGTCCCCACGACTCTTACCCTATTGCTGGATGCTTCACTCATTAACTTCCTGCCTAGCATTTGTACGCATTTGATTTCTACCCTTGAATCTACTACCATGTTTGTATGCTTTTATTCCTTATGTACTATCAGGGCCAGCCCAGCAAAATTGCAGAGATAGAAGGTGACTTTGATTATCTCTACTCTCAATTTTGAAGACATCTTGCCCCTACTAACTGTTTTTCCCTCCCTCTCTCAGTGCTATAAAGCTGTCATACCTTCTCATCCTTCTACATTATCAAATCCTTTTCTAAGGTTTACATCTTAGTGTGAATATGTTTTTCTACCATTTCAACTTAATAGCTCTTTAATTTTGGCACTTGACAACAAAATTTGGGAAACAGAGAACAGATGAGGATGATTTAAAAAGTTTTTTTTTAAGGAGGGAAGCATTATACGTAAAACTATTTCAAATATTATTCGCAGAGATGGAACTTAGCTACAGATCATACATGATATATTGAATTGCTTGTTTAATTTTAGAACAAATTAATCTGTAATATAGGCCAAATTTGCAGAACTGATACAGGGTTTCTTTTTGTAGATTTGTTTACTAATACTCAGGATATCAAAAGTCAGAAGAGGGGTGCAGGGAATTCACTGTAAATCACTTTGTCTTTACAAATAATTTAAAAAACTTCTTTTCCAGTACTTTTCAAATGAAATTAAACAATCCTGATTCTAAATCGGCCTTTTTTTTGTAATTTGCAGGAAAGAAAAAGGAAATTGAAAGCTATAACACCATCCTTATTGTGGTGATGAGTATTTTGTAAGTATTTGTGTTGAACGCTTAGTTTGCTTGTGTCCTCACTTATCTTTTAATGGTTTCCAAAAGAATTTGAATGTATTTGTATATTATTATATAGAAATTACCACAATTTGACCAATTTTGGCCTACAAAAACAGTAATTTTATATGCTTCAGTCTGATAGTTTTTGAATGATTTTCAGAAGAACTGTTAAATTCGAGGGAATACCAAATACACGTTCAGTAAATGTTTTTGTTTTTTAAAGTAATCTGATTTGATTCTACCATCATAGATTTTTAGGGAAGTACCATAAATTTAAAGGGAATTTTTTTTTTTTTTTTTGCGGTACGCGGGCCTCTCACCGTTGTGGCCTCTCCCGTTGCGGAGCACAGGCTCCGGACGCGCAGGCTCAGTGGCCATGGCTTACGGGCCCAGCCGCTCCGCGGCATGTGGGATCTTCCCGGATCGGGGCACGAACCCGTGTCCCCTGCATCGGCAGGCGGACTCTCAACCACTGCGCCACCAGGGAAGCCCAAGGGGATATTTTTATATGCAGGCTGATGAAATCCCAACAATGCTATTTTATTTACTCTACTTGGTTAGACCAGTGGTCCTTACCTTTTACTGTGCATAAGAATCACTTGCTGAAATACAGATTTCCCAGCCCCAGTCCTACAGATCGAGTCAGTGGGTCTTGAGTAGGGATCAGGAATCAGTAGTATTCTAAAACACACATGCAGGTTATTCTGATGCAAATGTTCTGAGGATTGTAGGGTGAGAAATACTGGGGCAATTAGTCTGAATCTCAGTGTTCTACTGGAATCTACTCAGCCAGTCTTATTTAGACTACTGTTTTCTCCATGGCTGTACTTGGATCTTGAGGTAGTCCATCACATTTAATTGAATTAGTTCTGACTGGATGATACACTCTGGGTTTTGGAATGAAGTTCTTATATCAGCTGTTTTTTCTAATTATAGATTTCAGAACATACAAAATGTTTGTTGTGCCTTTTGAGTTTTATAAAAGGTTTTCATATTCTGCTTCCATTGGTTTGCTGTGATGATTTTGAATAGTAAATATTATCTGTGATCTTTTGTATTACTTTGTAGAAGATTTACAGTCAGATGTTGAAATGTTGATCTATACCCCATTTCAGTGACACAATAATTTCATAGATTTGATTTTCTTGCTACTACCTTAGTTTTCTTTCAAGAAAAATCTTCTGGATGGGTAAAAGTGAATATGATGTATTTTTAAGGGCAAGTCAATATTTTAACAGAAAAAACCAGAGAGATATGATGCCACCTATGTATTTGCATGTATGTGTAATGAGATACATTCATTCGCTTGAAATACTATTGTGAGAGCCAACAGAGTAAGTTTATTTAGCAGGTAATGTTTTATATGTGATCCAATTAATGTATGTTTGGGATTTGAAATTTTGTCTAAGTTGAACTAGAAGAAATTTTTGCTGAACGGTGATTTTGTGAATGTGAATTTGTTTTGGCTTCTGCTGAGAATAAGAGGTACATCACGATCTAAGATCAAATCCATATTGATCTTCATTTCCTTTCTGAAGTGCAGTATTATGTATCTGTAATTGCTTAAGACAAAATCACCCAAAAGTAGATCTTGAAAGCTAACGTGGTAGATTTCTAAGCCAGTGGTCGCACATCCACACTGGCTGGGATTCCTAGCAGAGAAGAGACGTCAGGGACAATCCCAACCTGCTTGTTTGGGGACTTTATTGTCACTAGTTATCTTCTAACTGTTCCCTCAACATCCACTGAATACTTACAAATAAGTATTTCATACAATAAAATAGGGGTAATTGATTTAAATAATAATAATTGGAAACTAGTCTGGATAATATACATTTTTGAAGGTTTTGTGTGTCTGTTCTGCACTAGCAACGCTTTAGGTCTGAGTAATAGTGGATTAACCAGGTCTGATTTGCTCTGCCTAGTTTGCTGTTGCTGGTTTTATTGAATGTGACGCTGTTTCTGAAGCTGTCAAAGATAGAGTACGCTGCTCAGTCCTTTTACCGTCTTCACCTCCAGGAAGAGAAATCTGTTAAGTAAGTCTTCTTCCCTCGCAACCTATTATGTCAATAATTCCTTTGCTGCAGGGAACTTAATTCCAATTTTAGAGACTTTGGTCTGCCAACTATTCTCTAGTCATAAACTTTTTTGTTTTATTTGCAAATTTATAGGGCACTGATGATTTCTAGAGATGAAAGCCTAGAAGCTATTCCCTTGATCTTTAAGATGGTATTTTTCTTTCAGTTTAGCCTCTGATATGGTGTCAAGAGCAGAAAATATTCAAAAGAGCAAAGATCAGGCCCATCGCTTAAAAGGAGTGCTCCAGGACTCCATCGTGATGCTGGAACAGGTCAGCACCTCTGTGTACCACGTTACTTAGTAGTCATCCCAGTGAATCAGCTGCTCCTCTGGTTGTGAGAGAGTATTTACTGTTCCATTATTTGAAGAAATTCCCCTCCTAGAGGCATCTACCCTTGCCAGTTTCTGGATTATACATTTTATAGTCACTGGCACTTTTTGTTTTTAACAAAATGGTAACGTACTGTACTTACCGTTGCATACCCTCTTTTTTCAATTAGTAATACATTTTGAAGATGTTTCCCTATCAGCTTGTATACATATACCTCATTCTTTTTATTGGTCCTTCTATATAAAATTTCATGCTCAATATCAGCTTTTTATAGAAGTGGTAGATTGCTCATTATTTTGTTTTTATCTATTAACCATGTATCATGGAGATACTTTCATATCCTCTTCTTTTAACAGCTGCATTAGAATTCAACTGTACATACGTGGCATAATTATTTTACCAGTTCTCCACTGAAGAATGAACATTTAGGTTGTTTTGGTGTCTTGCTATAAGCGTTATCTCTTGAACTTAGTGTCGTCAAGGTGTGCTGCTCGGTTCTATGAACCAAAACTTAGGATTCCCTTTGAAAAATGAGGACTAATACTTCCATTATAATATAATACATGTGTACTTTTCAAAATTGAAAAATAGAGAACAGAAGAGAACCTACTAGCATTCAGACATAATACTTTCAACATTTTGTTTTATTTGCTTCCATCCTTTTCTTCTATGCATTGGTTTGTTTTTTAGAAGATTCAGTTATTGAGCATTTCTTAGAACACCATGTGGGGCACTAAAGGTGCTTCCGCTAGGCACTCTTCAGATGCAGAGTGCCTGCAGTTAGTAACTTTCTCCTCCCCCTCAGCAAGGAGTAGATCATACTCTCACTTTTCTTCTCATCCTCTCCACTCATTTCCTGCTGACTCTGAACTCATGACCATGCCTCAAGGAGAAAAGAGACCCTCCCTCTCCTTCTATAACCAGATCTACAGACCTTCTCCCGTCGCTGCACCCGTACTGTTCAGCACTCCATTAGAAGCATCGCTTTGCCTGTGGGACGCAAGTCCCAGCACGAGTTGGCAGGAGACTCCATCTACCCCTCTAGCTTCCCCATCTTCAGACTCCCTCATTCAGCTGGATCTTTCCGTCAGCACCTCCCCTGCTCTCTTATCTCCTACATTAGAAAACCCGAGCCATCCACATCCTTCTCTATCTGCTCATCTATCGCTCTCCTCCCTTTCACCGTCAGGCACTCTCAGAGTTGCCTACTCTGGCTGTCACTATTTTATCGTTTATAACTCCTTCACTTTTTTGAGGTTTTATTTTCACCAAAGTCACTCGTTCACATGAAGAGTTAACTTGTTCTACAGGGTTGTTTCAGAAAAATAGCAATCCTGGTATCCTCTTCTCCATTTCTTTCCCAAAGACTACAATCTAACTCTCCTGGTTTATTCTTCTGGTGTTTACCTCCATATTTATAAACCACAAGCGTGTGTTGATACTTCTTGATTTTTCAGTTTTAGACGTTATCTTTTGACTTCCCGTTATGGAGACTGGGATTTTGTTTTCTTTCACCTCCTCATGCTCCCATTTCTAATCCCCCATCCTCCAAAGGAAGTTGTAATTTTGGTTGGATCAGTATTCAGTGTTGGCTTTGTTTTGACTAAGTTTACTGTTCTGAGCTGAGCCATAGAATGAACTGCGGCTACTTTTTCTTACCCCTGAAATCGTCTTCTTATTACAGTTGATTATTTTATTGTATTGTTTATAAGTGTTTCATGCCCTGATGCTCTGTCTCCTCTCATCATCTTCGGTCACCTCAGGTTTTCAATCCATGGCGCCTCTGACGGGCTCCAGGCAGGGCCAGTGGCCCTCTCTGCAGGTGCACAGCTATCATCTTGGGGCTCCTGTTGCCCACCTCCTGTTTCCCATATCCCACGTTTTCTGCTTTCTTGGTTTCCTCCCTCCTTTTAATGGAGCATATCCTCTAGTAGCTTCCTGAGAAAGAGGGTATGGAGGTAAATATTTTAAGACTTCACCTGTCTGAAATGTTTTATTCTGTCCTTCCCCTTTGATTAATTATTTGGCTGGGGATAGAATTCTAGCTTGGAAATAAGGTTCCTTCAGAACACTGAAGGCATTGCTCCATTGCCTTTTGACTTCCAGTGTTACTACTGAGAATTCTGAGGCTGTCAGATTCCTGATCCTTTCGTCTGGAAACTCGTGCCCTTTCGTCCTGGGATATACTGAGCTGTGTGGCTGATGATTTTCTCTCCTCTACCTTCTCTCCCCTGACTTCCTATAGCACCTGTAATCAGGTGTCTGCCTTCTGTTGGACAGGTTGTCTAACCTTACCTTTTCTTTCCAGCTTCCATCTTTTTGCCTTTTTGCTCTACTTCCTCAGAGATTTCCTCAACTTAATCTTCAAATTCTTTTACTGAGTTTTTCAGTTTTTGCTAACAAGTTTTTAATTTCAAAGAGCTGCCATTTCTCTGAATTTTCTTTTTTAATGGCATTGTGAACTTTTTAAGTGGCCATAATATCTTTCTCTCTGACCATATTACTGATAATTAAAAACGATCTTTTTTTCTTCTTCTTGCATACCCACATTCCAGCAAGGTCCTTTCCCCCTCTTTTGATTTCTATCCTTAGGGTTAGAGGATTTCTTTAGATGTCTGTAGTCCTTTGCTGTCTGCTTGTATGGATCCAAAGTTCTTATCGTGCGGGTTGGGCTGGTCTACTCTGAACTTCTTGGTAGATCTGGCTGGGCCGTTGGCTAAGAAATCCTGATGTCAGTATCTTTAGGTCTTTTCTCTTGGATTGGTCAGTTTCCACAGAGAATACTCTTCCAGTCTCCTCCCTGAAGGACTAAGGGCTGGCTGCCAGCATTTTAGGTGAGTGAGAGTAGAGAGATTGAGGAGGGCAGGGCAAAGGGATGATCTCAACGTGCGGTATACACATTTTTGTATAATCCCCATTTTTGGTATGGTACTGCTGTCTTTAACGATGTATTGGTGTCCTCCTGGCCAGACTGCCAGAGACCCTCTTTTTTATCCTCTCCAGAAAATAGGACTTTAGACTTCTGCCCAGGTAGTAGGAGAGGCCACATGTCCAAAAGTTCATCCAATCCTTATTTCAGTCCCTTGATCTTTATTCCCATTTCCAGAGATGCCTGTCAGTTCCTGAGGCTTTAGAGGATTCTTCAGGGTACATTTGGTTGGTTCTCAGCTTTCCCTACTGTTAGCTTAGGATTCAGCGTTTTCAGGGCTGCTAAGTAATCCATCCGCTATCCAGTTTACAAAGTTGTGTTGCTATTGTCACCTTTTCTGTTTTCCTCCGTCCTTGTGGGCTTATGTCTTTAAAAAAAATCCCTTTACCGTGCTTTTGGTGGTGTTTCAGGAGGGAGCAAAATTGGATGCCTGTATTTAATCCGCTCACTCACTCTTCAGCTCACACTGTCTTGATTTCTTCCCGCATATCTTCCACTGATACTGCTCAAGCTAAGCTCCCCAGTGACCTCTGGCTTTTAAAGTTAATATACCTTTTTTTTTTTTTAACTTTTCATCTTACAGTGCCAGCATTTGACAAAGCTGACCATTCCGTTCTTGAAATGTATCTAATCTTCCCTGCTTTGGAACCATGGAAAAAAACACAGCTTTATTGTGATATAATTCACATAACATAAAATTCACCTTTTAAAGAATTTTTAGTGTATTCACAGGGTTGTCCCACCATCACCACTATCTAATTCCAGAGCATTTTATCGTCCCCCAAAGAAGCCCTGTACCCATGAGCAGTCATTCCCATCCCTCACTCTCTCAGCTCCTGGAAATCACTAATCTACTTTCTATTTCTTTGGGTTTGCCTATTCTGGACATTTCATATAAATGGAATCATATAATATACAGTCTTTCATGCCTGGCTTCCACCTAGCATAATGTAAAACTGCTTTTTGCTGGTTAAAACCATCTCCACTTCCTGAGCTTGTCCCCTCCCAGTGCTGCAGGCTTTTGCGTTAGATTCTCTTCCCTTCTCCTTTACTGCCCTCTAGGTGATCTTAGCTGCTCCCCTAACTTGGAATACCACATGCGCCAATGGCTCCCAAAGCATGTCTCTCACCCTGACCTCTTCCCTGAGTCCAGACTCACACAGCCACTTGCTGACTTGGCGTCTTTACCTCGAGGCTAACAGGCATCCCAAACTGATCATATCCAAAAAAGAATTAAGTTTTCATCTTGAGCCAAACCTAGTTCTCCTCCAGTTGACCTAATTTCAAAAAATGATACTACTATCCTCCAGTTGTTCAAGTGAAAAACTTCATACAGTGTGTAAGTATATATTTATCTGTGTAATTATTCGTTTTAGTTCTGAGTCCCTCACTAGTCTGTAAGCTCCATGAAGGCAGGGACAGTGCCTATTTGGTTTACCATTGTATACCCAGTACTTAGCACAGTGCCCAGCATTTAACAGGTAAGCAAAAAATATTTGTTGAATGAATGAATGAATACAAAAAAGAAATAATTTTTTGTTTTGTTTTGTTTGTTTGTTTTTTTATACTGCAGGTTCTTATTAGTCATCAATTTTATACACATCAGTGTATACATGTCAATCCCAATCGCCCAATTCAGCACACCACCATCCCCACCCCACCGCAGTTTTCCCCCCTTGGTGTCCATATGTAAGACATAATTCTTGCTCTCAAGTTGTCTACAATTTTATTAGAGATGTCAGATGTCCATGTGTATTGTTAAAGACTGTACAGAAAAACTACAAAATTAAGCATCAAAGTAAGTAGTAAAGCTTTAGGAGTTTAGAGGCAGGATGATTAGGGAAAACTGCATGGAAACATTCGGACGGGTAAGTTTTAGATAGGTGGAGATGAACATGAGCTTAATAGCAAGCAGAGGCCTTGAGTGGAACTTGAGTTGTTGAGGGGATGGTGAGGAGACCACTGTAGCTTCAGAAACCATTTCAGTAAACAAGCCCTTCACTTTGGATCATTTGATGAATAGACTTATTGGGAGGTAAAGCATACAGTAATACGTTGTAGGAAGAAGTGCAACACTACAGCAAATGAAAAGAACGCTAGCAGTCACACTGACAGATAACCGAAGGAATCAGGTGTTTTATAGTCTTTTATTTGGGCATCAGTATAGACAGAATTTTATTAAATGCAAACTTTTGGCATACAAATAATCAGAAAATTTTAAACAATCTGATTTTGAAAATTTTCTTTGCAGTTGAAGAGCTCACTCATTATGCTTCAGAGAACCTTTGATCTACTAAATAAGAACAAGACAGGCATGGCTGTCCAAAGCTAGTGATCTTAAGGACCAAAATTATAGAGATATGTGGAACCAAAAGAAAACGTCTTGAAGAAAACTAGAGGGTGAAGGATTTGAATTGTCATAGGAACATTTCCATATTTTCTCATTATTTGTACTTCTAATATGACCATTCTTTTGAATAACATTTATTGGAGAATTAGTCTCTGACAGCCTTAGGAATCCATCCTTTCATTTCTTATACATAATTCTAAGCTGTGAATTTCTCCAGTGAAGCATGAAATATATTGTGGATTTGAATTTCTATGATACAAAAAGAAAATGAGACATTCTGAACTGAGTGGTATGGCCTCATTTTCACAGTGAAGTTTGAAGTTTGACACTTTATCTGTTAGTACAGAATCAGTATGTGTCCAATAGGCTGCTTTCACAGTTGAGATACATTCAAGAGGATAAAGAAGACAATATAAGAAGAAATCTCTAAATCATTACTAACTTTGAAGGATCAGTTTTCAGGCATCTATTATAACATTTATAGATTCTTGTACTATAAATATTATCAATACAATGTCTTCATTTATTTAGCGTGTAAATTCAGTAGTCAAACCTTTTGAATCTGCATGTTGATGATTATTATCTGAAAGGTTCTTCAGCCATGTGGTATCTTTATGAAAGAAATAGGTGTTTCTTCAGGTGGCTCTCAAGAGGTGAGATTATCTTGCTCTTCATACATTATATGGCAGAAGAGTCAATTTTGGAAAAGGAAACATGTAGGATACCATCTCTCAAAACGAAGAACCATGCTCTGAGTTTTAAAAACTAGAAGATTATGTTAAAATCTGGGCATTTTAGTGACAGATCAAATGAATACTTGAACTAAGCTTGGCTTCAGCTTAGCAGACTTTCATGGTGGAAATGAGCCATCTGGTTGAAAATATTATAATTTGTGGACTACTTTTCAGTAGCCACGTATGGCTTCATTTACTCATTCACATGTGTGGCTTTAGTCAGTCAGTTGTAAGCCAGACACAAACTTTAGCTCTTTAAGAAAGACTTTGGGGGGCATTTTCTCCCAATATAAGTGCACTGACAAGTTGTAAATCAGACATGAGCTTTGGCTCTTCATTAAAAGTTTTTAGGCGTATGTGTCTCAATACAAGTGATGTCTGTGGAACAAGAGAAGGACAGTGCAGAATAATTTGTATATATTCTTACTGCTTGAATAACAATTGCCTTTAGTTAGATGTCTCTTTTTTGCCCAGTCACCCAAGCCACATGGGATTGCTAAAGTCATTTTCGAGATGCCCATAGAGAATGAAATTATTGACTGGATTAGAGGAAGAACGGGTTTCTCTGGGCGAATCTCAACTAACCTACCTTGGGATACCAGTGTACCTACCTGGAGGATTTTTGATAAGGATTTATGATGTGTCTGACTGAGCAAAAGTGACTGGATTGTAAACTTGAAACCTTGTTCTCTGTTAATTTCACAAAAATGGTCACTGACAAGCTGAGTATTTTTGTGATATTTCTTTAAAACCTGTACTTCATAAAATACCTCAAAGAAAGTTACCAAAGTTAAGTTGCTTTGTAAATTACAACTAAATATGTATGCATTCAATTAATTGTATTTGAGCCTATGTAAATTGAATATCAATAAAACCCCAAGTCTCTGAGTTGTTTTCCTTCTTTTTCGGTCAAACCCTCCCCAAACTAGAAAGCCTGTTTCTGTGAAAACGTATACATGGGCCTACACCCTTAAAAAATTTTTTTTGTTTAAAAGTGAAACCCAAAGAGGACTCTCATCTTAGGGCAGTTTCGTTTCAAATATGCAGCTTTCTGGAGCAAGAGTACTAGATAGGCCTGCTGGTCTCATGTAGAGACTGCTGGCCAGAAATCATGAAAATGAACAAGTTGGATAATTAACAGATCAGGGACAGTGACCTGGGCCTTTAAGAGAAGGTTAGCGAATTTGAGGGCGGTACGTCGGTAACATTTTGCCGTGGAGATCTCCCCCAACGCCTGTTGCTGGCGTCTGAACGAAGACATGCCGATCCGTGGGGTGGCGGGGGACACGGCGGGGGTTGGCTGGGGGCACCGCGGGAGGCGGGCGCACCGCCCCAGCGGCGGCCCGCTGTGGTCACAGGTGGGCGGCGGCGGAGAGGGCGCGGCGGAGAACGGAGCCGGGGTCCCTGAGACTCCAGCCATCGCGTCGGGAGCCCCGTGGAGCAGAGATCGGCAGACGCGTCCGCGCCTCGGGAGGAGCCGACCCTTCTCCTCTCCGCCTCGGCCTCTTTGACTGCAGCCGCACCTTGGCCCGGGAGCGCAGGTAACTTCCCTCCCAAGGTCATTCTTCGGGCTGGGCGGTGTTCTCGGCCCACCCACGTCCTCACGATTGGCCGGGGCGGGAGAGGCGCGGCCACCTCGCGGCGGAGAAGTGGGTCTGGACGGCGACCCTGAGCGCTGCCCGGGCGCCGGGTGGCCTCTCCGGAGCCGGGTAGTCGGCCCCAGCGGATACATGCTTTGTCTCCTCCCGCAGCTCCGAGGGTGTTTCCACCCTCACCCTGGCTTCGGGCGGGGACAGCCCGGCCCTCCCCAGCCCGCACCCGCAGGTGAGTGCAGCCACCCATGCCCCGGCTGTCCCGGGCCGCGTAGTAGGCTGCCGTCATGGGAACGGCCAGCGCCCAGGCGGCGCCTGTCCTGGATGGGGACCTGGCGGTGAAGGCGCTTGGAGCCCTTAGAGCCCTAGAGCTTTGTGTCTGGCCACGCCGAGCCAGTAAAGCCTGATGAAAAGGGGACCACCTCCCCCTCTTCTCATTTTTGATTTCTCAGGCGTTGGTGGTTAATCAAGGATAGGTTTGGATGTGCTTACAAGATGTGAGTTGTGTTCTTTCCACTTTACTTCCTGAGGGCTTCTTATGCCTCGTGGTGACAGGTGGAAATCATGACCAAGAAGGGCAGTATGAAGCCAGGGAAGAAAAACAAAGCGGAAGAACCTGAACTGGAGCCCCTGTGCTGCTGCGAGTACCTAGATCGAAATGGGGAAAAGAACCACGTGGCAGCTTGTTTGTGTGATTGCCAAGATCTGGATGAAGGGTGTGATCGGTAAGAGCTGTGTGTTTCTTGATGCTGATCCCTCCGGCCCTTTTGAGAACTACCATGTATACTTTCAGCTTAGCCATCCAGAACACTAGAATTTGCTCTTCATTCTATTTCCACTTATCTCCAACTGAAAGTTGTCTTTTATGTCAAGTGTGAGGACTTTATAAAGATGAATTATTACTCAGTAGTGCACAACTGTCTGTTCAGCTCAGTTTACTAGGACATTATTATTTCTCATTTAAAGGGAGGAGGTGACAGAGAGAACAGGCAGGTAAAAGGATAGTAGGCCAGTTAAACGCATTAAAAAAAATAAAATGCAGGCCAGGAGAATCTGTAAGTTTAAAATGAACACGTTAGTACTGGAAAGTTCCTGCAATTCTTAGTGGTCTCAGCATTCAGAGACTGACATCTTGGGACTGGATTGCACTTGGCCACACAGGGCCTTGAGGGTTGAAAAATCATTTTTCTGCTCTTGGAATTGGTTTCACCCCTTGTTTCTGGGGAGGAAATCCAGCCAGAAGGCATGTGCCTCCCCTGGACTGGCTGTTTTCAGCATGAGCAGCAACACAGTCCTGATTGATGCTATTGTATTTGGCTTTTATTTTCACCATTATCCCAAGTGATGGAAATTAACTATCCAAAGAGATGATTTCTAATATCACTGAAAAAATTTTGTGCCAAACAGTAATAACCTGGTTTTTATCTATTTTCTAAATAATTATATATTTAAAAATTATCACATGGAAAGCATAATGTGGGGAGAACACAGATGGTGGAAACTTGCTTTTCCCATCAATAATTCCTTCTGGTTAAAAAAAGTCATTGCAGTGGCACATTGGTGATTTGGTATGCTGCTTGGTATGTTCATCTCGCCATGAGAAGCGTTCTTGGGGACTACTGTAGTCTAGTATCCCATAATCCCTTTGTAATTCTTCCTTGACAGTGTCAATCGTCTCTTACAGGTGTCTTTAAATGTAGGTTCTTTAGTCTTAGTCTAAAATCGATACTGAGAAAGTAGAACACTTTGGACTAATGAATGGAGAAATGATGCCTTTTCTGTAACCTCCATCACTCAAGACCACAACTCTTCCATTGGCCTTCTAACTCTTCCTCCCTCCCAGCCCTTGAGACCTGGGCTGGTCCCTGAGTTTTTTTCTCTCCAGACCCTTCTGGATGAGATGGGCTCCCAGCATTTCTACAGACCTGCTGCTCTGTATGCCTCCCATATAGTTCGTTCCCATTCACTTCCAAGTCTAGCCCTAATTTTTAAAATTCTAAATTTTTTTAAAATTCTAAATTTCTAAAACCAATGTTATCCTTCCTTAAACTGTTCCTTTCCATAATAGCCTAATATGCAAAAAAAGTCAACAATACTACCTGTCCAGCAAGCTCAGTCATTTGACTTGTACTAGTTTGACCTCCACGCTTCCTTATGCAGCCCCCTGCCCTGCTGAACTGGTTTGCTCCCCCGGCCCAGGACAGGTTTTGCGCTGCACGTGCATCTCTCCACTGGAACGCCTTCTTGCCTTCCTCTCCACCCACAGGAACACTAGCCAGCTGTCAAGGTCGAGCACAAATCCCTTCTTTCCCACAAAGACCCCTGTGATGACTCCACCCAGAAGTGTGTCCTCTCCTCTGAGCACACCTTACCGTGTTTCACTGTAATAGTTCATTGGGTGATTTTGCTACTTTGTCACTTACCTAATATTTCTTGAATTCCCATGTTGTCTTCACAACTAGATGGTGAAAATTTTTGAGATTTTTATGTCTCTACGCCCACCCCAGTCTGAACAGGACTTATGTGGAATACGTGTGTATTCCTGTGTATTTGTTTCGTGGAGAAATAGTTCTGTTAAATATCTAAACATTTTGTCATTCGTATTAAAAAATTATACATGAATCTGAAGAGCTCGTGTTTAATAGTAAGGAAGTAGAATGCTTGGTCTTTGGCATCTTTTATCATTTATCCTGCTGTCTGGCCTACAGTGTTGAGTGGTTTTTCATTCAACAAACACGTCAGAGGTGTCTTCTCTGTGCTCTCTCTGAACAGATGGATCACGTGTAAGTCCGTGCAGCCCGAGACCTACGAAAGGATCATGGATACGATCTCTGACCGCCTCCGGATTCCTTGGCTTAGGGGAGCCAGGAAAGTTAACATTAGCCTCCTTCCCCCACTCTTCCTGCTGCCTGTCTTCCTCCGAGTGGCTTCGTGGCATTTCCTCCTGGGGGTGGTGGTTTTGACCTCCCTCCCTGTGCTGGCTCTGTGGTACTACTACCTCACTCACAGAAGGAAAGAACAGACTCTGTTTTTCCTGAGCCTCGGACTGTTCTCTCTGGGCTACATGTACTACGTGTTCCTGCAGGAGGTCGTCCCCAGGGGGCGTGTAGGGCCCACTCAGCTGGCTCTGCTTACCTGCGGGTTACTTCTCATACTCTTAGCCTTGTGCCGAGCCAAGAAGGATCCAGGCTACCTCAGAAACCCAGCAAACGATGACAGATCTCTAAGCGGCAGCCAAACCGAATACCTGAACAGAACAGGGCCGGAGAAGCCCAAAGGGTTCCCCGGCGCAGACCCAGCGGGCGGTCTCAACAACCGCGGGCCCAAGGATGAGCCTAAGGGCTGCCCCAGGACGTCAGCCGGAAGCCCCGCCACGGGGAAGGAGGACTGGTGCGCCAAGTGCCGGCTGGTGCGGCCGGCCCGGGCCTGGCACTGCCGGATCTGCGGCGCCTGTGTGAGGAGGATGGATCATCACTGCGTCTGGTATGTTGGAAAAATCTGGAGGCTTGCGGAGGGTGCATTCACGTGAGACTCTCTAGCCGGGTTTGCTCTTCCTTTGTGCCATCCTCACATTTCTCTCCTTCCCAGCTTTACACCTTGGAGATATTTGTGGGCTGTTATGATGTTCCCACTTAGTCATCAGTTTTTTGAGCTTCACAAATTTAGTTCTTTTCAGTCATTTCCTGAATGTTTTTTTTCTTCCCCGCTTTCTCTTTAGAGCTGCCCCTCATCTTCTCCTTTCTAAGAGAGAAGTATCTACAGTTGAATGACTTTTTAAAAAAGAATGTATCAGACATAGTATAGGCACATACCCCTGTGCTCACAGAGCTCAAGAAAGTGTTCCTGTACTTTTAGGTGACTCTTATCCTCTGACCATGTATCCGTCATCATTTTGATGCTACCAGTGATTTCTAGTTGACATTATTGACTTAAGGCCCTGCCAGATAACTCCCTATTTGGTTAGTGGTGCAGAAATGGGCTTTTTGGGTACCTCTTTGCTGGCCAATGACAAACGAGGACACCTGAGGACACCCGTAACATGTGCGGTGCAACTTTTAAAGAAAATGTTGCAGCTTTACTGAATAAATCTTAAACTAAAGGAGTGTGATTAATTCAGATATGAATGCTGTAAGTAGCATGTTTGCAACTTGCTGTTGAGGCAGTCATGGTCAGTGAACTATGCCTTTTATCTAGGCTTCTGATCATGTCACACTCTCCCCCTCAGAAGGGGACATGGGACAGGGTGAGGGTGCAGACAGCCCTGGAGGACACAGGAGCAGACCTTAAGTTCAAGGCTCATGAACAGGGACAGCTCTTTTCTGGGGCTTTGTCTTTAGGAGTAAGCAGGTATTTTCATTTTTAGGTTTTCCTCTTCTCTGTCTTCATCATTTATTATCGTGCATACCTGGGTGTGTGCGTGCGTGTGTGCAGGGTGGTGGCCCGTTTACAAGCGCTGGTTTGCAGAGGTCCTGACAGCCTCGCCTGTGAGATCTCTGCCTGCTGGAGCATCCCGGCGTGCCTGTCATCCTGCCCTGCAAACGGCCATGACATGGAACTCTGTACCTGACAAGTAGTCTGCATACTATTGAGTTCTCTACCCCACACTGTGCTTCTAACCTCTTGGGATCTTTTATTAATATGTGTATGTAATACATGTTTTCCCACATCGTATAATACTTCTGATTTCGCATTTTTAAGTTTTTATAACTGATACCATCCTATCCTTGTGGTGGTGATTACAGCGTTAGCTCTCTTAACATTGGGTAACAGACTTGGGCAACAGACTTCACTTATTAATACCTAGAAAGATTTGTTAGCCAGGTTCTTGACTTAGTCTTGTCCTTAAGCTAATGATATGATTTCACCTTGCAAAGCGCGGAGAATATAAGACTACATCTCTCAGCAGACAAGTTTTTAATTCCCTAAAACTGAAAAACAAGAGAACTTATTTTCTAATAACTGAAACTCACACTATCTCTGTTCTAAAAGCTTTCTTGTTTATTGAGCTATTAGAGAACTTTTAAAAACATGTTTGCTTTCTCCCCCTCTGTGCTGTCTGGAGGATAAATAGCTGTGTCGGAGAATCAAATCATCAAGCATTTATGCTTGCCCTTCTGGTCTTCCTCCTCACCTCGGTGTACGGGATAACGCTGACCTTGGACACCATTTGTACGGATAGAAGTGTCTTCACAGCTCTCTTCTATTGCCCTGGAGTTTATGCAAATTACAGGTGAGACATGGATACCCCATACGGGGCCCCACGGAAGCGGGAGTGGATTTGCAGTGAATGTACGGGGCTGTGATTCACTTCTAGGTTAGGGGGTCTCACCCAAAACACAGGACAGGTTCTGGGGATGCTGGGTATCCCTAAAATTGCCAGCACACAGTTGTGCAGTGGATACGTGCATTTTTCTGGGTGATGTCACAAGGAACGTTGACCTTAAAAAGTGAGGAACCAGTGCTCTACAAGTAGGACTAGGCTTACTCAGGGACTTCACAGTCAAACGACCACTAGCATTGCCCAAGGTAGCCACAGTGAAACTGAAATGATAACTAAAGTAGCAGTCTCTGGGTATGGATGTGGTCTCTTTTGTTGCTCGTTATTGTGGAAATTCTCACTTTATTGCTGTTTTCTGGTGCTTTGTAGCCCAGTCTTAATTTACTGCTTCTGACCCTTTCGTGAAATGCTTACAATCTCTGTAACCTTTCTTTTCTATTTAACCTCCATTGATTTTTTCCTGTTCTACTTTTTTTTTTTTTTTTTTTTTGTTTAAATCACCACTCATGATTACTGTGGTATCTAGGTCAGAATTTCCTTCAGTGTTTTTAGGTTGGGGCCCATTTATACAGTGTGATGATCTCCGTGCTGTAGCAGAAGCGGGAACTGTTTAGTTTTGGCCCAATCCCCTGCCCACCCTGTCCCCGAAAGCTCTGCTTGAGGACATTTATCACAACCCACTAAGAATAGTAGTCACTGAAGGATTTCACAACCTATGAAGACTCTCAACACAGAGAAGACAGGAACTTAACCTGCGGAGGAGGGCCCATCTGTTCTAATGCCCACGAATGTCTAGCTCTGCAGTGGCGAGGGGGAGATCTGTCCACAGACTGGTACAGACAAGGGCCCGCACAGGGGTGCTATGTGGACAAAGCAGGGAGTGTCTTGAAAACAAAGAGCGAGAAGGAAGCAGGGGCCCTCGGGGGTCGTTGTGTCTGTATGTCGGTAAGCATGAGTTTTCTAGGCTTTCTGTGGGCCCCGCAAATGAAATGAGGAGCACGGTCCTGCTGCTGTGTTCTCAGTGCTGTGGACCCACGATTCATGCCTCCTCACTGGGCCTCAGTTTTCCTCATCTCTGTGGCGATTTAATCATCCCTGAGGTCCCTTTCAGCTTAACAGATGAAGATTCTGAATGAATTTCCCGCTAACTCACGTGCAGATGTTTGAAAATAATCACTTGGCAGACGTTAATCGGCAGCCTCTCCTCACAGCCTTACTAATGAGCTGGAAGCAGCTTTCTTGTCCTCTGTGACCCTGTTTGGTTTTGGAAAGCGGGATTTGAAATGTGACGGTGCTCCTGGCGCTCCTTCAGGGCTGCTGGTGCTGGGAGCTGTCCTCTTACCTGTGCTCGTCGGCCTTGTACGGAAAAGAACGGGGATGAGCAACCTTAGCACTGCTGCTCGGTCCCACCCACAGCTCCCTTGAGGACGTTTACAGCAATCTCACGGCGCCTCCGTTTTCTTCTGCGTTAAGAAAAATTTAGGAATTATTCATGCAACAAACAGATCTTGACTGCGGTTGTGTCAGACACTGTTGGCTGTGTGGGGGACACGAAACACACAAAACAGTCCCTGCTGTGCTAGTATCACATCCTAGAAAAGGAGGCACCAGTAATTATAAGAACATGTTAAGAGTCATAAGTGAAGCAGGTTATTTATTGGCACTCCGAGGAGAGAAAAGTGTCTTCCAAGTGGGGTAATCAGGGAAGGGGCCAGCGTCCTTAGGAGTAAGTACTGCGTGTGTAAAATGTTACCATGGGGAGAGCTCTCTGCATGTGCAGCGTTGGCCGCCCTGACCTGCCTTTTCCTGCTCCCAGCTCAGCTCTGTGCTTCACCTGCGTGTGGTACTCTGTGATCGTCATGGGGGGCATGGCCTACATCTTCCTGATCCAGCTGATAAACATCAGCTACAACGTGACGGAGAGGGAAGTGCAGCAGGCCCTTCGACAGAAGACGGGGCGCCGGCTGCTCTGCGGGCTCATCGTGGACACAGGCCAGTACAATCGGGGCTTCCTGCGGAACTGGCACCAGTTCTCCACCCTGGGCACGCACCCCTTCCACCACCCTGCTGAGGACATAGTATGAAGTGCCTTCTGTACGGCTCCGGGGGCGGGAGGGCGTCTCCTCCCTCTGCTCCCTGGCATCCTACACTTTGGTACGCCTTTTCTTAAAGGCGTTATAGGGCCATGCTCAGGTCTAGGCACTGGACTGGGAAGAAATGAATTTCTCTGACTTCACACTTTAAGGGGTTTTTATATCAAAGCAGTAAAAGTAGAGCCATTCCTTTCCAGTCACCTTATTAACTAACTCAGTCACCAGAAGTTGAAAAGGATGTGGATCGCTAATGCAGAAATTGATAGAAGCAATTCACCCATTAGTATGGGAGAAAGAGCTTTGGATTAGGGTAGTTTCTAGTCCCTCTTTCAACTCCTAATAGCCATGCGACCCTCAGTCAGGTCACTTCCCTGAGTCTCAGGTTCGTTTGTCAAGTGGGGTACTGATGCTGCCCTGGCTACCTCACAGAGCGGTTGTGCGGGGGGACACGGGAGGGTCACGAGAGGGGTGCGGTATGTGGAAAGCACTGAGAAACAACGAAAAACTAAAGCACCAGAGAGGTGTGAATTATTATTAGGAGACTCCTAAGACTGGAAAAGATATTTCAGGTCAGAATGTTGAAGCCAGTCCATTTTTAGCATTTCAGAGTGAAAAAACGATCCCCAAATACCACATTGTGCGGTTATGGGGATTTCTCTTTCTGAAGTATTAGACGTTAACTACTCAAACAGGGTAGAAGACGACCAAATGGATTTACGCTGTCATCCGATCTTGAAAGTTGATAATAATTACGAGCCTAATTGCTAGTGTAATGCACAGTGGTCATGAGTTTCGGTGATGAGTTCTCACGTTGATCTTATTTCTTATGGATTTATTCTGTTTGGATTTACTCTAAGTAACTCCAGTAGGCATCAGTGTTTTTTTCCTCTTCCCACGTGTTGCCTGGTCAGGTGCTAGCACACTTGTGACAACGGCTGGACGAGAACAGACACTCCTATCGGGAAGATTTTACTCTCTTTGTGGGTAGGGTGGCTGGTTAATATCAAGAGCTTGACTTTTTTGTTGATATAAGTAATTCAGGCACTGTCAGTAATAGCACCAAGTTGCAAAAACCAGTATTCTGGCGTTCACATTATTCTGGCATGAGCTCCCTGTGAGGGGCTGATTGACGTCTTCCCACTTAACTTGCACATTACTTCTCATTCACCTTTCCCAAGATAAAAGTATCTCACTAGGAGGGAAGAAACAGGGTATATGTGGTTTCCACTAATTAATAGATTACCGTTCTTCCCTGGCTCTTCCTAAATTGTTTCTTTAATCCTACCTCAAAATGGAAAGCGTGTAAAGGATGAAATATTTAGCGATTCTGGCATAGAATCAAGATGAGGCAACTTAACGTGGGGAAAAATACCCTCTTGAAATATTTGGTTTTGTACCTGTACTTGTTTTGGGAACCCCAAAGAATTCATGAGCCCTTAAATTTGTTTTGGCTAATAGCTTAATATAGGGAAAATACTGCCAGCTTTTTCAGTCAGTCTTTCTGTGCATGCTGCTGTAGCAAGAGGTTTATAAAGGTCGAGAAGAAATATTGCTACTTCTACAGCATTGCCACCCTCTGCAGCTGGCACCATCCCTAGTCCTGCCATTAATCGAGGCTGTCCTTAAGACAGGCACCACATGTTTATACAGGCTTGTCCTTGCTCTCCCTAGAGATGGATTGTTTACTGAACGATAGGCTCTGTATTCCACTAGGATGAGCCAAAGAGCAAGTCTGGGGATGTTAGCAGAGTCTGTGGTGTGTACAGTGGTACCCTGTCCCTGGTCCAGAATCAAGCATTTATTTGCAATTAACATTGGAGGTGATGTAACGAATTCCTCTTTGTGTGGGTTGGAGGTGAGAGAGAGAGAGAGAGTAATGATGTCAAGGACAGCACATGTGGCCAGAAATCTCTGCTTGTAGTCTCTTGAATGCCAGATGTATAACCAACTCTGATTGTCTAGCGATTGATAATAAAATTCACAGAAATGTTAATATAGTCAGTAATCTTGGCCTCTTGCCAAATCTTTAACCCCAATGAAAATATGATGCGCTGAAGCTGAGGAGTACCCTAAAGACCAGAGTCATCTGGGAGAATTAGGAATGACCATCATCCTTGTAACAGTGCACCCCTAACAGGGTTACCTGGATGGGGCAACTCACTGTTTCCCTCACTCAGATAAGAACTCCTTGTATATTATTCTGGCTGATTGGAATTCAGGTGCTTGTTTGAAGTTGAGAACTTCATGGTTGGCAGTTTACAGAAGAAAGCTCAACCCTTTGAAAAGCTCCGTGGTTCTGCGGAGGTAAAAGCCTACTGAAGTATTTGCACCAAAAGGAGCAGTATAACCAAGGCGCTGCGTGTGAGCAGTTTCTGTGGACTCTGGGATATCCTTGGTCTCTACTCCTGGACTTTCAACCCTTTTTAGGGTCTGGAGCTATCTGAGGGATTTCGTCCTTTTAAAGGACAAGGCCTCTGGGAACAAATGAGTCCCGGGCGCAAGTGGTGGCGGCGGCTGGGAGGATTGCCCTGCGGACCTGTAACTGCAGTTTCTTGGCCGTAGGAGCAGGCCCGCCCCGACGTATTTCAGTTAAGTGCGTCCCCCCTTTCACCCCACATCCTCAGTTTCTGTTCAACATACTGGATGTGGAGTTGAGTAAATGATCTGCTGTAGTCTGACCACTTACATTACTGTCATGCCACTGTACACTCTTCGCGGGGGAGAGAAATGGGTCCACTTGAAAGATGTGAGGGAGAAATAGTTGAGAATCAGGATTGCACGAAGGGAGAAAATCCTTCAGTATTTAGAAGTGTTTCTTACGCTACCCAAAGAGTACTTTGTGATTATAGCTGGGCACACCTAAGGTGAACTGACCACTGACAGCGGCCCTTTGGTAGGCTCCTCTGGTGCTGCTGAATCAAGCCTGAAGCGTGTTTCGGGGACGCTGGGCTGCTCCTCTCACGTCAGCCACCTGCGTGTCTGTTTTTTGGATCCTGTAAATCTTTGCTCTCCAAGCACTGGGGGTCTCCTTTGGTGAATGAAGTAAACGTTGTCTTCCACTGTACCATCTGCCTAGCAGAAAGACTGCTACAAACTTTCTCTTATGCAACAGTCCTTGGTACTTCTAAAATTTTTAGCAAGAGAAAATTTTCTATAATAGAATCTTCCACTGCCAGAAAACACAATGCTGGTAAGGTTCTCTGTAGTGACCATCTGCTTAATAGACTGTTTCCTTTGGGTAGGACATTAGCTCTTCATTATAAAACACAACTAATATAAGCAAAAATATGACATCTAGAAGCACAGTTTTAACCAGGAAGTTTGAAAATTAATGTTCTGTGAGGTTTAAGCGTCCCGGTCAGCAGGTTTCTATGACTTCATTTTTAGCTATATTTTGGTACCCTGCATTTTAAAAAGGAGCAGTTCCTCAAGCAATGGATGATAGAGACTTTTGCTTGAGGCACCTGTTTGGAATCTGGTTTTCTCATCAGCAGCTTGACAAGTATGCCATTCTGTATTAAACATTGCCAAGGTGATGCAGGGGGAGAACGAGAGCTGTGCTTAACTGATGGCTGAATAAAATTCGGTATGCTCTTGTGGATGTTTGTTGTGATTAATATAAACTTTTTGCAAAATCAGCTACATTTAATCCTGTTTCTAATGGACAGTTATCCCCACTTCAGTTGGCACTAAGGGTTTCACTGTAGTATCAGCAGCAGGCCAGAGAATGAACGGTCTAGTGGAGACACATTCCTTAGAGGTTGTGACTGTTTCCGAGATGGGCTTGTGACGTTCCTAGCTAGCCTTCCCGATGGCACCATTAACTTCTAGAAAACTCATACTTTAAAAGCAGAGCTAGTCTATTCTAGTTATCGATGCAACTAAAACCCTCTATTTCTTCACATGGCGCCACTGACAAGATGCCGTGTTACAGAGCTCAGCTTGTCGCGATCCTGTGGTCTAGGTGATTTGCCGGTTGGAGTTGTTGGGGCCTCTGAGCCTTTTCATCTAATCTTACGTTTCTGGGTCTGATGTTAGACTAGAGGAAACTCAGGAAAATTTATTTGATATTAAATTTAACGTAACTGATTCAGCAACGTTAAAGGGGACTTGTGAAGCCAACACTGGACGCTGCGGGCTAAACGTTTTGCACTGTTTTTATACTTGTATTCATATCCTCTTATCACCTCAGACTCAGACACAAGGCCTTTTAAGTGGAGATTTTAAAAATTACTGCCATTTATGTAAAATAATGTACTGTGACCAAGTTGTTTAAATGGAAAATAAAGTGCTTTCTTTAAGGAAAATCGTTGTTGTTTCTTGGTGTGTCTCCTGAACTCTTTAGCTTTAAGAAAAGCGTGCATTAGACCTGGGCTGCCTCTTTGGCTACCTAGATGTCCCCATCCTGTGGACTTAAACCGTCCCTAGCCCTAAACTGTTCTTTTCCTTGCGGTTACTTTTCCGGTTTTGTAGGCCAGGGATACTGCTTATTTGGGCATTTTGTCAGCAGTAACACTTTAAATCATATCTTTAAGACTTAAAGTGCAGCAAGAAACGTTAGGTCATTTACTAAGTCACTTCCTAAGGAGGTCATTTTCTCAGTTATTTCCCGGTGTCTCTTTAGAAGGTTCTATAAGTAGATTAAAAAGTCCTCGCTGGCCCAATGAGAATACGGGCTGCTGAAGACTCAATCTCTAATTGATGCTTGAGGTGAAATAAAACTAAAATAAAGCTTAAGAGAGGAAACTTAAGCTTTATGGGATTTATTTAGGCCCCCGGCAGGTTTACTTGAGGTAGTCACCCTTCCTTATCTACTGGCTTGGCATTAAAATAAAACTGATATTTTATTTCTGGGGGCCGATACCGGCCAATATTCTATAACTGTGCTATTGATAAGTAAAGACAGATAGTGATTTAGATGGGAAGACGTTAACTGTGAGTTACTTTTAGTCGCATTTCTTTAGTGGCCATTAGTCTTAAAAAGAGTTCTTAGATGATGACTTTATAATCATATTAAAGGAAAAGATGAGTGGGAACAGGGACATTGTGGAAGAAATAAAGTTCAATATGGTATGTTTTGTCATATCTGAGTAAATCATAATACATTTTCTCTAGAAAAAGGATATGTGATTTTGCAGGTGGTGTAGCTAGATATCCCTTCTAGGAAGTAAGAGACAATAACAGAATTTATTGAACAACACACAGTTTTATTTTACCAACTCAAAGTTTCAGCTTATCAAATAATAGTAGTTACCTCAGGGCTGCAAGGAACTGTCTCGTTTTACTGTGTGCATTTACTGCCTGAATTTGTTGTAATGAACATGTGTTTTGTAATGAAAACTTTTTTTCTAGCAGGCAACTCTCTCAGACAATTCACAGGAGTGTCTTGTCAGTCTTTATATTCTTTAGCATCTTAAACATTAAAACACTCTTTGAATTCAAGATAAGGACCTTGATACATAGAGCAAACTGAGCTGAGGACTGGAAGACTGACCGAGGGTGTCACGCAGAAGTTGCAGTTGGGCGCCCAAGCAGACACTTGAACAAATTGCTGGACTGCCTTTGATAGAGCCTTTAGCTTTTGGACTTCCCTTCATGCTTAGCAAAGTGCACTGAGGAGAAGTATCTCTGGTGCTCCAGCTTCTCTGGAATCAGGATACACTGCTACCCTTCACAGCAGCTGCCTAGGATGCCTTTTGATCCACGGTTTTCCATCAGGTGGGCAAAAAGGACAGGGTTGGTCTGGCAGGATGCCTGTTGCTGATGCTAAGGTACCAGATGACTGGCCCTCCTTTTCTAAGTGCCCACTACTTTTAATTTCTATTTAACTAAAGTTACATTTGTCAACAGTTCACATTAAGCTATAAGGACATATTTTTCTTCAGTCTCAGGCAAGCAAACACTTGTCCTTTTTAAAGTTTATGATCCTAAAAATACATAGGGTACATTTGAACAGCAGAGCTCTAGACTGTTCCTTTGGATGATCCTGCTGTGATAAATGCGTTAGTGGACTGATTAGCAACCTAGGAGATATCAAAGAAGGGAATACAAATTCACAAAATAATTTCGTTGATCCAAGAAGTACGTGACAGAACATAAACCAGATATATGCGCGCATATGTGGGTGGGTGGAGATCACACACACACACACACACACGGACTGATGGAGATTCCCATTGCAAGCACTGCACTGGGCTGTGGCCACTGGCACACCAAGGACTCCTTACCCATGGGCCGAGCACCTGATTGCTGTACACCTGAGTCACAGCGGTGTGAGCATCTGGAAGTCTGGAAGAATTTCAGCTACCTTCCTACGGAGCTGCTCTCGCCTTTCTTCTTTTCCTCTTTCCTCTTTCGTAAATTTTGCAAACTTCTTCCATGTCTGAAATGTGATCCAGAGAATCCTCCTTTAAGAATAAAAAGGAAAAAAGTGAAATACGACGGAAAAGTTGACTTTCCATCTAACTGAATTGCAAACTTTACAAAAGTAATCCTCATGTGAATAAAATGTTATATGAAAGGTATGGAAATCACAATTGGGATTCGGACAGTAAGAATGCTGCAAAGAAAATGAAGCAACAAAAGAGGATGGAAGTGACTAATGGGTTATTTTTCTCATGCATCAGGTGGTCTTCCATCACAGGTCACCCTCTGTGAGAAGGTGCCATCTGAGCAGAGCACCTGGTGGCCTCTGAGTGCAGGCCATGAGATGTACTCCTCAGGGGGTCTGACCACAGCCTGCACCTTGTGTGTGAGGCAGGGCTAGTGGAACAAAGGCTCCAGCAGCCAAAGTCCTTGAGGTGGAGATGCTGGGAAAGCACGTGCAGCACGTGCAGCACATGCCACAGTTATTAGCATCAAGGTCCTGGTGCTTGGACGTGAATTGTTTAAAAAGCCCACTGGTAACCTCACCTCCAACAACGGTCTTGAATTTTAGTTGAGGAAAAAAATATTAAGCCAGTTGTCTGCTGATGGGCATTTGGGTTGCTTCCATGTCTTGGCTTTGTAAATTACGAACATTGCTGCTATGAACATTGGGATGGATGTATGTATCTTTTTGAATTAGAATTTTCATTTTTTTCTGGAGTGGGATTGCGGGATTATATGGTAGCTGTATTTTTGGTTTCATAAGGAACCTCCATACTGTTCTCCATAGTGGATGCACCAATTTACATTCCCACCGACAGTGTACAACGGTTCTCTTTTTTCCACACCCTCACCAGCATTTATTATTTGTAGACTTTTTCATGATAGTCATTCTGACTAGTGTGAGGTGACATCTTGTAGCTTTGATTTGCATTTCTCTAATAATTAGCGATGCTGAGCATCTCTTCATGTGCCTGTTGGGCATCTGTATGTCTTTGGAAAAACGTCTATTTGGGTCTTCTGCCCTTTTTTGGATTGGGTTGTTTTGTTTTTTCTCTATTGAGTTGCATGAGCTGGTTGTTTTGGATATTATCCCCTTGTTGGTCACATCATTTTCAAATATTTTCTCCCATTCTGTCCATTGTCTTTTGTTTCGTTGATGGTTTCCCTTGCTGTGCAAAAGCTTTTAAGTTTGATTAGTTCCCATTGGTTAATTTTTGCTTTTATTTCTTTTGCCTTGGGAAACTGATCTAAGAGAACTTTGCTACGATTTATGTCAAAGAATGTTTTGCCTGTGTTCTCTTCTAGGAGGTTTCATGGTGTCATGTCTTTCATTTAGGCCTTTAAACCATTTTGAGTTTACTTTTGTATATGGTGTGAGGGAATATTCTAATTTCATTGATTTACATGTAGCTGTCCAGCTTTCCCAACACCATTTGTTGAAGAGACTGTCTTTTCTCCATTGTATATTCTTGCCTCCTTTGTTGCAGATTAATTGACTATAGGTGCATGGGTTTGTTTCTGAGCTCTCTATTGTGTTCCATTGATCTGTAAGTCTGTTTTTTGTGCCAATACTACATTGTTTTGATTACTGTAGCTTTGTAATATTGTCTGAAGTCTGCGAGGGTTATACCTCCAGCTTTGCTCATTTTTCTCAAAATTGCTTTGGCAATTCTGGGTCTTCTGTGGTTCCATATAAATTTTAGTATTATTCTACTTCTGTAAAAAATGTCATGGGTATTTTAATAGGGATCACATTAAATCTGTAGATTGCTTTGGATAGTGTGGCCATTTTAACAATGTTAATTCTTCCAACAAGAGCACAGGATAGCTTTCCATTTCCTTGAGTCACCTTCAGTTTCCTTTATCAATGTTTTGTACTTTTCAGCATGTAGGTCTTTCACCTCCTTGGATAATTTTGTTCCTACATATTTTATTTTTTGATGCGATTTTATTTATTTATTTTTATTATTATTTTTTGGCTGCATTGGGTCTTTTTTGGCTGCGTTGGGTCTTTTCTGGCTGCACTGAGTCTTAGTTTCGGCATGCAGGATCTTCGTTGTGGCATGTGGGGTCTTTCGTTGTGGCACACAGTCTTCTCTCTAGTTGTGGCATGTGGGTTCCAGAGTGCGTGGGCTCTGTAGTTTGCAGCACGCGGGCTCAATAGTTGTGGTGGATGGGCTTAGCTGCCCCTCAGCATGTGGGATCTTAATTCCCCGACCAGGGATCGAACACACATCCCCTTCGTTGGAAAGCGGATTCTTTACCACTGGACCACCAGGGAAGTCCCTTGATGTGATTTTAAATGGGATAGTTTTTAAACTTTCTGGCATTTCATTATTAGTGTAAAGAAATTCAACAGACTTCTGTATATTAATTTTGTATCCTGCTACCTTGCTGAATTCATTTGTTAGTTCTAGTAGTTTTGTGTGGAGACTTAGGGTTCTCTATATAGAGTATCATGTCATCTGCAAATAGTGACGCTTTTACCTCTTCGCCTCCAACGTGGATACCTTTTATTTATTTTTCTTGTCTGATTGCTGTGGCTAGGACTTCCAATACTGTGTTGAATAGAAGTGGTGAGAGTGAGCAGCCTTGTCTTGTTCCTGAATTTAGTGGGAAGGCTTTCAGCTTTTCACTGTTGAGTATTGTATTGGCTGTGGATTTGTCATAAGTGGCCTTTATTGTGTTGAGATATGTTCCCTCTATACCCACTTTGGTGAGAGTTTCTATCACGAATGGATGTTGAATTTTGTTAATGCTTTTTCTGCATCTATTGAGATGTGGTTTGTTGTTCCTTTTGTTAATGTGGTGTATCACATTGATTGATTTGCATATGCTGAACCATCCTTGTGACCCTGGAATGAATCCAATTTCTCTATTTTGTCTGATATGAATATTGCTACCCCCACTTTCTTGTTGTTTCCATTTGCTGCCCTTACTTTCAGTCTGTGTCTTTTGCCCTGAAGTGAGTTTCTTTTTAGGCAGCATATTGCAGATTCTTGGTTTTTTATCCGGTCTGCCACTCTATGTCTTTTGATCGGAGCATTTAGTCTATCAGCATTTAAATTAATTATTGATACGTATGTACTTACTGCCATTTTAATCCTTGTTTTCCAATTGTTTTTGTAGTTCTTCTTTGTTCATTTCTTCTTCTTGCTTTTACTTTTGTAGTTTGATGATTTTCTTTTGTAGTATATGCTTGATTTTTTTCTTTTTGTGAATCTATTGTATGTTTTTTATTTGTGGTTAACATGGAATTAAAGTATGTTGACCCATAAATACGTCTACTTGCTTTAAACTGATGGTCATTCAAGTTCAAACACATTCTAAAAGATATCTACATTTTTATACTCTCCTCCCACACGTTTTGTGATTTCGATGTCCTACTTTACATCTTCATGCTTATCCTTTTATTGTTTACTGTAATTATAATCTTATAATTTTTTCATTGTTTTTTAATCTATGTACTGGCTTATTTGAGTGATCTTCAGTCCTTAACTATATATTTGCTCTTCCTATTGGGATTTTCCCTTTCCTATGGATTCTTCTTTCCATTTAAGGAAGACCCTTCAACCTTTCTTTTAGGTTAGGTTTGGTATTGCTGAATTCTTTTAGTTTTTGCCTGTTTGAGAAATTCTTTATCTCTTCTTCTATTCTAAATGATAATCCTGCTGGATAGAGCATCCTAGGTTGCAGGCTTTTCCCTTTCAGAACGTTGAATATATCACGCCACTTCCTTCTGGCCTACAGAGTTTCTGCAGAGAAATCAGCTGATAGCGTTATGAGGGTTCCCTTGTAAACAACTCTTTGTTTTTCTCTTGCTGCCTGTAGAATCCTCTCTAACTTTTGCCATTTTAGTGGGTGGGCCAATAGGTTCGTTTGGTTTTTTCCATAAGATGGCTCTAGTAGTACTTACTTGTCTTTAACTTCATTCGAAACAATTTTGTTAGATTGTATGTGACAGCTGTCATATCAGCATGCATTTAAAAAAAGACATAAAAATTGGTGAATTTTTATGTAGCCATTTTAATATGAAAGATGGAAGAAAAACAACATTTTTGGCATTTTATGCTTTATTATTTCAAGAAAGGTAAAAAAGCAACTGAAATGCACAAAAAGATTTGTGCAGTGTATGGAGAAGGTGCTGTGATTGGTCGAACGTGTCAAAAGTGGTGAGGTTTCCTGCTGGAGATTTCTCGCTGGATGTTGCTCCACGGTTGGGTAGACCAGTTGAAGTTGATAGCAATCAAATCGAAACAATAATTGGAGAACAATCAACACTATACCACGCGGGAGAGAGCTGATATACTCAAAATATGCAAATCAAGTGTTGAAAATCATTTGCCCCAGCTTGGTTACGTTCATTGCTTTGATTCCACGTAAGTTAAGTGAAAAAAACCTTCCTGACCACGTTTCCACGTGATATTCTCTACTGAAATGTAATGAAGACGTTCCGTTTTTAAAACGAATTGTGACGGGTGATGAAAAGTGGATACTGTACAACAATGTGAAATGAACCGCCACCAACCACACCAAAAGCTGGCTTTCATCCAGAAAAGGTGATGCTGTGTATATGGTGGGATTGGAAGGGAGTCCTCTTCCAATAGTCCTCTATTATGAGCTCCTTCCGGAAAACCAAACGATTAATTCCAACAAGTTCTGCTCCCAGTCAGACCAACTGAAAGCAGCACTCAACAAAAAGCATCCAGAATTAGTCAAAAGAAAACGCATAATATTCCATCAGGATAACGCAAGACCACATGTTTCTTTGATGACCTGGCAAAAACTGTTACAGCTTGGCTGGGAAGTTCTGATTCATCTGCCGTATTCAGCAGACATTGCACCTTTGGATTTCCATTTATTTTGGTCTTTACAAAATTCTCTTAATGGAAAAAATGTCAATTCCCTGGAAGACTGTAAAAGGCACCTGGAACAGTTCTTTGCTCAAAAAAGATAAAAAGTTTTGGGAAGATGGAATTATGAAGTTGCCTGAAAAATGGTAGAAGGTAGTGGAACAAAAGGGTGAATATGTTGTTCAATAAAGCTCTGGGTGAAACTGAAAAATGTGTCTTTTATTTTTACTTAAAAAACTGAAGGCACTTTTTGGCCTGCCCAATAAGTATTATTATTTTTTTTAACATCTTTGTTGGAGTATAATTGCTTTACAATGGTGTTAGTTTCTGCTGTATAACAAAGTGAATCAGCTATAGATATACATATATCCCCGTATCTCCTCCCTCCCACCCCTCTAGGTGGACACAAAGCACTGAACTGATCTCCCTGTGCTATGCGGCTGCTTCCCACTGGATATCTATTTTACGTTAGATAATGTATATATGTCCATGCCACTCTCTCACTTTGTCCCAGCTTGCCCTTCCCCCTCCCCATGTCCTCAAGTCCATTCTCTACGTCTGCATCTTTATTCCTGTCCTGCCCCTAGGTTCTTCAGAACCACCTTTTTTTTTTTATTCCATATATATGTGTTAGCATACAGTATTTGTTTTTCTCTTTCTGACTTACTTCACTCGTATGACAGTCTCTAGGTCCATCCACCTCACTACAAATAACTCAATTCGTTTCTTTTTATGGCTGAGTAACATTCCATTGTATATATGTGCACATCTTCTTTATCCATTCGTCTGTCGATGGACACTTAGGTTGCTTCCATGTCCTGGCTATCGTAAATACAGCTGCAATGAACATTGTGGTACATGATTCTTTTTGAATTATGGTCTTCTCAGGGCATATGCCCAGTAGTGGGATTGCTGGGTCAGATGGTTGAGGTTTCCTGCTGGAGATTTCTCGCTGGATGTTGCTCCACGGTTGGGTAGACCAGTTGAAGTTGATAGCAATCAAATCGAAACAATAATTGGAGAACAATCAACACTATACCACGCGGGAGAGAGCTGATATACTCAAAATATGCAAATCAAGTGTTGAAAATCATTTGCCCCAGCTTGGTTACGTTCATTGCTTTGATTCCACGTAAGTTAAGTGAAAAAAACCTTCCTGACCACGTTTCCACGTGATATTCTCTACTGAAATGTAATGAAGACGTTCCGTTTTTAAAACGAATTGTGACGGGTGATGAAAAGTGGATACTGTACAACAATGTGAAATGAACCGCCACCAACCACACCAAAAGCTGGCTTTCATCCAGAAAAGGTGATGCTGTGTATATGGTGGGATTGGAAGGGAGTCCTCTTCCAATAGTCCTCTATTATGAGCTCCTTCCGGAAAACCAAACGATTAATTCCAACAAGTTCTGCTCCCAGTCAGACCAACTGAAAGCAGCACTCAACAAAAAGCATCCAGAATTAGTCAAAAGAAAACGCATAATATTCCATCAGGATAACGCAAGACCACATGTTTCTTTGATGACCTGGCAAAAACTGTTACAGCTTGGCTGGGAAGTTCTGATTCATCTGCCGTATTCAGCAGACATTGCACCTTTGGATTTCCATTTATTTTGGTCTTTACAAAATTCTCTTAATGGAAAAAATGTCAATTCCCTGGAAGACTGTAAAAGGCACCTGGAACAGTTCTTTGCTCAAAAAAGATAAAAAGTTTTGGGAAGATGGAATTATGAAGTTGCCTGAAAAATGGTAGAAGGTAGTGGAACAAAAGGGTGAATATGTTGTTCAATAAAGCTCTGGGTGAAACTGAAAAATGTGTCTTTTATTTTTACTTAAAAAACTGAAGGCACTTTTTGGCCTGCCCAATAAGTATTATTATTTTTTTTAACATCTTTGTTGGAGTATAATTGCTTTACAATGGTGTTAGTTTCTGCTGTATAACAAAGTGAATCAGCTATAGATATACATATATCCCCGTATCTCCTCCCTCCCACCCCTCTAGGTGGACACAAAGCACTGAACTGATCTCCCTGTGCTATGCGGCTGCTTCCCACTGGATATCTATTTTACGTTAGATAATGTATATATGTCCATGCCACTCTCTCACTTTGTCCCAGCTTGCCCTTCCCCCTCCCCATGTCCTCAAGTCCATTCTCTACGTCTGCATCTTTATTCCTGTCCTGCCCCTAGGTTCTTCAGAACCACCTTTTTTTTTTTATTCCATATATATGTGTTAGCATACAGTATTTGTTTTTCTCTTTCTGACTTACTTCACTCGTATGACAGTCTCTAGGTCCATCCACCTCACTACAAATAACTCAATTCGTTTCTTTTTATGGCTGAGTAACATTCCATTGTATATATGTGCACATCTTCTTTATCCATTCGTCTGTCGATGGACACTTAGGTTGCTTCCATGTCCTGGCTATCGTAAATACAGCTGCAATGAACATTGTGGTACATGATTCTTTTTGAATTATGGTCTTCTCAGGGCATATGCCCAGTAGTGGGATTGCTGGGTCAGATGGTAGTTCTATTTTTAGTTTTTTAAGGAACCTCCATACTGTTCTCCATAGCGGTCTGCTGTTCTGATTGGGTGATTTCCATTATTTTGTCTTCCAGATCACTTATTTGTTCATCTGCATCATTCAGTCAGCTATCCATTGCTTCCAGATTGCTTTTTGTCTTGGAAATTGAATTATCTTTGGTTCATTTTTTTAGTTTCTAGTTCCTTGTTACAGTGATCTGTGTTTATATTGATACTCTTTCTTAATTCAGTTAGCATTTTGATTATTACCTTTTTGAACTTGAGTTCTGGTAGACTGGTGAGCTCTGTTTCATTGTTTTTTATTTTAGGGGATTTCTCTTGCTCTTTTAATTGGGAGTAGTTCCTCTGCTTTTCATTTTAGTTAAGTTTCTCTGTCTCCATGAATTTAGGAGAAACAGTTATCTGTTTTGGTCTTGAAGGAGCATTTCTATGTGAGAGCATCCCTGTGTAGACTGTGTATGTCCAGTGTTTTGGGTGTGAGGCCTGGTTTTGATATGGACACCAGCCATGTCTGTCCTCAGGGTGTACTGGCCGTTGTCACTCTGATAGGGTGTTGGTGTTGGGGGATCTAAACCCTGTGCAGGGTGTGAGGCAGGACTTCCTCTCTGCTCAGTGGCAGTCACCACCTTGTCAGGTTCCCAGTTGCAGCAGAAGCTCTGAGGGTCAGGCTTGATCAGGCTCCATTACCCTTGAGTGCATGCTCCGCCCCAAAGGTGGGGAGTGCTGAAGGAACTGGGGCTCGTGCACTTACAGAGCACCAAGTAGGTGACGTCAGCTCTGCTCACACGCAGCCCAGGGTCACATCTCTTCCCCTGCTGTGTTTGTCCCAGATCGAGTGCAAGGCTGTGGTGTGGAGTGGGCGGGGCCGGGGCATTTGCTAGGCTGGGGCTGGGGGTCAGGGCACTGTGGCTGCAGGGACTGAGGTGGCCTGAGATCTGGGCTGCCTCTGTGGCAGCCTTCTTATAGGACCGGTCTCCCCCAGACCCAGCATCGAGCTGTGCTGTGGAGTGGGCGGGGCCGGGTGCTCCTGTGGTGCTGCTGGAGCGAGCTCTGACAGTGGTCGCCGGTGCCCCACGTGGATCACAGCCCAGTCCCCCAGGGCTGTCTCTGAGCAGCTAGGTCAAGCCTTCTCCCTGGGCCTGTCTGCCCCAGATCCTGCACCAAGCTGCAGTGTGGATGGGGGCGGGGAGTGTTTGCTCAGCTGGGGGATGAACCACTGCCTGCTCCTGGGGTGCTGCCCGAGTGCCCGCTGACAGTGGCTGCTGCCACCCCACCTAGATCAAAACCCAGGCCCCCCCGGGGCTGTCTCTGTGTAGCTAGACTGAGTCTTTTCCTATGGCCCGGTTGACCCTGATCTCACACCAGGCTGTGGTGTGGAGTGAACAGAGCAGGGGTGTTCGCCCCGTTTGGGTTAGGGATTCTGGTGAGGCAGCAGCCACCAGTGCAAGGCTCTCTCTGCCCTGGCTGTTGCAAGCCAACTTGCGTGCACTCCTTGTGAGTCGAGTTAGGCTTCTGCAGCTCTTCTATCTGTCCCAGCAGTTCTCCCAGCAGCCAAAGGGGCTTGTCTCCTCCGTTCAGGGTCCCAGGACTGAACACTCAGACTGTGGCTTGGCCTGCTCACTCCCCAGGGTAAGGGTCAGCCCATGTGGACCTTCTCCTTTCAGAGCCCTCCCAGGGACACAGGTCCCAATCTGATGCCTTTTTTCTGCCCCACCCGGTTAAGTGGAGATCTTTCTTGCAGCTTTGGTTGTACAGAGTTCTTCTGCCAGTTTCTAGTTAGTTTTCTGTGACAATTGTTCCACATGTAGATGTTTGTGGGTTTTTTTGCAGTACGCGGGGCCTCTCACTGTTGTGGCCTCTCCCGTTGCGGAGCACAGGCTCCGGACGCAGAGGCTCAGCGGCCATGGCTCACGGGCCCAGCCGCTCCGCGGCATGTAGGATCTTCCCGGACCGGGGCACGAACCCGCGTCCCCTGCATCGGCAGGCGGACCCCCAACCACTGCGCCACCAGGGAAGCCCGTAGACGTATTTTTGATGTGCTTGTGGGGAGAGGTGAGCTCCATGTCCTCCTGCTCCACCATCTTGATCCCTCCTAGGCAAAGAAAAGGCATTCCTAGAAGAGGGCATGTCTTGAGTAAAGGCAGAGGCAAGAATAGCTAAGTTTATATTTTCACAAGTAGAGGCATAGATGGGATTTATTCTGGCTTCATGACCTTCTAATGAAGCCCCCCTAGAATGCATTTCAGTCCCCATTAGTTTTATGGCTCATGGTTGGTTGATGCTTCTGATAATGTTGATTTTCTGGTTGATGGAGGTATTACTGTTCAGTTAAAAAAGCCTTCAAGGAGTGGAGCTGCTTGATTTGCTTTCTTCTTTCATCCATCCAGTCCACCATTTATAGCTTCCTGTACTCGGCTATATGACCCACTCACAGTCCTTGCCCCTATCTATCTCCCACTCTCACGTGCTGTTCACAACTTTCTTCTGGCTACGCTCCCATTTTCTGACTTCTGCATTTTAGCACCTACTGTTCTATCCTGACTGAAATGCTCTGCCCTCTGGGGGAATCTTCCTAGATCGTCTTTGTGCCTGCATTTATCTTCCTTCCTCTGAACTCCTAAAGCACATGGGCACAATCACTGGTTTGGTGCTTATTTATAGTCTCTATCTATCTACCTACCTACCTACCTACCTATGTACATCTATCTACCTACCTATATCTATTCACCTGAGGTCCACCAACTCCTTGACATCTTGTGTGAAGTTGTATGTGATGTGCATATGTGCATTTTCTGGAGAGCAGGTCTGCGACTTTCATTACTACCTCACAGGGGTCTATGATTCCAAAGTGGTTAAGAACTACAGTATCAAGGCAATACCAGACATATAAGAAGTACTAGTTTGGCTGAGAAGAACTGGCCAAGTGCATAGCTGAGCTCTAATTGCAGAACTACACAGTAACTGCTGACAATGAGAGACTTAGGTCTGGAGACATCTCTTAGTCCCGCCATGTATATAAAAAATACCAGATTTGTAAAATTATAGATCTATATCCAATTACAAATTATATACACCTAGAAGTGATACAGATACGCAGAATTAAACTTCATGGTCTTACTAGGAATCGTCTTTTCAGCGGTACTGCAGTTTCTCACCCACAGCTTTTCTATACAATATTCTTCCATTCAAATAAAATTAAGAACTCTGAATATCAATTTTTAAGTGTTAACGTTCCTTTTAAAAGATCCATTAGTGTCACTCCTGCCATAAGATGCATCTATTTGTGTACCAAATCTCTATCATACACCCATGTACTAGGCTCTGTCATGCTGAGAATACAGTTGTACGCAAGATGTGATGGGGAGAGACGATAAACATGTAAACAGTAAATGACAGTTTCAGAGAGTCTTACGTGCTGTGAATACAATAGGGCAGGTTATTGGATAGATGGGAATGGAGGCAGGTGGCGTGCATCTGAGTGGAAACCTGAATGGTGAGATCTGGGTCACGTGAGAGCTGTGACACAGACGTGAGCATTGTCCGTCTGAGGAACACTGTGGGAGGCTAGTGGGGCTGGACCATGGTGAACAGGGGCAGAGTGGGGAGAGACGAAGTCACAGCCATGCTCTTACATCAAGTGGACTCTGGCTGAGAATTTACTTCTTGTTGAGTGCGTGGATTCACACACTGATTTTCTAACTAACTTCAAACCCTAAATAGGACCACTATCTTACTATTGTATTTTAGTTTACAAATGAGACTGAATTAGAAAAATGGGGAAGAAGACTGACTTAGCAAGAAGAGGATGATTTGGAGCCAGAAAACCTGATTTGGAGTCCAGGCTCCACCACTTGTTATTCGGGCAGTTCATCGACCTGAGCATAGCTTCAGTTTCTTTGCTTGAAAATGAGAATCCTGACATCTGCCCCCTCCCCTCTGGCCTATCCTCGTCCATCAGATGAGATGGCATGTGTGAAAGCCCTCTTACTGCCCTGTGTCACATAAGGCAGCTGCCCCAGTGAATCTCGGTCTGTTATTGGCAGCTGAGAAACAGAAAACAAAGGCGGACAAAAAGGGTGTTTAATAGTAATACATTAACAATGACAATAAACAAAACAATAGCTATTATTTTGGGCCAAGCAGTACATTAACTGAGGTCCTATGTTACCTTGTTTAGTCCTCACAACAACGCTGTAAGACAGGTTCTGCGGTTATTCTCATTTTATAAAAGAGGAATAGGGAGGTTCAAATGCGAGCACTTCTTCAAAGGCAAGTCCTCTGAATACCCTCATTCATTGCCTATTTATTTTAGACAAAATTAGAATCAACTTGCTTATGTTTTTTCTGCCCACAGATTTTAGTACCTGTAAATTAAACAAGGATGAGCAGGTTTTGCTGGAGGTGGGCACCCTACTGGCAACAAGATAGAAACACTTATAAAAAACCAGACACGCACACACATACACACAAATGAAAACAAAGCAACCAAAAGTGAATTGATATAGTGAGAAAAGGGACACTTCTACACCTTCACAATAGTCCTCACACCTCAGAACCTGGAGGCTTATGCCCACCACATTAACTGGTGCTCCTAAGGAATGACATTAAATCACCAAAAAAGGACAGATCGTTTGTTTACTCTCCAAGGGAAGGGCATAATAAAATTTAGAACATTTTTATCCAAAATGCTTAAAGTTATAAAACAGAAAAAGCATACTTATATGGAATACCTTATTCCCCAAAGACACTGAATTAAATGTCATCACTGTATTATAAATATTAATATGACATACAGTATGATTCTACTTATATAAAGTTCCAAGTCTTGAAGGGTGCATACTTAGGAGGTATAAATAAAAAGAAGTGCAAGGAAATGTTTATCATAAAGGTCAGGAGAGTAGTGTACCTTCAGGAGGAAAGGGTGGGACCTGTGATTGGGGAGGAGCCCGTGGGGACTTCTAGGGCCCAGCTGTGTCCTACTTCTCAACCTCAGGAGTGGCGATAGGGGTGTCCACTTTATAGTTCATTAAGCTGTATTTATAGGATTTAAGCACTCATCTATATTTGTGTTATATTTCACAATAAATAGTGTTTAAAAAAATTAAAGAAAAAACTATGACAACACAGTACCTCTGTTTAGGTGTGTTTCATGTATTTCAAAATTCACTTTTAAAAAAAAAATTTTATTGGAGTATAGTTGCTTTACAACGTGGTGTTAGTTTCTACTGTATAGCAAAGTGAATCAGCTATATGCACAGTTCACTGTATTCTCTTGCTGGTCCTGTGAGGAAGGGAGGGCAGGCATCCTCCTCCCCTTCCTCACTTTAAAGATGGGGACCCTGAAATTCAAGGGGGTTACTCTCTTGTCTTCACCCATGCAGTCAGGGGGCGAGCTGGGACTCCCACCCCTGCCGGGTATCTCCGAGTGCCCAGCTCTCCTAGCCTCCACCTTATCTTTTTAGAACATTCCAGGCATAGAATCTATTGCAGAGCAATTGTGAAACCAGTTGAGTGAATTTTCGTAGAGATGAAAACCTCACCTGTCACTGTGCTCCACCGCAACCTTGTGCTTGTTCTGGGAATCGATCCTGGCCTCCCTGACCACGTTATACCAGGCCCTGAAAATCTTCTTCTGAAGAAAACGTACACACAGTGTTTGTACTTCTTCCTCGAGGTCAGTCAGGTACTGGGGATGAGAACAGGGAAAAAAGTGAGACAAATAACAGCATAGACAAAGAATTCAAGCAAATAAACAGTACAAAAGAGAAAGAATCGAACCAGACACAAAACAAAGGACACTGGAGGCATAAGGAGAAAGGATGATGTGGCAGCCAAGGCCATATCCTCTGTAAGGTATTAAAAGATAATAAATGGAATCAGAGGGATAGAAACAGTTATAAGACTGAGGGCGTATGTTTCTAGTGAAACCACTTGAACAATTATGGGACAAGAAAGAAGAAATTAGTATAAAAACAAAAGCTGATGTGATGACACATTACAGTTTATAGGGATACTCTGTATGTGAAAAGAAACGTGCTTAAGATTTTATACTAACAAAACATTGATTTGACATTTTCAAATTCATTTCAAAGCAGTGAATTGAATTGCCTCTTCTATATTGTTCTTGAAAAAAACATAATGACTCTTGACATCTGGAGTGCACCTAATTTTCTTACATAGGGTTGGGCAGAGACATGTATTTAACACTCCCTTCATTGGGGCCTTACCTGTAGCCAGCTCCGGATGACTCTCCTAAGTAATATTTGGGAATAAAATTGATCAGCTTTGGCCATCTTCCTAGCCAGGCTTTCCTGACTCCACTGGAACCAGGTCAGCAGGCATTTCCTCTGTAGGGCCAAAGAGTGATGTCCTTTGGCCACCTGTACAGTTTTTTAAATGAGAAAAGGAAATTATTCCTTATATGTTAAATCATTTAAGGAAATACACATCACCTTGGCAAGTGATGCTGTAAACCACATACAGGCAGTTACTAGACAGAATAATCTTACGGACATTCACCTATGTCCTAAAAGCTTTGACCACTGACTGTATTACTGTATTACATGGGGACTTTAGATTCACATCATGCATAGCCTTTCAATGCTGACTCCCTGAAACCACAATGACTGGCTGGTTATTCAGGAAATGGAACAAACAACCTCCAAAACCATTTTGTCGCTCGCACTGAGCTTTAAAGTGCATGGGTGGCAACATTCTTGGTTCCTTCTCCTGGAGCTTGGGCAGCAACTGCATAACAAACCTCTCTTTATTATGTGCTTAACCACTGTCTAATTGAGGAAATGCCAATACTTTCGATTAGTTTTGTAGAAGGAGCTGTCACTAGCACTGAAATTTAGACATTATCAATAAACCACAAACCATTTGGTAGAAAAATAACATGATGAATAATTTAATATCTTAGCAACTTAAAGGGCTCAGAGTATCATTCTACCAAAATAAACATACAACTCAGACTTTATAGATTTTTTAAAAAGTAACATTCTCTTAAGAGGCAGAGGGAAAAGCCCTTCTCTCTTAGTCCTCCCCATTAGACCTTTTTCTGAGTCTTGTCTCGCTACTGAGCCCTGTGAATGTGACTGATCTGAGTCCCTTGGCAGTCACACACACTGGCCAAAATGACCATCACAGGAGGCCTCTGTGACACCTGGGAGCCAAAAGGCAAGGGGAGCCAGAAACACACAACCTCCTACCCTCTCTGCTCTCCATCTTCTAGGAAAACACAGAGAACCAGGGAGAAAAAGAAAGATAATCAGAAGATCCCTTAAAAATTCTGAAAACTGTTATTGGAACAAATGAAATATAGCACATGTGAGTTTAGGGGAAAATGATAAATAACTCTTCTGAAAAAAACCCAAAAACGTTATAAAGAAGCCAGGAACTGTTTAACTGGACCCTTTTTCTTTCCTAATTTTTTCTATCCCTGCCTGGATGTCAGCTCTGCTGGATGAAGAAGATACTGCTTCCTCTTACTGTCCTCCAGAACTTTTACTTTTACTCCTTTCTGTTTTTTTTCTAACTTTCTTACTACTTCTTTTTTTTTTTAAACTTTCAGCTGGTGGTTGGTATCTACATATACCTCTGATTCCTACATAGCACAAAAAACATGCCTGAACTGGGCAGGATTTTTGGAGGAAGGGGTTGCTGAGCTCCATTCTAGCTTTGTAACCAATGTGCTGTGTGACCTTAAGCAAGTCAGTTTTCCTAAGACTCAGTTCCCTTATTTACAAATTGAAAGAGAAGGAGAGGATTACCAATATTCTAAAATGCTATTATCTTGTGTGGTAGGATGAATAGTGGCCCTCAGCGATAGCCACAAACTAATCCCTGGAACCTGTAAATGTTACCTTACATGGTAAAAGGGATTTTGTTACCTTACATGGTAAAAGGGATTTTGCAGATGTGATTAAGTGAAGGATCTTAAAATGGGGAGATGATCCTGGATTATATGGGAGAGCCCTAAATGTAATCACAAGAGTTCTTGTCAGAGGGAGGCAGGAGGATCAGCATCAATATGAGATGTGACATGAATGTAAGAGATTAGAGTGAATTGAGGAAGGGGCTATGGGCAATGGAATGCAGGCAGCCATTAGAAGCTGGAAAAGGAAACATTTTCTCTCTTGGGAAACTCCAGAAGGCAGTTGTCTTGCTGACACTTTGACTTTAGCCCAGCAAGTCTGATTTTGGACTTCTGACCTCCAGAAATTTAAGATAATAAATTTGTGCTTTAAGCCACTATGTTTGTGGTAATTTGTTATAACAGCATAGGAAACTAACACACTTGTTACAAACTAAAGAGGTGATTCTCAAAATGTGGTGCTCACACTACTTGGATCAGAATCTCCTGGGCTACTTTTTTTTTCCTTTAATATTATAGTTTTTTATTCTACTGGTTTTTTTTTTTTAATTTTTTTTTTTTTGCCCATGCCATGTGGCCGGTGGGATCCTAGTTCCCCAACCAGGGGTCGAACCTACACCCCCTGCATTGAAAGCAGAGTCTTAACCACTGGACCACCAGGGAAGTCCCTGGGCTACTTTTTAAAAATGCAGATTCCCTGACACACCGCCCCCAGCCCCCTGGCCAACAACCCAGACCTACTGAGAACACCTGGAGGTGGGAACAGGAACTTGCATTTTTATAAGCTCTCCAGATGGTTTTATGAATAGGAAAATTTGGAAATGCTGGATTCAGATCTGTGTTCTCCTGTTTTTATTTTAATTAGGTTTTTCTATATTTAAGGCCTATAACTGTCATTTTGAACTCAAATTCCTGTTTCTTTTTATATTCTTTTTTTTTTTTTTTTTTTTTTTTGCGGTATGCGGGCCTCTCACTGTTGTGGCCTTCCCGTTGCTGAGCACAGGCTCCGGACACGCAGGCTCAGTGGCCATGGCTCATGGGCCCAGCCGCTCCGTGGTATGTGGGATCTTCCTAGACCGGGGCAGGAACCCGTGTCCCCTGCATCGGCAGGCGGACTCTCAACCACTGCGCCCCAGGGAAGCCCTCTTTTTATATTCTTATAAGTAAATTTTAAAAAATTTAATTTGATTATTCACCCATAGATTATTTTGTTTCTAAATTTTATACCTTTCTTGATTTTACTCGGTCAAAAACAGGGACCAAAAAAGAAGAGCTGATAAGAATTTAAGAGTGAGTTTTTCTACTTCCTGTCTGCTTTTTCTTTGTGTATTAATAATTAAAAACAAAGAAACAGACAAAAGCCAGAGAGAATAATACAAAACTAGGAGTGCTCAATTGGATAACAAATTATCTGATATGACTAATGTTTGTTGTAGTATATTGCAAGAAGCAAACTTCCATTCAGATTTCATTTCCAGACTCATTCACTCAGAAAACTAAGTCTCAGCCCTCCCATATCATTACCAGGAAAATAGCAATGCTTGGGGCACAGATGGGTCAAGGCCTCCAAGAGGAGGGATCCTCACGCCCTCAGGCCTGACCACCACAAATTGGCCTCCTTAGCTGGTTTGAGATACTCAGTGTTTCCAGAACCACCGGTTAGGAGGCAGAGGACAAAAAAATCAGAGACAGAAAAACAGTGGCGAGGGCATTTAGGGAAGATAAAAGGAAGAAAAGAAAGTGTGAAAATAGGAAGAGAACGAAGAGAATGAAGGGTGAATAGATTGGCTAGGGGAGGAAAAAGAGTAGCCTAAGTCACGTTCACAAAGGTACAACCTGCAGCATTACTGAATGTAGTGGGATTCTTATGATACCACAGCATTATTGTTCATCTTTAATCCTGGTTTTCATAACCAAGAAGATTAGCCTTACTTTTCAGTATTAACTTGGCCAAATGTGTAAATAAAAGTGGTCATAACTGGTAGGCATTACTGACCTTATTATGAAATAGAATTCTAAAGATAACATTTTATCTATGTTGAGCTTTTGATCATTTAGTTAAATGCCCTGTTCTGTGCACGGGATAAATCTGAATTTCAGTGGTATTTGATTTCGTTTATCCCTGTGTGGTAGAGTGGATGACTATTCCGGATAATAGGATCAGACACCCACACACTTGCATGTGATTTCATCCTGTCTCCCACTGGAGTAAATGGAGCCTCTTTCTCCTCTCAGTGACCTTGAGTTTGGCCTTATGACTTGCTGTGGACATGATACAAACCAAGGTTTCATATGAGTTTACATAATTGGGTTTGGCCTTTGTATCTCAGACATTTGCCAGGTGAAAGCTTGCCCTGAATAACAGCTGGAGCCAGAAAGAGGCTGTGGAGAGATCTGAATTTGATCTAAACTGGCCCACAAACATATGAGTGGGAAATAAATACCTGAGTTGTAAGCCACGATATTTCAGGGCTGTTTGTTAGGCAGCTTTATTGCAGCAGAAATCTGATTAGTATACCTTACAGTAATTATTTTTCCTTTATTACATAGCTATACACTGCTAAAATTGAGAGAGGCCTCTATTCATCCTACCTTGGAGGTTCTCTAATAAAAAATGTACTCCAGTTTTTTCCAACCTATTCAGTTACAGAAGTCTTTCTCTACCTTGGAAGACCAAATTCAAACTTTTATCTAAAACAAGTAAATATCCACACTCAATTCATTTATCTCTCTGCCTTTTAAATCTCCAAACGACCTCCAAAGCCTCACTGGGTGTTTATCCTATTTTAAAGTCCACTTGCTGATTTGGGGGGATAAGAGTGTGACACTGTACCTGGAGGTTCTGCTTGCTTTGCATTCTCAGTCTCTTCCAAGGCTCCAGACCTTTTTTTCTTAGCAATACGCTTTCATAATGTTCCTTGGCTATTGCTTCCAGCTGCTGGTTCCTCTTAATTCTCTTCTGCTTCTCTAGTTCTTTCTGGAAAAAATAAATAGGTAAAAATGCCAAGGAGGAACCAAAATAGTGACATAGGAAGTTCCTGAACTTCCCTCCTCCCTTGGATGCACTGAATGTATAGCTACACATGGAGCACTTCCCTCTGAAAGAAATCCAGAAACTAGCTGTGTGACTTTTCCACATCAAGCGAATGAGAAAATACCTACATTGATATATCAAAAATATTGACAGGAAAGGCTGAGACACAGGCTTGCCATAAACGCCACCCCTGGCTCAGTGCCCTGTTAATAGGGAGGGAACTCCCAACTCCCAGCTTCTTCCTAAGGAGTGAAGGATTTGGATTGCACATCTAGCACCCCAACTTTAAAGACAACCATTCAAGCAAGGGATGGGCCCCCAAAACACCAACAAGGCTTGTGTCCACGAGACACACAAGACTATAGCAAACAATGAAACAGGTCTTATTGGATGAGAGTACTCACCGTGGCTATGCTCCTATACTCACTCCTGTGCTCTCAGGACTCAGTCCTGAGAAAGCAGGCAAAAAGCCCATTTCCCAGTCTTTCCCTGAAAGAGATTTGACTTCATACTTTATGAACTGCCTGAGGGTCCAGGTTCTAATTTAGCACGCATCTAGGAGCTGGCTGACATCCTCTCCAGAGCAGGAGGGAGCCTTTGGGTACTTCCTCTGCCTTCTCCCTCTGGCTCACTCCAAAGGTAAAACCAGATTGCTAGCATCTGTCTGAAAGGAGCTTGTACACACATTTTGCATGCTAACTTTTGTGACTGCCACCTGAGTGGGATGGGCTCCTGGACTGCCTGGCTCTGACAGCCAGTGGAACTTACATTCACAAGTCCCATAGGACTACGGCAAACAAGCAGGCTTTAAACAGGCACAGGAGAAACCCCCCCGCCCTCCCCCCATCGCTCTGGCCACCCAGCCCCACGGTTATACACCTGGGCTCAGTGAAAGGGAGCAGGAAAAACACACATCTCCTAGTTTCTCCCTGGAAGGGGCTTAACTACGTATTTTCACAGCTGCTGCCTGAGGGTACAGCTTCTAATAATCAGTGTGTATCAAGGTGCTGACCGAGATCCTCTTTTGACAACTGTCTTTTGACCAGGAACCAGAATTTGCTGGAAGAAGCACAGGGCTGCTTCTGAGATCCAGGCCCCTATAGGGAAGGCTGCTGCCTCTAAACCAGCTCCTTCCCAATCCCGGCTCCTGGAGAGAGAGCCACTTCTGCGCCCAGAGGATTTTTCTGCTTGCTTTCCCCAAGTGTCTCCCCTGTCCAGCCCCCTTGCCTCCAGCCTGAGGGTCTTCCCTTAGCCTGACCCTGAAGCCTGCCTCATTTACAGCCCTGCAGGCTGGCTTAAGAGGGTTCTGGGAGCTGGAAAGAGGTTCAGATGAGACTGCTGCATGGATTAGTGAAGCGCCGCACAGAAAGCACCTGCCCCAGAGTCAGCCCCCAGGACACAGGATGAACCAGCAGAGAGGGATTCCCTGGCTCAGGCTCTGCATCTCCAACCCCAAGCGATAGGTCTTGGCACACGCTCAAATACGGGGAGCTACTAAGGACAAAGGCAGTGACAAAGGTTTGAGAGACAACCAGGAGCCTGGGCCAGGCTGATGAGATTCATCTTCTGCATGTGAGCACTCTGTCAAGACTAGCAGAGGTGACTGTTTTATCTAATGCATAGAAACCAACCCAGAGAGTCAAGAAAAATGAAGAAACAGAGAAATATGTTCCAACCTAAAGAGCAAGATAAACCTCCAGAAACCAGTCTTAATGAAATGGAGATAAGTGATTTACCCAATAGAGTTTTCAAAATAATGGTCATAAAGATGCTCACTGACGTCAGGAGGGCAATGCATGAAAAAAGTGAGAATTTCAACAGAGATAGAAAATATACAGAAGTACCAAACATAAATCATACAGCTGAAGAATACAATAACTGAACTGAAAAATTCAACAGAGGGTTTCAACAGTAGACCAGATCAAGCAGAAAAAAAGATCAGTCAACTTATAGACAGAGCAGTGGAATTCAACTGGAGGAACAAAAAGAAAAAATAATGAGAAAAAGTGAAGATAGCCTAAGGAACTAATGGGACACCATCAAAGGGAGAATAAACATAGGAGTCCCAGAAAGAGAGAAGAGAAAGGGGCAGAAAACTTATTCAAAGAAATACTGGACAGTTCAACTTCACATGGTCAGGCAGCTGGAAAGATGCTTAGCATCTGTAATCCCTTGGGCTTCAATGATACAGTCTTTTCCCAGTGCCAGTTCTAAATCTGCTCCATCCTGTAGTACTTTATCTGTGACTGTTTTTAACCACAAAATTCTGCTGATTAAAGAGGCAAATCCATATAAACTTGGCCTTTTAAACAATGCCTTCATTCTGTCGTAACCAGTCCCTCTTCCTTAACAACACTTTTCTTACTTAGTAAACAACTTAGCAAAAGAGTTTTCCCAATTTGCTCTTTTATAAAATTTTATAGATCTTTCAAAGGGAAAAGTACTTTATCTCCATCTTTGTCTCATATTTCTCTACCTCTACACCTATGACAATATACAGAAACACTGGTATACCCTATTCTATAAAGCCAATTACTTCTTATTTTGCTCTAGTCTCATTATAACCACGTTTTTTAGGTTTTGACCACTCCCTTTCCAGAATCTTGCATCATGAAACATGTGCACAGGGAACATTCCCCAGCACAGATCACATGCTAGGCCACAGAATAAGTCTCAATAAATTTAAGATTGAAATCATGTCAAGCATTTTTTTTCTGACCACAATGGTATGAATCTAGAAATAAAAAAAAGAAATACTGGCTGAAAATTTCCCTAACTTGGAGAAAGAAACAGAAATCCAGGTCCAGGAAGCCCCAAAATTACCAAATAAGATGAATCTAAAGAGACACACACCAAGACACTTTATAATTAAATTGTCAAAAATTAAAGACAAAGAATCCTAAAAACAGCAAGAGAAAAGCAACTTGTTAGGTATACGTGCACTCCTTATACACTGATAGTATAAGACTATCAGTGGATTTTTTGGGCAGAAATCTTGTAGGCCAGAGAAGTGAGATGTTATATTCAAATGCTGAAAGACAAAACCCTGCCAATTAAGTATACTCTACCCAGAAAAAATGTTCTTCAGAATTGAAGGAGAGATAAAGAGTTTTCCAGACAAACAAAAGCTGAAACAGTTCATCACCACTAGACCAGCCTTACCAGAAATGTTAAAGGCCTTCTTCAAGTTGAAATGAAGAACACTAATGAGTAATATGAAAACATATGAAAGTATAAACTCACTGATAAAGGTAAATATATAGTTAAATTCAGAATACTCTTAATATTATAATGGTGATGAGTGAATCACTTAAAACTCTAGTATAGGTTAAAAGACAAAAGTATTAAAAATAACTATAACTACAATAACTTGTTAATAGATACACAATATAAAATTGAGACCAACACATAAACTATGGTGGGAGAAGTGTAAAAGTGTAGAGTTTTTGTATGCATTTGAAGTTATCAGCTTAAAATAGACTATTATAACTACAAGATGTTTTATGTAAGCCTCATGGTAACCATAAAGCATAAACTTATAGTAAATATACAAAATATTTATAAATCACAGCACAAATACATATAATCAAAGCACAAAGGAATAATGCAAGAGAGGAAGGAACAAAGGAACTACAAAACAGCTAGAAAATAATTAACAAAATGGCAATAGCTAGTCCACACCTATTAATAATTACTTTAAATGTACATAGATTAAGTCCTTCATTCAAAAGACACAGAGTAGCTGAATGGATAAAAAAAACAAGACCCAACTATGGGCTTTCTATGAGAGGCTCACTTCAGCTTTAAGGACACATAGAGACTGAAAGTGAAGGAATGGAAAAAGATATTCCACGCAAACAGGAACCAAAAGAGAGCAGGGGTAGTTATTTTACATAAGACAATATAGACATTAAGCCAAAAATGATACCAAGGACAAAGAAGGTCATATCATGATAAAGAGGTCAATTCATCAAGAAGATGTAACAACTTAAAATATTTATGCATTCAACATTGGAGCACCTAAATATAAAGCAAATATTAACATTTTGAAGTGAGAAATAGACAGAAATACAATAACAGTAGTGGATCTCAATAACCCACTTTAAACAATGGATAGAGCATCCAGACAGACAATCAACAAGGATATATTGGACTTAAACAACACATTAGACCAGATGGAATTAACAGACATATACAGAACATCTCATCCAACAGCAGCAGAATACATATTTTTCTCAAGTGTACATGGAACGTTCTTCAGGACAGATCATATGTTAGGCTATAAAACAAGTCTTAATAAATTAAAAAAGACTGAAATCATACCAAGCATATTTTCCAGCTACAATGTTATGAAATTAGAAATCAGTTACAAGAGGAAAACTGGAAAATTCACAAATATGTGGAGATTAAACAACATGCTTGTGAACAACCAAGGGTCAAAAAAGGAATCAAAAAAAATTAAATAATTTAAAAATATCTGACAAAAATGAAAATGGAAACACAACATACCAGAACTTATGGGATGCAGCAAAAAGCAGTTCTACGAGATAAGTTTATATGCTTACATTAAGAAAAAAGAAAGATCTCAAATAAACAACCTAACTATACACCTCAAGGAAACAGAAGAAGAACAAACTAAGTCCAAAGTTAGTAGTAGGAAGGAAATAAAGATCAGAGCAGAAATAAATGTAATAGAGTAGAAAGACAATTAAAAAGATCACAGAAACTAAGAGCTGTTTAAAAAAAAAAAACCAAAAACAAAACAGAGAAACCATTAGCTAGACTAAGGGGAAAAAAAAAAAAGACAAAACCAGAAATGAAAGACATTACTACAGAAAACTGAGAAATACTAAGAATCCTAAAAAAACTACTATAAACAATTAAATGCCAACAAGTTAGATAATCTAGAAGAAATGGATATATCCCTAGAAACATGCAACCTACTAAGACTGAATCATGAAGAATTAGAAAATCTGAATAGACTAATTACTATAGACTCAATCAGTAATCAAAATCTTGGATTTGACACCAAAAGCAAGGGCAACAAAAGCCAAAATGAATAAGCAGGACTACATCAAACTAAAAAGCTTCTGAACAGCAAGGGAAACCATCAACAAAATGAAAAGGCAACCTATAGAATGGGAGAAAATATTTGCAACCACATATCCAATAAGGGGTTAATATCCAAAATATATAAGGAACTCATATAACTCAATAGCAAAAACCCCCAAAAAACTCATTTGAAAAAATGGGTAAAGGATCTGAAAAGACATTTTTCCAGAGAAGACACACACAAATGGCCAACAGGTATGTGAAAAGGTGCTCAGCATCACTAATTATCAGGGATACACAAATCAAAACCACAATGAGCTATCACCTTACACCTGTTAGGATGGCAGTTATCAAAAAGACAAGAGAAAACAAATGCTAATGAGGATGTGGAGAAAAGGGAACCCTTGCACACTGTTGGGGAATGTAAACGGGTACAGACACTGTGGAAAACAGTATGGTGGTTCCTCAAGAAATTAAAAATGGAACTACCATATTATCCAGCAATCCTACTTCTGAGTATATATCCATAGGAAACAAAATCACTGTCTCAAAGACATATCTGTACTCCTATGTTTATTGTAACTTTATTCACAATAGCCAAGGAATGGAAACAAAGTAGGTATCCATCAATGTATGAATGGATAAAAAAATGTGCTATAGATACACACAATGAAATATTATTCAGCCTTAAAAAAAAAAGAAGGAAATGTGGTCATTATTGACAACATGGATGAATTTTGAGGACATTATGCTCAGTAAAATAGGCCAGACAGAGAAAAACAAAAATACTAAGTGGTATCACTTATATGTGGAACCTTAAAACAAAAATGGGTTGAAATTGTAGAAACAGAGTAGGATGGTGACTGTCAGTGCCTTTGAGGTGGGAGAAATAGGTAGGGCCTGGAAAAATGGTACAGACTTTCAGTTACAAAATGAATAAGGTCTGAGGACCTAATGTATAACACGGTAACTATAGTTAACATTTCATAATTGAAACTTACTAAGAGAGGAGAAAATAAGCGTTCTTACACACACACACACAAACACACACACACACAATAAGTATGTGAGGTGATGGATATATTAGTTAACCCAGTGGGAATCCTTTTACAATGCCTACATATATCAAATCATGTTTTATGTACATTTTAAGTATCTTACAATTTTGTCAATTACACAATAAAACAAAACAAAACAAATGCAATGACCTAAAAACTCATGAATTTCATTTCAACAAATAGCTAATTATTTTAATTTGAATATGTAACCACTAAACAGCATGTTAATCATGGTAACAGAACACTGGAACATTAAAAAAAAGGAAACAATTCTGCAAAGAGGGTGAGGAAAAGTTCCTCATGAATCCTGCAAGAATCAGGGCTATGCATATCCTTGGATTTATTCAGCATTGTTCACAGAAATGATTTACATCTCACCAAGTTACTAGAAAGTAAAACAGTTAGGAGAGCAATCAGTATTTTCCCCTTATTATTACGGGAAACGTAGTAATATAGCCCCTTCATTTAGATCATGGGGTAGAAATTTATATATGAATAATTCTATTCAAATTTAAAGATACTTCATACTCCATTAAAAGTCTAGTGATGGCTGTTACACAAGTCACAGGAGCAAAAGCAAAGACTTCAGACTGTCTTCACAGTAGTTGTCAGTCTCTGCAGTAAAAATCACTTAATTTAAGCTTCTTTTTCTTTATTTGCCACAATTTCACTTCAAGAAAACAGTTGTGGTGAATCGGCTGATTCTGACAAGCTACTTAATTGCCTGAGTCTTCTCTGAGGAAAAAAAAAGAGAGAGGGCACTGGAACATTTCTAAGGTGGAAGGGAGATTTGCTCTGATCTTCCAATCCACACTACCTTTACACTACCTCTGTACACATTCCTCAATGAATATGAAATGTCCATATTCTCTAAAGGATTCAACCAAAATTACCTTCATAATCTTTATTAGACAGTTGAGATATTGAATGAACAGAAAAATTATTTTCAAGAATTTTCTTATGACCAACAAGAGGAAGCTGAGAGTTAAATGGAGAAGAAAATGGAAGCTGGCCATCTTCACATCCACTGAAATGTCCTTGTAGCATCGAGGCAGCAGTTGCAACTTGTAGACAGGAATCTAACACAGTAAGCGTCTGGAGAAGCCCTCAGGCTCGGCCAACCCTGTTCACACACACACCTAAGTTATCTTCCTAGAATTACAACTCTATGGCTGGTGTTGTAGCCTCTTAAGGAAAACCATTTTCATGTGGCTTCTGAGGGAAAATGGCCTACTTATTTATTTAAAAAAAATTTTATTGGCATATAGTTGATTTACAATGTTCTGTAGGTTTCTGCTGTACAGCAAAGTGAATCAGTTATACATATACGTATATCCACTCTTTTTTAGATTCGTCTCCCATATAGGCCATTACAGAGTATTGAGTAGAGTTCTCTGTGCTATACAGTAGGTCCTTTTTAGTTATCTATTTTATATATAGTAGTGTGTATATGTCAATCCCAATCTCCCAATTTATCCCTCCCCTACCTTACCTGCTGGTAACCATTAAGTTTGTTTTCTACATCTGTAACTCTATTTGTTTTGTAGATAAGTTTATTTGTACCTTTTTTTTAGATTCCACATATAAGTGATATCATATGGTATTTGTCTGTCTCTGTCTGACTTACTTCACTCTGTAGTGACAATCTCTAGGTCCATCCATGTTGCTGCAAATGGCATTATTTCATTCTTTTTTATGGCTGAGTAATATTCCACTGTATATATGTACCACAGCTTCTTTATCCATTCCTCTGTTGATGGACATTTAGGTTGCTTCCATGTCTTGGCTATTGTAAATAGTGCTATAATGAACATTGGGGTGCATGTATCTTTTCAAATTATGGTTTTCTCTGCATATCTGCCCAGGAGTGGGATTGCTGGATCATATGGTAGCTCTAGTTTTATTTTTTTTAAGGACCCTCCATACTGTTCTCCATAGTGGCTGTACCAATTTACATTCCCACCAACAGTGCAAGAGGGTTCCCTTTCCTCCACACCCTCTCCAGCATTTATTGTTTGTAGATTTTTTAAAAGTATACTTTTCCATGGAAAAATAGAAAGAAAAACATTTAATAAATCAGATACCTGCTTGAGCCAAAGTTTTGTATTCATATGCAGCAATTTACTTTAAATGTGTATTTCCTCCCTTGATTAAGGTTTCCTCAATAGAGTTGGCTGTATTTCATTACTAATACTGTATTTTCCATTTCCTTGTATAGAAAATGTCCATAACACCTGCATCTAAGGTTTATTGGGAGGATTACATGAAATGATGCTGTCTGCCTTGAGACTGCACTTATACTGGGGATCTATGCAGCTAGGGTTTCACAGAGCATAATTCACTCAGGCTAAAAAGGGACACAAAATCAGGGTATCTTTCTGATTTAAATTATTCAACAAATGATATGCAACAAATAAGGCTCATTTGAAATATATATATATCTCCACCACTACTGCTTTGAAAGAAAGACAAGGAATTACAGCAAGAATTAAGAGGAATACAGGGCAGTCGACACCATTCCCACACTCTGCCTTCCATCCATTATAAGCAACCCTTTCATTGTGCTCTGGGATGTATTCCCAGTTAGGCACTCCTGTAATTTATAGTCTTTGCCCTCTTGTATCATGAATTTCTCCCTCGCTACTAGATCATTCCCATCAATATGCATATATGTGCTGATACCTCCCATCTTTTAAAAAACAAAATAACACTCAAAAGACCAACTGCCAACAGAAAAAAAAATCCTTCTTCGACCTCATGTGACCCCTATTATATGGGCTCCCTTCCCAGCAGTCCACTGAAAACACTCTTGTCTATGTCATGAATAACCTCCATGTTGCCAAATCAAAGTTTCACTTGTCTGTCCTCTTTTTAATTGAACCCAGCAGCATTTAGCCCAGTTAAACACCATCACTTCCTTCCAGAAACACTTTTTTCTCTCAGCTTTTCAATAAACAGTTCTCCTGGTATGCTTTCTACCTCACTAGTTCCTCATCCTCTGAGTAGTTATTCATATATTCTAGGACTTAGTCCTGGATCCTCATATTTCTCCTCTATCCAGACAGTCTCCCAAGTTGATTTCATTCACTTCCAGAGCATTAAAAACACTGACATGTTTTTGACTCCCAGGTTCCTTACTACAATCTTGATGTCTGGGCTTATATATTCAACTGCCTATTTGACATGTTCATTTGGATGTCTAATAGGTATCTCACATTTAACCTGCCCTTGTGGACCTTATAGAGGCCTCCTCAGCATCTAGCAGCTCAAATATCAGTTCTTCAGAGAGGCTTTCCCCATCTTGCTTTCCCCATTATACCTCTCCCTCTACTTCTTAGTTATTATCTTATTTATTGCCTGTTTTCCCCACTAGCATATAAGCTTTATGAGGGCAGGGCTATTGTCTGTCTTCTCCACTTCTCTAATATCTAGAACAATGCCTAGCACATAGTAGAAGCTCTACATATATTTGTTAAATGAACAAATATGCTTGCTAAGCAATTATGAAAGACTTCAAATCTTGCCTGGTCTTCTCTGATAAATTATCTTTCCACCATAAACTTCATCAACTGTCTATTAATACAAAGCATATTTACACAGCCATAAAAGTTACTGCCTGGTAAGTATTTCTAGAATACTTTTAATAAAAATAAAGCAATGGGATGTTAAAAGGAATTTAGATTATCTTAAAAAGATCATTGTGTGAGACCTGTGACTGGCCATCTTACTGCTGCATCTGATAGGCTATCCTGTCAGGGTCACAGGGATATTAAGCCACCACTTGGAGCATCACTGACCATGCTGCCATAGGTGGTACTTCTGCCATTGCTTAAGTGGCCCCTCTCTGAAGAATGCAGTACTTGTAGATACAGGCAAATTGCAGGTAACAAGAATCTTTCACAGAGGGCAGCCATGTCTAGACCTTGAACCACTTCTTTTTTGTTTTGTTTTGTCTTGTTTTTTGGGGTTTTATTTTTTGGCCGTACCATGCGGCTTGTGGGATCTTAGTTACTCGACCAGGGATTGAACCAACGCCCTCAGCAATGAAAGCATGGAGTCTTAACTACTGGACCTCTAGTGAATTCCCACCTCTTTTTTTTTAATATGGAGGACAAATTTGTCATGGGCTTGTCCCTGAGGAATTCTTCCAGTTCTGTATCCTAAAACTGGTATCACAGAACTGATCTTGTGTTTTCTACCCAAAGAAATATATGTGATTGCTAGAGACCTTTATCAACAGTAGGGTTGCTCATCTATGTAATTAGAAAGAAGTATGGTACCTCTGTTGGACAATTTGCTGATAAACTTAATGAGCAAAAACAGTCCAACTAGAAGACAGGAAGCAGGCTTCCATCAAACACATCCAGGATGCAACTGATTTGGACAAGCCACAGCAGGCACTGGTTGAGAAGTGTCATTAACTTTTTTGATGTTCAGAGGAATAACACTGCTATGGCCGGGGAGGTTGCTTACTGGTAACGGCTATGTAAAGTATATAGGAGGTCAAGAATCACCTGTGCAGAAAATGGTGCATCAAAAGGAATACAACCACATGATAAACTGGGTAGAAAAACACATTGTGTAGAGCATCTTTGCTCAGAAGCAAAAGGAGACAATTGCCAAGTGCGTTTTAGATCTAAAGCTGCTCCCAAAGAAAGCTCAAACAAGTCAGTCTATAAATGCATCCATCTCAATTGAGACAGCTACAAACAGCTGATTTACTAAATGGAAACTAGTCTATGTGACAAAATCTTTTTGTCTGTTGTTGTAGACTGAACTTACATTTTACCTTTCATAAAAAAGAAAAGATTTGGGCTTGGATAGTGAGAGAAACAGAACAACCTATTGGCCAGTAATGTATTTCTCATCTTTCTTGCTCTGTATAAGCAGTTTGCTTCCAGCAAGAAACAAGCTGGACAGATAGATAACAAATTAATGACTTTTTATGAGCCAATCAGAGAACTGAAGCCATCCCCAAATCTGGAGACAGGCACCTTCAGTGAGACACAACACCCAAGCATTTGCTTATCTGAGGCAGAAGCTACCCTACACCATGAGCCAGTAAGATCATTAAGCTAGAAATCTGGCTAACTGCTGAGGGCCAAGGGTGGGCCGGCATGAGAAGGGTGAAGCTCCTGGGGGGTCACAGTCATAGGGAGGTTCCTACCTTTTTGCTCTAGGAACTCCACCAGGCTCTCACAGAGAGGATCAGGGAAAATCTGGATAAAGTCCCCACCGTGGTTCTAGCTGGGGGAGAGGAACAGCAACCATTGCAAAATCTGCCCCTACTCTTCTCCGCGGCTTCATCTGCAAGCAGCGCCACCTGAAGGCACTAGTGTAATGCCACTGCAGCTGGGGGAGGGGAACTCTGCCCAGAACAGCCTCCCTATCTCATTCAAGTGAAGAAGGAACCTCACAGAGGGAAGGGCTATAAGGTCACAGACCAAGACAGTGGATACTGAAAGAAGGGAACACAGGGGCAGGGAAAAGCTCTGCCCCTAGGGTAGGAGCAGAAATTCTTCCGAATGGCCAATACGGTGCACTCCCAAGAGAACGGTGCACTCCCAAGAGAACGTTAGAGAATGCTCCCCTCATCCACACACCAGCACGCTAGCAAACCTCTAGTAATAACAGAGGAGTACAGCTGGAGGATTGCAAGAGACAGATTTTCTCAGGGAACAGCACAAAGGGAAGACCTAAAAAAAAGTCACTAGTGAACACTGAAGTCTATGGTGCCCATAGCAACAACAAACCTCAACAATGGTAACCATAGCAACAACAAACTGCAAACATAGCCCAACGCCTGGCTACATTAACACAAATCTCCACACTAAAGGGCCATTTATCTCAGTTTCTATTGCCCTGTACACGTCTGGCTTTCAACAACAAAAAAATCAGACATTAAAAGATAAGAAATAAACAAAGTCTGAAAAGATAAAGCCATCATTAGAACAACACTCAAATATGAAAGATGTTGGAACTATCAGAGAGGAAATTTTAAATAACTTATGATAATATTAAAAGCTCTAATGGAAAAGGCAGTCATCATTCAAGATTAGATAAGTAATCTTAGCAGAGATATGGAAACTATAATAAGGAGTCAAATGACAATGCTAGAAATCAAAAACACACGGTAATAGAAATGAAGAGGGCCTTCAATAGGCTCATCACTAGACTTGATACAGCTGAGGAAAGTATCAGTTTACTTGAAGTTGGGGCAATAGAAATTATATAAACTGAAAAGCAAAGAGAAAAAAAGAGTGAAAAAAAACAACAGAGCACTGAAGAGCTGTGGGACAATATCAAACAATGCAATACAAGCGTAACTGGAATCTCAGAAGGAGAAGAAAAAATGGGGCAGGTAAAATATTTGAAGAAATAATGGGTAAAACATATCCTAAAATTACAGACACAAAACCACATACCTAAGAAACTTAGAGGCCACCAAGCAAGGAAAACAAACAAACAAACTTACTATACCTAGACATATCATATTCAAATTGCCAAAACCCAAAGACAGAAAACATCTTGAAGGCAGCTGGAGGAAACCAATCGTACCTACTCTTATGGATTTAATGTTTTTGTTCCCCTCCAGATTCATATGTTGAAGTCCTAAACCCACACCACCCACCGCCCCAGTGTGGCTGTATTTGGACATGGGGCCGCTAAAGAAGTAATTAAGGTAAAATGAGGTTCTAAGGGTGGGATTAGTGTCCTCATAAACAGAGACACCAGAGAGCTCACACACTGTCTCTCTCCCTCTCTGTGTACATGCACCGAGGAAAGGATGTGCGATGACACACTGAGAAGGTGGCCTTAACCATGCTGTCACCCTGATCTCGGACATCCAGCCTCCTGGATTGTGAGAATGTTAATTTCTGTTGTTTAAGCCACCTGCCCTGTGGTATTTTGTTATGGCAGCCTGAGCATACTACGATATCTACAAAGGAACAAATATAAGAATTAAAGCAAACTTCTTGCCAGAAACCAGACAAGCAAGAAGACAACATAATGACATTTTTAAAGTGTTGGAAAAAAAAACTGTAAAACCAGAATTCTATCAATATACCCTGTGAAAATACCCTTCAAAAAGGAAGGAAAAATAAAGAATTCTCAAACAAGTAAAAACTAAGGGAATTCATTACCAGTAGACCAACCCTGTAAGAAATGTCAAAGGACATTCTTCAGGCAGAAGGAATATGACATAGCTTAAAAACTTAGACCTACACAAAGAAATAAAGAGCACCAGAAATGGAAGAAATGAATGTAAAATATAATTTTCAGCTTATTTTTAAATACACTGAAATATAACTATAAAGCAATAGCAGTGACAAGGTGATGGGTATTTATAATATACATAAAAGTAAAATATATGACATATATGACAATAATGGTGAGAGACTCAATCTTCCCCCTGAGATCCAGACTAAGGCAAGGATATCTTCTCTCAGTACTATTCAACCTTGCACTGGAAGTGCTAGCTAGTGCAATAAGGTAAGAAAAAGAAAGAAAAGGCATACAGATTGGAAAGGAAGAAATAAACTGCCTTTATTGGCAGACAATATGGTGGACTATGTAGAAAATCCCCCCCAAAAAATCTACCAAAAAACTTCCTAGAATGAATAAGTGAGTTTAGCAAGGTTGCAAGATACAAGGTCAACATACAAAAATGAATTGTGTTCCTACCTACTAGCAATGAATAAATGGAATCTGAAATTTTAAAAAGATGTCATTTGCAATAGCACCACAAAAATAAGTACTTAGGTATAAATCTAACAAAAAATATATAAGATATGTGGAAAGCTATAAAATACTCATAAACAAATCAAAGATCTAAATAAACAGAGAGCTATATCATGTTCACAAATTAAAGACCCAATGTTGTTAAAATGTCAACTCTCCTGATTTGATCTACATTCAATATGATCCCAATCAATCTCAATACGGTCCCAAATGTAGCAAGCTTTTTTATACAAATTGACAAGATTGCCAATTTACATAGAAAGAACAAGAAACTAGAATAACCAAAACATTCTGAAAAAGAAGAATAAAGTGGAAAAATTCACATTGTGAGACTGAAAGATTTACTATAAAGCTACAGCAATCAAAGATAATGTGGTACTGGCAAAGGACTACACATAAAGATGAACAGAACAGAATAGAGCCCAGAAATAGTCCCACATAAATGCAGTCAACTGATTTTTGACAAAAGTATAAATGTAATTCAATGGAGAAAAGAGAGCCTTCTCAACAAATGATACTGGAACAAATGGATGTCTATATGCAAAACAAATGGATGTCTATATACTTTACACCTTATGCAAAAATTATCTCCAAATGGACAACAGATCTAAATGTAAAACATAAAACTATAAAACTTCTTGAAGAAAATATAAGAGAAAATCTGAGTGACCTTGGATTTGGAGATTAGTTTTTGCATACAATACTAAAAGCTCATCCAGTGAAAGAAAAAAAAATCAATAAATTGGACTTTATCAAAATTAAAACTTTTCCTCTGTGAAAGTCGCTGTTAAGTGAATTAAAATACAAGCCACAGACTGGGAGAAAATATTTGCAGTCACGTATCTAGTAGAGGACTTGGTCCAGAATATATAAAGAACTCTTAAAACCCAGTAAGAAATAATAAGATAATAAGCAATAAGAAATAACAACTCAATAAGAAAATAACTCAATTGAAAAATGGGTCAAAAAGATCTGAACAGACACTTCACCATATAAGACATTTAGAAGGCAAGTAAACAAGTAAGATGCTCAATATTATTTGTTGTTTGGAAAATGCAAATAAACACCACAATGAGATACCACTCATGACACACCTATTAGAATGCTTAAAATGCAAAAAACAAACAAACCAACAAACAAAAGGACAATAACAATTGCTGACAAGGATGTGGAACAAGAGGAACTTTCTGGCAGGTATGCAAAACAATGCAGCGACTTTGGAAGAGAATTTGGCAGTTACCTAAAAAGTTAAACATAGACTTAGCATACTACCCAGGAACCACACTTCTAGGTATTTACCTAAGTGAATTTAAAACTTACGTCTAAACAAAAACCTACATGTGAATGTCTGTAGCAGCTTTATTCATAATTGCTAAAAACTGGAAGCAATATTAACAGAAGAATAGAGAAACAAATTATTTCAGAATAAAAAGGCTGTTTTTTAAAAATGGCCTTCAGCATATAAATAAAAAGGTTTTGAAGAATTCTGAATAACAAGTGAAAATACTCATGATAAAGTCCTAAATGAAAAAAGCAGCTTAAAAACTATATACACCTACACACACAAATTATCAACTTAATTATTAAAAGAGAGAGATGCATCGAGATAAAAGAACAGAAGTAAATATTCTAAGATATTAAGAGTAGTTACCTCATAGATTATTTTCCCCCATCTTTTTTGTATTTCTCCGGTGTTCTACAATGAACAGATACAAGAGGAGAAATGTTCTGTACTGTGTATTTTTTAAATGGTCTCACTTCTTTACAGTAGCATGCCCCCAGTTCTTCATGAGATGTTGCTGCCTGCTCTATAAAAAGGGTTCTTTGGTCAGCCATATGTGACTGCTTGGCACACTGTCCCTCTTCTGGAGACTCATAATACCTGGTAGGATGTTAAAGGTTCTGAGAAGGCAGCTAATAATGAAACTTGTTTAACTTGATTTTTTTAACCAGCATTTACCAAATTTTTTTGACCATAGAATTTGTATTTTCTCAAAACTACTTAATATCTCAGGAACTACTAGGATTACACAGAACACATGTTGGGGAAATGTTCGCTTAGAACCCCTCTGGTAGTTTTTTTTTTTAATAGTAATCTTTTATTTATTTATTTATTTATTTATTTATTTATTTATTTATTTTTGGCTGTGTTGGGTCTTTGTTTCTGTGTGAGGGCTTTCTCTAGTTGTGGCAAGTGGGGGCCACTCTTCATTGCGGTGAGCGGGCCTCTTCACTATCGCGGCCTCTCTTGTTGCGGAGCACAGGCTCCAGACGCGCAGGCTCAGTAGTTGTGGCTCACGGGCCTAGTTGCTCCGCGGCATGTGGGATCTTCCCAGACCAGGGCTTGAACCCGTGTCCCCTGCATTAGCAGGCAGATTCTCAACCACTGTGCCACCAGGGAAGCCCCCCTCAGGTAGTTTTTAAGGGAAGTAACTGAGCTGTTTCTGGAGATTTCTTTGGCTGATTTAGCAAAGGATGAATTATATATGCCTTTTGCTCCATGGACAAGATGACCCATTATGTGGATACCAGTCAGCCTCTTCCCCCAGCCACTGCTGTCATTGCCCAATGGGCTCATGAACAAACTGGCCATGACGGCAGGGATGGAGGATATACATGGGCTTATAAACATGGATTTCCCCTCACCAAGGCCAACTGGCTATGGCCATGCTGAGTGCCCAATCTACCAGCAGCAGGAGAAACTAACACAGAGTCTTCAATACGGCCCCATTCTCCAGGCTGATCAGACAGCTGTCAGGTGGCTCAGACAGCTGTCAGGTGGCTGATTATATTGGACTGTTTCCATCATGTAAAGGGCAATGTTCTATTCTTACTGGAATAGACACTTACTCTGGATATGGACATGCCTTTCCTCCCTGTAATATTTCTGCCAAAACTACCATCCATGGACTTACAGACCATCCCTGGATTTACGGAATGCCTTGTTCACAATGATGATTTCCGCACAGCATGGCTTCTGATCATGGAACTCACTTTACAACAAAAGTACAGCAAAGGGCCCATATGCAAGGAATTTACTGGTCTTATCATGTATCCTACCATCCTGAAGCAGCTGGCTTGCCAGAATGGTGGAATGGCCTTATGAAGACTCAGCTGCAACACCAGCTAGGTGGCAGTACCTTGTAGGTCTGGGGTTAGTTCTCTGGAAGTCTGTAATATGCTCTGAACCAGCATCCAGTACATGGTACTGTTTCTCCCATAGCCAGTGTTCATGGGGTCCAGGAAGCAAGGGGTGGAAGTGGGAGTGGCACCACTATAACTAGCAAAATTTTTGCTTCTTTTCCCACAAATTTATGTTCTGTTGGCCTAGAGGTCTTGGTTCCAAATGGGGAAATGCTTCCACAAGGAGACATAAAATGATTCCACTGAACTGGAAAGAATGCCACCTAATCATTGTGGGCACCTCATGCCTCTGAATCAACAGGTAAAAAAGGAAGTGCTGGCTGGGGTGACTGACCCCGGTTACTAGGGGCAATAGGACTACGACTCCACAATGGAGGTGAGGAAGAGTATTCCTGGACTATAGGAGACCCCTTAGGGTATCTCTTAGTATTACCATGCCCTGTGATTAAGGTGAAAGGAAAACTACAACCCAATCCATGCTGGACTACTAATGGGCCAGACCTTTCAGGAGTGAAGGTTCTGGTCATCCCATGATTAGCAGTGATGCTTGCTGAAGACAAAGGATAGAGTGGGTAGTGGAAGAAGGTAACTGTAAGTACCAGCTACATCAACTTGACCGGTTACAGAAATGAAGACTGTAATGGTCATGAGTATTCCCTTCTTATTTTGCTATGAATATGTTTGTGTGTATATGTATCTTGTTTTCTTTCCACTCTTATTCCCTAATCATGTAACATAAGATGTATTGACTTTGTGTCATGGTTAGCAAGGAGAAGAATAAACATCACTCAAGGACTTTACCTCTTCTTCTGGGGAAGGGGTGTTCATGTTCAGTTGTATGCAGGATAGTTGTATCATGTTAGGCAGAATTATGATCTTGTTGTTTATTTGGAGACTAGGTATGGTTTAGGGAGATGTCTATGGGTGCCAAGTTGATAAGGCATGGACTTATGATTTTATGTGTCAACTTGACTGTTCCACAGGGTTCCCAGATTAAACATTTCTGGGTGTGTCTGTGAGGCTGTTTCCAGGCGAGATTAGCCTTTGAATCTGCTGACTCAGTAAAGCAGGCTGCCCTCCCAAATGTGGGTGGGCATTATCAAGTCCTTTGAGGGCCTGAAGAGGACAAAAAGGCAGAGGAGGGAGGAATTTGCCTGTTTTTTGCTTCTTGTCTGCCTGTTGAGCTGGGATATTGGTCTTCTCCTGCTCTTGAACTGGGATTTATACCACTGGCTCCTCTGGTTTCAGGCCTTTGGACTTGGACTGGAATTACTGGAATTACCAGCTTTCCTAGGTCTTCAGCTTGCAGACAGCAGCTCCTGGGACTTCTCACCTCCATAATCCTGTGAGCCAGTTCCTCATAATAAATCTCTTCCTATACATATATCTTATTGGTTGTGTTTCACTGGAGAACCCTGACTAATACAGTTTCCAATTCAAATCCTTCTTCTGTGAAAATACTTCTGATTCCTCTAAAATCTTCATGGATCTGGCCCTGTTCATATAACTCTCTTGATCTCTTTTGGTCTGTGAGGCACAGGACAGCATATGCTTGTACTATATTCTCTCTGACAGGTGTGTATTTTTAGGCCTTATCTTTCCAACTAGAATTTAATAACCTTGAAAGTAAGAGCTTTATCTCTTACTTCTTCTGTATTTTCTTCCATTTGTTCGTTTGTTTGTCCATTCATTTTTCATCCATTCAGTAGATTTTCTGAGTTTCTACCACTAGCCAGTTCAATAGTGAGTAACATCTGAGCGCTCCCTTTATTCTTAGGGAGATTACGGTTTAGTTGGGGATACAGAAATGAATAAGATAATCAAGAAACAGATACATAATTATAAGCCCTGGTAGTACTTTGAAGAAGATATACTCAGAGTCTATAAAGGGGGACCTAAGCTAACTCTGGGTAAAGAGGAGGGTAGGACAAGGCAGGAAAGGCTAACCATGTTGAGTTAAGATCTGAGGAATGAATAAGTTTTCATTACATAAGGTAGAGAAAGGGTGGAGGCGAGAGAAGAGTGTTCTAGACTCAAGTTCTCCGGAGGGAAGGTGCACAGGACCACAGGATTGCACACAACAGGCTTCAAAGGACAGGTGGCTGACCAAATAGAAACTACTAACCATTTTCTTCAGTCTCTTCTCTTCTCGTTTTTTCTCAAGCTGAGCCTCCTTTTCTTCTGCCTCCCTCTTCCGACGCTCCTCCTCTTGGGCCTTTAACTGGGCCTGATCAAGATTAGAATTTGTAAAAATCAGAACCCTCAATTTGTGTGGAAATAAGATCTTTTATGTTGAGGAAAGTCAAGTATCTACCACAGTGCTCGCCCAGTCTCTGGAAGAAGCCTGCGCTTTGTGTTAAAAGTAGAGAGCCTGACCAGCAGGTGGTCAGTAGTGTAACCTAAATGTTTCTCCAAAAGAATTCTCTTCTACTTGGGAAGATGAGACTAAGCATGAATAAGACCATTAACTTTTCATTACAAAATGATTAGTTTTTAGTTCTTATTTTCATTTATGAAATACTAAGTCCAAATTATATATAGCGTAAGAAAAATTTTTCTTCCATTTCACCAAAAAACCCCAAAGCTGTTAGAACTATTTATTTTTTCTTAGTAGGTACAAAATTTACTTCTGGCAGTCCAGGTCAAAACTTTGGAAGAATTACTCACCTTTGTAAACTTATCAGGTTGGACATTTACCTGTAACACATTAGTCTTGGTTATGTGTAAATCTCCTAAGTTGCCAGCTCCCAACAACTTTCATAATATTTCCTTCCTGCTGTACTAATGATGCTGATGTTTTTTCCCTTCATTTTCCTAAAATTATCACAGAGTTCGGGCCGGGAGGCAAAAAGCCATATCCAAAGTTGGCGTTACACTATTGCCTTAACGGTCTTAAACAAGCTAGGTTTCATCTTTTAATAAAGACCTATACAAATCCTTTTTCTTGCTTCACTTTGCATTCTTGATTTATTACCAGTTTCTCCTCTTCTTTTTTTTTCTTCCTCTCTGCCAAGATCCGCCTACGTTCAGCTCGCTGAACTGCTCTCTCTTCCATGGCTAGAAAATAGTAATGCAGATCCAATATAAAAAATATAAGGAATGCTGCAAAAGAAATGTCTCCATTTTATAGTAAAATTTAGTGTTATTATTAAAAGTTTTCTTTTAAGTTGAATGTTCACAATCTCAGAAATATATGTGTGTGCATAAAATTTATATAAAAATATAATTACAGGGCTTCCCTGGTGGTGCAGTGGTTGAGAATCCGCCTGCCAACACAGGGGGCATGTACAGGTTCGAGCCCTGGTCCGGGAAGATCCCACATGCCGTGGAGCAACTTGGCCCGTGTGCCACAACTATTGAGCCTGCACTCTAGAGCCCACAAGCAACAACTACTGAGCCCGCGTGCCACAACTACTGAAGCCCATGCACCTGGAGCCCGTGCCCTGCAACAAGAGAAGCCACCGCAATGAGAAGCCCACGCACCACAACGAAGAGTAGCCCCCGCTCGCAGCAACTAGAGAAGGCCGTGCACAGCAACAAAGAACCAAAGCAGCCAAAATAAATAAACAAACAAATAAAATTAAAAAAATATATACATAATTACAAAAACTGTAGGTACACACACACACACACACACACGCCCTACAAGTTAAAGACCTACAATCCCATCCTCAGCAATGATGAACAATTTGCAGATTAATTATGTTTTTGTTCACATTTCTATTAGAATAACTGTTCACTGGTTTAAACAAGATAATCTGTCTTGATGATACTTTTAGTACGTGAAACCCAGAAACCAGAATTTTAATCTGATAATTCTTTTAATGAATGTAGAAAACTTTAATTACATCTAACAAATACTCTGAGAATAGAATCACTCCTCAGATCCCACTGAGTTTGCTACTTTTTCCTAAGTCACTATACATATGTCTGTATATGTAACAACAATGACAACAAACAAACTGAAGTTTGGGGTCATAATGATTACATTTGTAAACTAGCTTTAAGGCCTGGATATCCAGATGGACAGGAAATGGAATCGTACTAGGCATCTGAAGAACTGGCATCTGAATGAATTCAAGTGTCAGACTCCTGTTCTTGACAGTCTATTAAATATCCATCCAAAACAAGCAAATGTGCAAGATGGCTTGACAATACGACTCTGTAACCAGTTGGGGTTTCACAGGCAGGGGGGCATGGGTGGGAAGAGTATCAAGTTCTGCTCACCTAAGTCAGCCAATGGTTACTTTCGGTTCCTTGTGCTATGCTACAGAGAAGAAAATTTAAGTCCAAGTTTCAAGAATTAATAAACAAAAATCTCGCCAGGCTATTTCTTACAGATATTAAGTGTCTGCTTTGCTGGAAAAAGAATAGTGGGGTTGGCACAGATGGCAGGAATGAGACTCTCTTTAAGGGGGCAGAAATAGACTAGAGGATTAAAGTGAGAGAGCCCCGAGAGGCAGAGTCTGTGGTAATATGGCCTTTTTCCATCTTTTCTAGAGCCAGTCATTAAAGACTACTTGAAAAGTAACCAGGTGTTCTAAAACATGCAAAGTCTTTGATCGGATAATAATTTTTTAAAAATAATCACACCAAACTGGGCATTTCCTGAGCATCCTCACTGGTGGACAAAGAGGGCATAAACTGCTGACCTGGAAGAGAGTCAATCTAAAGATGGCTGATTTCTTCATTAACAGGGATGGACTTCAGGCACAGTGTCCTTCAGGTGACATCACTTCCTGTTAGGGCAGCAATCTTACCATAGATGAAAGATCAGATTTACAAACCACAATGTAATTGTCAAAATGCCTACCACTTCATATAAACATATGTTCAGTGCATGACTAAGTACAGAGTAAAAACAACTGGCAGATTCACTTGGGGGGTTCTAAGGAATACTTCTGTTCTCATAGTATGGTTTGGTTTAAATAATGATTTCTATGCACATCAAGAATGTTATTAAAATGTCTGGTTTGATTTGTAGAGACGTGGATGGACCTAAAGACTGTCATACAGAGTGAAGTAAGTCAGAAAGAGAAAAACAAATATATATCAATGCATATATGTGGAATCTAGATAAATGGTATAGATGAACCGGTTTCCAAGGCAGAAATAGAGACATGGATGTAGGGAACAAATGTATGGACACCAAGGGGGGAAAGTGGCAGGGGGTGTGATGAATTGGGAGATTGGGATTGACATATATACACTAATATGTATAAAATAGGTAACTAATAAGATCCTGCCGTATAGCACAGGGAACTCTTCACTCCACTGTACAGTAGAAACTAATACAACATTGTAAAACAACTATACCTCAATAAAAAAAATGTTTTTTTAAATGTCTGGTTTGTGGATTTCATTCTAAAAGCCTATCATCAAGGCACAACCCATTATAAAATGATGTAATAACTTGATGTGGATTGCTGTAAACTGATCAATATTTTAATGTTAACAAAGTACAGTGACAGGTGATCTTTATCAGGTTTATTCTTAGCAGCTACATGGAATTTTTTATTTGTGTAATTGTCCCATTTCTAAAATCACAATCCAAATTACAGAAAAATGCTTAATACTTTTAGCAATGTTTTGTTTGTTTGTTTTTTGTTTTTGTATTGGCTAGGAAGACTAGAAAGTTTGGCAAAAAGGGTAGGAAAAAGTCGTGGTGTTCTCTGGTGTATCCACTTCTCATGTGTCTACCCATCTTAGACTTTGACTAGGTTCTGCCGAGTCTCAAAACCCAAGAGTTGCCAGGATTCAGTCCCAACACATTCTACTCCAAGAGGAAAGATAACCACAACCAAGGCCCCACCAAGACAGCCCTGCCTTTCAGTATGGGATGGGGTGCCATCAGCTGCCTTGGATTCCTTCTGGGTCCAGACAGAGAACTTCGGGAGTCACTTCTACTACCTTCAGTCCCAGGGGAAGCAACAGGTGAACTGCGGGAAAAAAAAAAGGAACAGAATTCAGACCAATCACCAACTTCATTCAAAGCCCTTGTATTTGAGGAACTCAACACCTTTTACAAACTTTAATTAATCCTCACTTTCTGAAATAACTATGTATTATTATACCCATTTAATAAATTGGTGTAATGAGGTGTGGAAAGGTCGAGTGATTGGCCTGAGTCTACAATGTGAGTCAGGCGCTCTGATTCCCATCCCAGTGCTTCAAATCAATACATCACCCACTTCTTATCCTACCATTTATCACACATACTGAGTATGTCACAAGCATGTCTAAAACCATCTTAAATAGCTTTTGAGAAATTTGGACTCTAATTCTAGGCTCAAAGATGTTTACTTTTATCTCAAACAACTACAGACTTAAGCTAGGTAACTGGCCATAACCAAGGGCTGCTCCATTTGGACCTGATATTGTCTGACCTTGTTCTCAGCCCTAAACATACTCAGAAATCCAGAAATTGAGTTAGAGCAAGTAAGCATTTTTCTCTTTTACTGGTATAGTACTGCTATAGTATAGACAGAGCTCCTCAGACAAAGGCAGCCACCATACAAATGCTAACTATATAACGGGATCCTTATAGGCAGCCACTTGCCTTACATACGTTTTGGTACCTGTCACATACCAATCACCATGCATGGGGATTCTCTGCTTTGCTAGTGCACAGTAAAAGAAAAGGAGTAATTATAGAGTCCGGACGCTGGGTAAGGTTCAGGAGCCTTTCGATCACAAAGTAAAAAACCCCAAATAAAGAGTCCAAAGAGTGCTCTGATACAATGGACATACTTTGGAAGCACCTGGCAGGTTCTTTTTCGTTCATCTTCTCCAGGGTTTGAGAGTAGGCAGCTCTGTGTGTTAGCATGCCCTGCTGCCCGCCGAGCCTCTGCCAGCCGCTGGTTTTCCCTCAGCTCCAGAATTGTTTTCTGCTGTTCCTGAAGTTTCTTCTTCTGCTTTTCAATCAGCTGTTGCTGGAAGATGTGGCGGTTATGGAAATGACCCATGCACATAGGTTCTGCTTTCTGGCTGCTGGTTCTGAGCTTCTCTTTGTTGCCAGGCTGTTGGGAGGGCTCAGCGTCTAGGGCCTTGTGCGGTTTAGTGTCAGATGTATCCAGAGGGACATTCTGGAGGGGAACCTGCAAGATGTCCTTTGTTGGTCTTCCTAGGTGGGGGCTGGGCACATAACCATTGGTCCCCAAGGGAGGCTTTTCCCACAAAGAGGGGACGGCAGCCGCCTGAGAGAGAAGGAACGTGTGATAGCTCAGCTATTTAAAGGACTGTACTGGTGAGATCCAACTCTACCTGGTCAGCACTGTTCTGTTTAATGGCACAACTGCCCTGCACCCCAGCCAGAGCTGCCCTGTGCTCCTGGCCTGACCATCTCAGAAGCCACCAGCCTTAGCTCCGTGAGTCACTCTTAGAACGTGCCCTGCTGCTCACCACAGAAGCTGGTGGGAGAGTGGGTACAATCATAGGAACCACTGCCATGGCCAGGATATGTGGAATCGGAAAAATGTGCTCTTAGAAATATCTAATTTGGATAGTTTGTTTGTGAATTAGGCATGATTACTCCAGATATATATTCCAGGAATTTAATCTGCATGAATTGACCCTGAATTTTGCAGGAAATTAAAAATATTGTGGCAAAGTATATACTGTTTCTCAAGAAAGTTTGAAAACTAAGGAATAACTTTACAAATCAATAATAGCTCTTTAATAATAACAATAGCTCTTTATTTATTTTTTACAGCTTTATTGGAGTGTAATTGCTTTACAATGGTGTGTTAGTTTCTGCTTTATAACAACGTGAATCAGTTATACATATACATATGTTCCCATATCTCTTCCCTCGTGCGTCTCCCTCCCTCCCACCCTCCCTAACAATAGCTCTTTAATAAGAGCTCTTTCAATGTCTCTCTTGCCACCAGTAAATTAATCACAGGGTTTTTGTCTATTTCAGGATCAAGGCCTAGATTAAAGCATACAGCTTTAATCCAGCTATTCCCAAACAATTTATTTATGGGAAATATTTGCAAGCCCACGATCACTGGGCAAATATCTGCATTATATAAGAATAATGCTACCTAATAATATTTTGTATCAGCATATGGCTTAATAGTTTTCAAAGCTTTATCACATAAATCTCATTTAACACACTGAGGTGTCATACTCAATTACAAATTCTATACAGATGGGAAAGATGCAGAATTCTTAATCAGAAAAATTTATCCTGGCTAAAATAATGTCACAGTTAAAATGTTTCTTCAAGAATAGTTTGATTCCATGCTCTAAGCTCTGATCAGTTTTTGATTCTGTCACCTGCAGTGGTGTAAGGAAAAAAAGCACTGTGAACTGTCTTATTACCTTAGAAGCTTCTAGCTCTAACAGGGCTCCAAATTTGGGAACTCAAAGATATTTTTCAGAATGATGGAAATATTTTCCATAGACTCAGCCAAAGTGAAAGATGTGATATATGGAAACTCTGAAATGTTAAATATTTTAAAAAATATCTTTTATTTCAGAGATGTCAGTGGACATTTATTCATGAGAACACCTGCTTAAGCAATTTAGCGTCAAGCAGGGTTTGTGTTTTAGGCCCTTTTAAACTTTGTGGTAATGATACATTATTAACCTAGCAAGACTGTAAAAGCCTTGAGTACAGCAACAAGATTTCTTTTGGATCATGGTAACTTTTTAAGGTGAAAATAAGAGAACGAAAGAAAATCTTAATGGTACAGACTGTACTTAACAGAACAGGACTGAACAGTCTGGCTCAATTAGAGAAAATCACCTATTAGCTAACTGATAATTTCAAAAAATTTCAAGGTATAAGATATGGGTTTATGCGTTCCTGTGACGGCACAATTAATGAACATCTAACTATAGATTTGATATTGTCATTTGTTCATGTTACACTATATACTCTGGACAAGATCAGAATTTATCAGTAAACTATAGAGTCTATTATAGCCTTTTAGTTTAATTTGCTCTATTTTTCACAATTTTATCTTTTCTTGATAAAATCTTTTGTCTTGACTTCAGAGATCTGGAGACATTTCTCTTGAGTCTAAATTATATATACATTTAGTAATTTTTCTGTTTTATGCAGGTAACAAAAGACTTTCTGCTGACATTTTCCGTTTGAAGATAATAGTGGAACTTTGTGAGGTAAAACGTTCCACAGAGCTATTGGGTGGAACCGATAAGATTCTCTTGGGTCTCAATGGAAACAAGATTATCTAACTGACATAAAGTTACATAAATTGCCTAGGGGAAGGGACCAAATAAGCATCCTCATGATCCCCCTTTGTTGAGACACTAAGCTTAAATTAAGCTTAAATTAAATTAAATTAAGCTTAAATTAAATTACTGGCAGTAATAACGATAATCACAATAAAAAGCAAGGCTGGGAATCATCCAAGTGTTCAATTTAACTTCACACATTTGAGTTAAGTATTGATACTTAAAGGCATTATGTAGAAGGTGGCAGGGGAAGGGTTGGGGGAAGGATAGATTGGGAGTTTGAGATTGACATAAACACACTGCTATATTTAAACAGATAACCAACAAGGACCTACTGCATAGCACAGGGAACTCTGCTCAATATTTTGTAATAACTTAAATGGGAAAAGAATTCGAAAAAGAATCAATACATGTACAAGTATAACCAAATCACTTTGCTGTACACCTGAAACTAACACAACATTGTTAATCAATGATACTCCAATATAAAATAAAACTTAAGAAAAAAGAAAATGAGTTAAATAGGTTTCCCTACAGATTAATAATTCTGAACTTAGAGCACAGAATTTAAAATAAATGTACAATGTAAAAGAATGAAATTAGAACACTCCCTAACACCACACACAAAAATAAACTCAAAGTGGATTAAAGACCTAAATGTAAGGCCAGACACTATCAAACTCTTAGAGGAAAACATAGGCAGAACACTCTATGACATAAATCACAGCAAGATCCTTTTTGACCCACCTCCTAGAGAAATGGAAATAAAAGCAAAAATAAAAAAATGGGACCTAATGAAACTTAAAAGCTTTTGCACAGCAAAGGAAACCATAAACAAGGCAAAAAGACAACCCTCAGAATGGGTGAAAATATTTGCAAATGAAGCAACTGACAAAGGGTTAATCTCCAAAATTCACAAGCAGCTCATGCAGTTCAATATCAAACAACCCAATCCAAAAATGGGCAGAAGACCTAAATAGACATTTCTCCAAAGAAGATATACAGATTGCCAACAAACACATGAAAGGATGCTCAACATCAGTAATCACTAGAGAAATGCAAATCAAAACTACAATGAGGTATCACCTCACACCAGACAGAATGGCCATCACCAAAAAATCTACAAGCAATAAGTGCTAGAGAGGGTGTGGAGAAAAGGGAACCCTCTTGCACTGTTGGTGGGTATGTATATTGATACAGCCACTATGGAGAACAGTATGGAGCTATGGACTTATATACACTATCAAATGTAAAATAGATAGCTAGTGGGAAGCAACCGCATAGCACAGGGAGATCAGCTCAGTGCTTTGTGACCACCTAGAGGGGTGGGATAGGGAGGGTGGGAGGGAGACGCAAGAGGGAAGAGTTATGGGGATATATGTATATGTATAGCTGATTCACTTTGTTATAAAGCAGAGACTAACACACTATTGTAAAGCAATTATACTCCAATAAAGATGTTAAAAAAATAAATTAAATAAATGTATAACTAGGAAAGTTATTTGTATTCAAATATGACAAATAATTAAAAACAAAACAAAAAAAACTTAACTGTATATAGTACCAAACACCATAAATAAACCAAAAAGACAAAAAAAAATGAAAAAAACCTGCAGAATATATAATAATAAAAGCATAAATAGTCTTAAAAATATAAAGAGCCCCTATAAACAAGAAAAAGATATATATTCAAGGATAAAAATGGATAAAAGGCATCACTATTCATCTTTCTATACCCATTTTCAGATACATATATATATGTAAATGGAAAATATAAAAAATGTTTAACCTCATTAGTAATAAAAAATGCCAATGTTGAAGCAATAGTAACACAAAAAATACTTTACTTGTCAACTTGGCAAAAATGATAAATATGTTATCAGGCAGGAAAACAGGTACTTCTTTGACACAACCTTCCTGGAAGGGCAATTTGGTAAAAGTCTTTAAAACATGCATTCTATTTTTAGGTATTTATCCTAAGTAAAGCCTTATGGATGTGTGCAGAGACTTAGCTACTTGTTCACTGAAGCTCTGTTTATAATAGCGGCAAACTAGAAACAACTTAAATGTCCAGCAACAAAGAAGGAGGTATACAGTCTAGCTCGTGGTTCATGATAGAATTTCATGCAGCCATTAAAAAAGATGGCACAGAATGACAGTCCTTAACCAGGGGTTATTCATCAGGTTCACCTGTGGAACTTTAAAAAAAGTATGGTGCCCCACACCCAGAAATTCTGATTTAGTAGAATTCTGATTTAGTAAATTCTGATTCTATGTTATACTCTCAGTTGGGAACTTCTGTTGCAGAAGTAGATTTAGTGACACAGAAAATTCTCGTTATATTGCAGAAAATAATTTTAGAAAAACAGATTACGTTATTATTAAGTAGAAAAATATATTCTCATCAAAGTGGGTATAGAGGGAACATATCTCACCATAATAAAAGCCATTTATGATATACCCATAGCCAATATAATACTCAATGGTGAAAAGCTGAAAGCCTTCCCAGTAAATTCAGGAACAAGACAAGGATGCCCACTCTCACCACTTCTATTCAACACAGTATTGGAAGTCCAAGCCACAGCAATCAACAAGAAAGAGAAGTAAAAGGTATCCAAATTGGAAGAGAAGAGGTAAAACTGTCACTATTTGCAGATGACATGATTCTCTATACAGAGAACAATAAAGACTCTACACAAAAACTATTAGAACTAACAAATGAATTCAGTAAGGGGACTTCCCTGGAGGTCCAGTAGTTAAAACTCCATGCTTCCACTGCAGGGGGCATGGGTTTGATCCCTGATTGGGGAACTAAGATCCCGCATGCCATGTAGCATGGCCAAAAAAAAAAAAAAAGGAATTCAGTATGGTAGCAGGATACAAGATTAACATACATAAATCTGTTGCATTTGTTAATACTAACAATGAAATATCAGAACGAGAAAGCAAAAAAGAAAATCCCATTTAAAATTATGTCATATTGGCACAATACTGTAAATCAACTATACTTCAATAAATAAATAAATAAATAAAATAAGGTTGTGTCCAAAAGAACCCCAAAAAACCTAGGAATAAACTTAACCAAGGAAGTGAAAGACCTATACACTGAAAACTACAAAACACTGATAAAGGAAACTGAAGGTGATTCAAAGAAATGGAAAGATATCCCATGCTCTTGAATTGGAATAATTCATACTATTAAAATGGCCATACTGGGCTTCCCTGGTGGTGCAGTGGTTGAGAGTCTGCCTGCCGATGCAGGGGACACGTGTTCGTGCCCTGGTCCAGGAAGATCCCACATGCCGCGGAGTGGCTAGGCCCGTGAGCCATGGCTGCTGAGACTGTGTGTCCAGAGCCTGTGCTCCACAACGGGAGAGGCCACAACAGTGAGAGGCCCGTGTACCGCAAAAAAAAAAAAAAGCCATACTACCCAAAGCTATCTACAGATTAAATGCAACCCCTATCAAAATACTCATGACATTTTCCACAGAACTATAACTAATAATCCTAAAATTTATATGGAATCTCAAAAGACCCAGTATTGCCAAAGCAGTCCTGAAGAAAGAAAACAAAGCTGGAGGCATAACACTTCCAGACTTCAGACAATACTACAAAGCTACAGTAATCAAAACAGCATGGTACTGGCACAAAAACATACATACAGATCAATGGAACAGAATAGACAGCCCAGAAATAAACCCACACACCTACGGTCAATTAATCTATGACAAAAGAGGCAAGAATATACAATGGAGAAAAAAGTCTCTTCAGCAAGTGGCACTGGGAAAGCTGGACAATCTCATGTAAATCAGTGAAATCAGAATACTCCTTCACACCATATACAAAAATAAACTCAAAATGGTTTAAAGACCTAAATATAAGACATGATATCATCAAACTCCTAGAAGAGAACATAGGCAAAACATTCTTAGACATAAATCATAGCAATATTATCTTAGATCAGGCTCCCAAAGCAAAAGAAATAAAAGCAAAAATAAACCTAATCAAACTACTAAAAAGCTTTTGCACAGCAAAGGAAACCATCCACAAAATGAAGAGACAACACACTGAATGGGAGAAAATATTTGCAAACAATGCAACTGACAAGGAGTTAATAACCAAAATATACAACAATGCATACACCTCAATATCAAAAAAGCAAACAACCCAATAAAGAAAATGGGCAGAAGACCTAAATAAACATTTTTCCAAAGACATACAGATGGCCAACAGGCACATGAAAAGATGCTCAGCATCACTAACTATTAGAGAAATGCAAATCAAAACCACAATGAGGTATCACCTCACACTGGTCAGAGTAGCTATCATCAAAAAGTCCACAAATAATAAATGCTGGAGAGGGTGTGAAGAAAAGGGAATCCTTAAACACTGTCAGTGGGAATGTAAATTGGCGCATCCACTATGGAAAACAGTACAGAGATTCCTTAAAAAAATAAAAATAGAGCTACCATATAGATCCAGCAATCCCACTCCTGGGCATACATCCAGAAAAAATGAAAACTCTAATTTGAAAAGATACATACACCTCAATGTTCATAGCAGCACTATTTACAATAGCCAAGACATGGAAACAACCCAAGTGCCTATCAACAGACGACTGGTTTAAGATGTGGTGTATATATATATACAGTGGACTATTACTCAGCCATAAAAAAGAATGAAATATTGCCATTTGCAGCAACATGGATGGGCCTAGATAATATCATACTAACTGAAGTAAATCAAACAGAGAAAGACAAATATTACGTGATATCACTTATGTGTGGAATCTAAAAAATAATACAAATGAATGTATATACAAAACTGAAATAGAGTCACAGACATAGAAAACAGACTTATGGTTACCAAAGGGAAAAGGAAAGGGGGAGAGATAAATTAGGAGTATGGGATTAATAGATACAAATTACTGTATATAAAACAGATAAGCAACAAGGATTTACTGTATAGCACAGGGAACTATATGCAATATCTTGTAATAACCTATAATGGAAAATAATCTGAAAAATATATATATATAACTGAATCACTTGTGCTGTATACCTGAAACTAACACAATATTGGAAATCAACTGTATTTCAACTAAAAAAAAAGGAAGAAAAAATACATGGCCTTGGGCTTCCCTGGTGGCGCAGTGGTTGAGAGTCCGCCTGCCGATGCGGGGGACACGGGTTCATGCCCCGGTCTGGGATGATCCCACTGCAAACCAAAAAAAAAAAAAAAAAAAAAAAATGACCTTCCTTTTCCTGTATTATGACAGATTAGATATCCTCAATGACTTGACTGAAGAAAATTTAAAAGCTAAATACAACATTAAAGAGAAAAGTCTGCATATGCCTGAATAGAGAAAAGACAAGATGGCTATACTTCGACATGTGGTTATTTATTGGTGGTTATCTCTAAATGATAGAATTATTGCCTACTTTTCTTTTTCCTCTGTCATTTTCTCCTGCCAAATTGCTACAATTAATACATATGATTCTTCTTATTAGGAAAATAAAAACTTAAACATTCCCGTCTTATAAGTCACAAGCTCATTTAGAAAGGAAATGCCTGACAATCAAATAAGAGGTGTTCAAGAGTTGTAAACAATGCTTTATATATCTGTTCCTGAAAGTCTTTCGCTTAGTTGTTTTAAATTCCCTGTCTATATTACGTCTTTACCAAGTTTCAACTATACCAGTTTGTATGTGATTATAAAAGAGGATTCATTTCAAGAAAATCAACACTGACTGAAAGGTAAACTCTGTGCACTGTAGCAGCTCTCATCTTTTAGATAGCCCAGGCCAGGCAACCTGACAACAGCTAACATACCCCAGGCTATACAAGTATAAAGCTCAAAAGCAGGAAGACTAAGCAAAGGAAAAGCAACTTACCTCTCCATTTCTAGGTGGATCCTCCATGGCTGTTGCCTCCTCAAGTGGACTGATGCTTGATGACACGTTTGCACTGAGTTTCCCTAGTGATGCTGCCTTCAGCAGCTCATTCATTTTCTTCCTAGTTTCCTCCTTTGTAACAGCCAGCTCTCTGTTTTGGATCTCTGCACGATGCCAATGCTGCCATTCTGCAAAATGGTGTCGGAGAACTTGTTTCCGGTTATAGTCAGTGGCCAGTTGTTGTTTTCTAAGAAACAAAGCACTTCCATTAAAAAAAAGAAGCCATTTACTGCTTTTTGGTTGATAATATAAATGAAATACAAGTCCAAAGGAGTCCCAGAAATGCTCCATTTTAGCTCCAGCTTATTCTTTTATTTAAGCTCAAAGGAATCATTTTATAAAGCTCCCCAAGGCAAAGGGTCTGCTCATAGAAGTCATTGGCACCTCAAGGCATTGCTTCAGAAGAGTGACTGTTCTGTTCTATCACATCACTAAGGCATATTAAATTTTCTGATTACCATAAAATAGTTTCTGAGAGCTTTTGGAGGAGAAGGAGCAGAAAGAATAGGTATTCAAATAACTGCTTTTAAAAAATATGCATACATGAGGGAGATATTCAGCTATACTTGCAAATCTAAGGAAGACAAGAGGTTTGGGAGAAAAAGAAAGGAACGAAACTTAACAAGTGAATTGTCAATAATTAAGTATAAGACTTATAAAAATCAACATGAAATTATGAGGGTGGATCTTGTGAAAGAAGGACTTGGTCAGGGAAAGGCTCTCTATAGAGAAGGTCTCATTTACCAAAGCCATAAACTGAGTGAATGAAGAACTGCTTTGTGAAGACACTTGTTGAACATTAGAAACGTGTGAAGGGCATACACAGGCACTTGCTCTCAGAGAACTCACTCACAGTCTAGTAGGGGGTCTGATTCACTCTATTCCTAAGGAGGAGCTCCTTTTGATTCCTGGAAACTTCATGATGTTAGAGGACGTGCCTGAGTGGAGTTGGGAACTGTCAGCTACATTCCCCTCCCAAAGGGACTCTCCAATAGGAGACATGTTTGTGGTAGCCAGTTGAGAATTCAAGTGTAGAGCTTTCTGAGATCAATCTATAAGTGGATGATTATTGTCTCTGAAGAAGTAAGCTGTAGATCTTGGAACTTATGTCGCAACCGGGGTCAGTTTCGAGGTTTAAGATCTGATTGTTTAGATACCTACGTGATTTTATCTTGTAAAGATGACTGGAATAAGGTCTCTACAACACTATTTGCATATCCATTTCTGTTAAACATAAATAATGTTTAACCCACCTCATGGACTTTTTGGGGTCATATCAAAAAAGTCGTAACATTTTAAGCCAATGAGTCAGAAGAACATTTCTACAGTTCTTAAGTGCTTAAGTGACTTTTAACCTTTTTTGACTGCCACCTAAAGAAAAAAGTGTCACACTATGACTTCAAAATAAGTTGATGTGTGTACATGTGCATGAAACAAAAGTATATATAATTGAAACAAAGGTTCCACCAAACGATATTCACCCTTACTACCAGAGATGTACTCCAATGTTTCTTTTCTATTTTTTAAAAAATATGCCTCATCTTGAGCCTGATTTTAGGACCCATTAATGAGTTAAAACCCTTAGCTTGAAACACTACTCTAGAGTCACAGAATTTAACATTATGTCGGAGAAGTTGGGTGAAACAACCAATTAGTGAGAGTAGTGTTGACTGAAATAATAGAATTCAGGGTAAATGCTAACAGCAATTCTGCCAAGAGCATATTTCATTATATATAATTGCTTCTTTCTAATGCAATGATAGATAATAAATATGATTGACTGATGGTTTTTATAATAAAAATACAATATAGGTGGTAATAAACATCTATATATAATATTTTACTTTGATGAAAAAAAGAAAGTATCTGAAACTGAACAACCTTGAAATAAAAATTTTAAAAGAAATAAGCGTAGCAACACAGGGTAAGAACAAAGCTCCAAAAATATCAATGTCTAAGTAGTGAAACAAACAAAACACCTGATGGCATTTTACTCAAGTAAGTGGAAATCATGTATTTCCACAGACTAGAAGACATATGTTGCTCTGTCTGATTAATGTAAAATTTGATTTACATCAATCTGCTTAGGAAGGAGGAGTGTGAAATTTACTTGATGAGTTAATTTCATGTTTTTACAGCATAAACAGCCAAAAGCCACACTGGAGTTCTGACTGTCAAGGAGAGGGTTACTTGGACAGTATGAAAAGGCAAAGAGAAAAATATTTCTGGTAAATATAACAAAAAGACTAAACAGTAAAAAAAAAAAAAAAAAGGTGGGTTAAAAACTGCGTGTTAATTATTGTGTTTAGAGCCCTCTCTATCATGATCATGCAGGAGATTTGAAGATGTACTTAAGATATCTATGTTCATGGGAAGGGTAAGAACACAGAAGCTAGGGATCCAGAGACAAGACTGGTTGTACTCTTGCTCGCTTGCAGTTCACTTCAGCAGAGTGACTATATTGCAGATAAGTCCATTTCTATACTTTTTTTTAAAGAATGGATGCACTTATAAAGTTATTTATTTTATTTATTTATTTTTGGCTGCGTTGGGTCTTCGTTACTGCACATGGGCTTTCTCTAATTGCCGTGAGCGGGGGCTGCTCTTCACTGCGGTGCGCAGGCTTCTTATTGCGGTGGCTTCTCCTGTTGCAGAGCACGGGCTCTAGGCACGCAGGCTTCAGTAGTTGCAGCACGTAGGCTCAGTAGTTGTGGCGCACGGGCTTAGCTGCTCTGTGACATGTGGGATCTTCCCGGATCAGTGCTCAAACCCACGTCCCCTGCACTGGCAGGCGGACTCCCAACCACTGCGCCACCAGGGAAGTCCCCATTTCTATACTTTTTAAATGATGACACTAAAAACACAAATATTTCTGAAAGTGAAAAATCACTTAAATTTCTTAAAAGCTTAGTCAGATGTGATTTACTTGGGCATGCTAACCCAAAGAAATGGTTCCACAGTTCCCAGATAATCATAAAATGAAGGACAGAGTTTCTTTATGGAAAACATCCTATCCCAATATGTTTCCAAGCTGAAATCAGGGAATTTCTGGCAAGGGTCTATAAACTGATCATTATAATTATACAACTGCATGCAGAGAAAGACTGTCTCTAAAGAACTAAGAATATACGATATATAGGTTTAAATAGGAATTTAAATATGAACCAGGATGCTTAGAATCAACACCTCAAATGATACTCAGTTATTGATGCACATTCTAAAACACAGGAGTCAGAGCAAGACCAACTAGATATAGGACACTGGGCAAGCAGCTGAAGGTATCTAAATTCCTCCTCAAAGATGGTGTCACTCTAACAACAACAAGCCCTATACTGCCTGTCCTACAGGCTTTTGTTTTTAAAGATGTAATTAAATTTTAAAAAGAACCTGAAAATATAGAACAAATTCACATGTAAGGTAATAACACTATCTTAGGACAAGACTACTAGATATCTAAAAAGTGTCTTGAATTTTTTAAAGGGAAATGAGAAATGACAAATAAATAACCACATACTACTGATCTGATCGAGTGCTGAAATCTGAACAGAACATACAAATAGCAATGATGCAAACAGCTGCATTTGGGACGAGCAGGTTCAGCAGGAATAGGAATGCATAAGCTAATGCATTCAGAAATGCACCAGGTAGCCCCCCAGGGAAAATGTGGAAGATAACACAGTTCTGTTTTAAAGAGTTTTAAAGTGAGCCAGTCAATGCAAGTCTGGTCCTCCTGCCTCTCTGGCAGATACCAGGAGCTTTATCAGCTTCAGATGCCATGCAATTTCTAGCCTCTCAACTGGATACCCAGGTGAGCACGGAGGGAAGGGCAATGGACCATGACTAACAGAGGTGCTCCATAAATGACTGCCCTAACGCACGCTGAAATTAGGAGTGCTGGGAATGGGGAATATCTGACAGTCTCTTTTCAATTCAGTCTCCCCACCCCTAGGCTAGCCTGGCGGGTTCACCCCAGCCTGTTCCCACACAAGCTGCATATGTGCTGGTTTACCAGTTTTCCCCTAAACTGAAAAGTGCTCTCTTCTACTTAGCCACGATCTGTCTCTCTCAGAAGATGGGACCAAAGAGTTTCTATTTTTAAAAAGCTGCTTGGGGGATTGTAATGCATGATAGCCAAGTCTATGTCACTCCTAAGTTTTTATATTATTGTGCCTTCTGTTGCAATTATTTTTAGTATTTGGGTAAATTTTTAACTTCTTCACTTAGACTGAAAACTCCTAGAAGGCAGGAGTACCCCTGCTGGTACTTAAGAAAGAGTCTAGGGACTTCCCTGGCAGTCCAGTGGTTAAGACTCCACACTCCCAATGCAGGGGGCCCGGGTTCAATCCCTGGTCGGGGAACTAAGATCCCACATGCCTCATGGCATGGCCAAAAGAAGTCTAGTACACAGTAAGCATCAGTAAAGCTGACTGACTGAATATATGCTATCAAACAGAATAAATGAATGAGTGAATGAATGAATGCCATGGTTTAAGGGACATCATAGGGCCAGTTTTTCTACTGGCCTGCCACTGTACCCTCAAATCCCCATCACTTACATTTTGGGCACTGTCTCCAGACAATGCCTATTAATGTATAAGTTTCCTGGGAGGGATAACATCAGTTGAGGAGTACGGAGACAGAGCATGAGGGGATAGAGGGACACAGGGAAGAGATAAAAGCCTGTTCCAGGAAAGGCCCAAAGTATTTGGTACTGAGTACCAAGGCTCAGGAAGGGTGGGTAGAGGATGTTGAAACAAACCCTGCTTCTTCCCAATTTGTCTAGGGCTGGCTGTAAATTGAGAGAAGAAGGGAGAGAGGAGGAATGAAAGATCTGGAGCCAACTTTCAGAAATGAATATGCTAAAGAATTTAAAAATACAGTTCAAATTCCCATACCACCATGTCCAAGGGTCTAATTTAGCGTGGGTACCAGAATTTTGTTGTATTGCCTGAGTGACTGAATCCTTAGTTAGAGTTTGGGAATATTTGTTAATGTTGCAATTGTATTACAATATTGTATTGAAATTTTATAACACCATTACCATAACTACTTTTAAAAGAAAAGAGATGGACAAAAATTCCTATTAGGGAAAGCAAGGTACATTTTTTAGAAGAAATACATGGGTGACCTTGGAGTGGAATGAGACTCTGAGCACAGGCTCAGTAAGAAAATATGGTGGCTGGACTTCCCTGATGGCGCAGTGGTTAAGAATCTGCCTGCTAATGCAGGGGACACGGGTTCAAGCCCCGGTCTGGGAAGATCCCACATGCCGCAGAGCAACTAAGCCTGTGCGCCACAACTACTGAGCCTGCGCTCTAGAGCCCGCGAGCCACAACTACTGAGCCCATGTGCCTAGAGCCTGTGCTCCACAACAAGAGAAGCCACTGTAATGAGGAGCCTGCACACCGCAATGACGAGTAGCCCCCGCTCACCGCCAACTAGAGAGAGCCCGCGCGCAGCAACGAAGACTCAATGCGGCCAAAAATAAATAAATAAATAAATAAATTTATAAAAAAGAAAATATGGTGGCTAAATCGTGAATGAGAAGAAGCGAGGGATCTGTTGTTGCTCCAGAGAGAAAGTGGGAAGAACAAAAAGGAAAGAAGGCAAAGAAAGAAGCCCAAAAGGCTGGGCCCTGCATAGCCAGTAAGAGGAAAGCTCAAGTGGCAAAAACAAATGTGGACTCAAGAGCTGGAGGCTAAGGACACAGTTGACATCTGAGAAACAGACACAGCAAATGATTTCCATGTCCAGGTGGATGGGCCAAAGGACCACCTATGTCTTGTCAATCTGGTAAGAGTTTAGTTGCTACAATGAGTAACCCATTTACAATAAATGCGCTCTATCCCTTGATCCCACTATTTAGAAAAAAGTGCTTGAGAATGTTATGGAGTTAAATTGCAGGAGAGGAAGCAACTGAGCTCTTCATTCATCCACTAACTCACCTATTATTTCAACAATTATGTATTTGGTGTCCACAGAGGAACTGGGAGAGACTCCGATGAGCACGGTAAAGAGGGTCCTGGCTCTTCTGACACCCCCGATCCCACTGACATTTCTTGGTTTCTGCTTGTATTGATAGTAGCTACCTTTGAGCTTTTTTCTCCAACTCTATTATTCCAACCTTCTTTGAACAAAATCACCTAACAATTTCCTAAAACAATCTCTAGAACAAAGAACAACATGCAGAGAGCCTGGGATCTGTAGGAAAGCAGCATAAAGGACAGTTTGTATCTAAGAGCTCCTTTCTTATATGTTTCTAGCATGACTTGTTATTTGTTCATTATTGCTCTTGTTTTACATCTACCATCATCTGAAGTCAACTGCAAAATAACTGAAAAACATGACTGTCTTAGGGAGCCATCACCTACATGCTATTTACCTAGGAGCAGCATGTTATAGGAAAAAGCATCTGACTCAGCATCGAAAGGGCCAGGCTCTAGTCCTGGACTGGCTACTCGTAACTTTATGACTTGAGACAGTTGTTTATCCTTTTTGTGCCTTACTTTTATCATCTGTAAAATGAGGGGCTGGATTAGATGCTCCTTGAGGTGCTTTCCTACTCTAAGAACTTTTTGCTCTAAAGTTTTATAGTAAAAAAAATTATTATAAGTTAAATATTTTCTAACTCTGACAGTTAAAAAAATGTAGCACCCATTCTGAACATTTAAAAATAGACACTTGAAAATAATTCACAGATATGAGACAAGAAGTTCTAAGAGGATCTTTAAAAAAAATTGGCACATAATGCTATTATGAAATCCCCATTTAGTGCTTTTATATTTAAATAGTTTAATTGGAATGGAATCTGAAGTTCTTCAGATTTTTCTTCTTCAAGTTTCTTCTGGCATGTGAATTTCACAGACCACTTTTACCTTTAACATCTTAGTTGCCACTCCCTCTATGCCCTCACTCATGATGCTTCCCCTTACCAACACCTCCAATTTCTCTTCTTTATCCAACAAATCCAGCTTTGAGTAAGTTATCATCCCAATTCCCTGGATCAATCACTAGGTCCTGAAAATTTAGACATAAATTGTGAAAGAGCTTTTTTTTTCCCACTGAAGATTTCCCCCAGCATAGTGTAGGAAAGGAAAACTGCCTAGGTCACCCTCCTGCTTAAAAACCTTCAGGAATTCACCTTTATTTACCTAAGAACGCCTAAACTCCTTGCCCTAGCATTTAAGGCCTTCCACAAGTTGATGAACTTGACAACCACATGCTTGATGATTTCCAGCCACACGTAATGCCATTATCTCATCTCCCTCTTTCTACCTAGGACTATCCTACTTACTGTTCAGAGCCCAGCAAGACCCATCTTCCTGATAAAGTCTTTCCGGACACTCTGTAGGAGCCTCCCCAGTTACTTCCCTCTACTGAGTTCTCAGCAGCAGAAGGAGATGCATTACAAAGTTTATAATGTTAATCCATACCTGTACTGTTTCTAGATCTCATTTTCCCCACAAAACTGAGCTCTTTGAGGACAAGGGGCCATGTGTCAGGCTCCTAAGTATTCTCCCCAGGGCCTGATGCTGTCACAGGAATGCACAACTCCAGGGGGCGCCATTCCCTTCTACATGACGATACTTTCACATACCATTCATCCAATTTTTCACCCAGAAGGAATAACAGAGTTGCTCGTAGAAAAGTGATTAAACGTAAGACCGTGAACTGCTCCCTCCAGCTCCCCCAACCAATAAACAAATGGCTCCTTCTACATCTATGATTTCGGTTCAAGAATGCAAAGTTGACCTTGGAAATGAAAAGAAGAAAATGTATTTGATTTTAGGATGATGGAACAAAGAAAGTTTTATTTGAAGGCAAATTCTGTGTCATTCACAAGCCTAAGAGGGAGCTGATATAAAGGTGTCCAAAACCTCTAAAGAAGGTGTGGGGGAAGGGAGAAATCACCCTTGCCAGGTCTGCCTTCCCAGATGAATGTTCCCTGTCTGCCTAATTAACATTCCATGTGCAGACAGTGATTTCTCTCAATGAGAATTACTACCGCATAAGCCAAATTCTGTCTTCTAAATTGTAAGATGGTCCAGGGTGCAATGATACTACATCAAAGGATAAGGGAAAAAGCATAATACTTGCTTCCTTTAAAATAGGAAAGCATGTACATTGGTATATTTTAATCAAAAATTTTTTTTCGCTTATAATTTTCCGTTACAATTTTCTAGTTTGGGATGTAACAGAGAAAAACAGTGATTATCATATATTATAAGTAGATGAGATGATTGCAGTGAACAGCATTTTTAGAGCTTATTTCTGGATTCTTCAGGAGGAAAGATGTCCTACATAAACATACTAGAAGGATTTTCATGGCATAAGTAATAGTACCTGTTTTCTTCCCTAAGGTCATTTTCCATGGCTTGAGTCTCCCGCCCCAACTTCTGGGATCTTGTGTAGTCTCTCCAGGCCCGCAGGACCCTCAGTTGCAACTTCCAGTCAGACAGGGTCCCAGCTTTCCCCAGCTTAATCCTATGATCAAGAATCAGCTTGTGCCAGGCAGAGAAATACCGTTTTTGACACTGCAATGGAAACATTGGAAAATCAGTACTAGGGTTTCTAATATCTACTAGTGAGAACCCTGTCCTCAGATATCCGCCTCACACTTTTTCTAACAAATCTAGGAACTGTTGTCTTGATGGAAGGGGAACAGACAATTGCTTTATGCTCAAATGACAGGAAATATTCAAGCCATGCAATGAAGGCACTATCAGCCTCATGGCAAACTAAAACATTTAATTCTCGTTGTAAGGCACCAGTCCTATTCAGAGCTGGAGTAACCGTCACAACTAAGATCTAAGTTAAGGGGCTTGTTAGAGAGACTTGAAAGGCCTGCTTCCAACAGATCTCCCCTGCCAGGCTGTCTTAGAGTTTAAAATACCATTAACCATTATCACCACTGATGTCCTGCACAAATGAACATGGGAGATCCCACAGGATGGAATGGGGTCTCTGGTCCCTGGGAACAAGATGGCTAAAAACAGCTTCAGCTGGGCTACCACTGACCACGTCAGGGCTTTGGTGAACACTCCTACAGAAGCTAGATACGCGGGCTGCTTGCGTTCTTCCACTATATGTATCTGACAACAAATCAGACAAGGTCTACTGACCCTAAGCATGTCTCCAGAGAAGTACCTACGGTCCTAGGCTAAGAAAATCTCTGCGATCTAGGCCTTGCCTACATCTTCTATCTTCACAGCAAACTTTATGCTCCTACTATATCAAATTACTTTCAGCTCTTGGTCTTATACCAACCACACTGTTCTGTGCTTTTCTATCTATGGTCATAGTAATTTCTCTGTCCTTTTCTGCCCTCTCTCTGCCTATTTCAAGAGTCACTCTCAGGAAGCCCTCCTAATACCAATCACTCTCCCCACATGTAAGTGCCCTTCCACTGTGTTCCCAGAGCAACCTATGCTTTCTTTAGTCAAAATGGTCATCACACTGTGTTATAATCACCTGTTTACCAGTTTCCACAAGACTGTGAGCCTCCAGAAGGAGGGACTGGCAGATCCGAGAGTACCACATGTGAGGAACACTGAAGCAGAAAGTAACCTCACAGGAAGTGACTCTGGGAGGTATAGGAGATGCCTGCTGACCAGCTTCGAGAAGTTGGTAGCCATATCAGGGTCAGCCCTATTTATTGCTTCTTTCTCTTTAAAAATACTTGTCTTTCACTATTTCAACATTTAGTAAGCTGTGTTTGAATTTGGGAATTCTGAAAAAAGTTGTTTAAGATATAATCTCTATTTTTGAAAGGTTATAGGGAGAGAAAATATATAAATTAAAAGACCAATAACATGAGAGAGCACAGGCTAGACTTCTTAGAAATAGCCCATTTGGCCTGAAATACTTTCTACAAAAGAAACCAATTATATTCCCATTTAGACAAACGACAAAATCTTCTTTATTATAATTTTCCATTAGGAGAAACCATGGCAGTCTTTAAAAAGCCCCGTTCCCTTTCCATTATGTCAAACGAGGGCACGTTTCCTAGACCTTCACCTTAGATTCTGTGGAAGGAAAGGAGGGAAGGAGGGAGAGAGCAAGAGAACAGGGAGGAAGGGAGGAATGAATGAAGGGAAATTTGCTGAATATAAGATATGCCTTCAGTCATAACAAGGAAAAGACACACAGCTTCCTGGTTGAGAGGGTGTGCTTTTTGCATTATCATTTGCTTATCTATCCCACAAAATACAGCATGGGGGAAAAAAAACCGGTGTTAACTTGTGCACCACAGTCAAAAGAAAATCTATCTATTTACCAGATTCATTTAAGAGATTCTTCTTAAAAGACTTGATGAAATAGTCTATGTATGGGTAGTTATCTCTAATTTTAACTCCTGGAATATTTCTAATGATTAAATAGTACAAACATAATCCACCTTGACAATAATAGCACTATTAATAGTGTCCTTCTTGGATTTCCACATTTTTTTTCTCTAGTCCAAAGCATTTCACATGTACTATTTTATTGACTCATAGACCATCATTACAAAACAGAGAGGCTGCAGATATTATGATTTACCTTACCAAGCCAAACTTCAAATAGAGAACGAATAATGACTATATTCACAAAGCAAAGAGTTAGTGGTATACCTAAGGCTAAATCCAAAACATTCAGGCATCCTGATGACCCTAATCTACTAGGCAAAAAGTCTCTTTTAAAGAGGAAGAACAAATTACTTGCTTGTTTTCTGAAAGAGAAAGAACTTGATATACAACTTACTACAGTAGAAAAGCACCGCTGGAAAATATCTGAATTTAAGAGGGGGAAAATTTGAGTCTGTAAATGCCATAGTCAATATATTTCTTTAAAAATACTTAAGTTTAGACTGTGAGAGCAAAATGATCGGTTTTGAAGGTCTATAATTCAGTTTCACTACACAGAAGTTAATAGCAGCAAAGTGACATACTCATACAGTAACTGCTTTCTTGAAATCAACTTGCCATTGGTTTTTTTTTCCTGCCTACTCAAAAGAGCAATCCCATTTAAATTAAATTAAAAAAATAAAAGTATGAATCAAGAATAGCCACTTAGTTATTCTTGATTCACAGCAAACATTATTTAGGCAAACAGGAGTCCCATAAATGTGCTTGGAGGAAAATACTCGGGAAAGGAAAACATTCTTGGTCCTGTCTTCTCTGGGAGAAGATGCTAGCACTCCACTCCTACTTAGAAGGGACAAGAAGTGGCATAGTTCACAGTCACCATCTATTCACATTTCCTATTACCCTCCCCCAAGTGGCGTCCCTGCAGCGCTCAGGCCTGCTTTTCCTCTTCAGTTCTACACTCGAACTACAGCAGTGCTCTATCCCTTTGCTCTTTGAGACAAGAACTATTATTTAAAACCGCAACTGGTCAGAAGAGGAACACCTTCTGCTTAAGCCAGATAACTTAATGTTTGAACTAGATGGACAACTAGTCTGACCTTCCTCCGTTTCTTACCTAGTTCATTTATTTCTGCACCATGTTTTTATTTCTGATAGATTCTCAAATACAGTCATGCGTTATTTTAGTAACTTCTACCATCTCTTTATTATAGTTGTGGTGATAATTACGGCTTGTTACAGGTAAGTAAAATACTGAAAATCACTGTAGGAAGAACTGCTCCTAAGTACATATCTACAATAATTTTTAAAATAAAATACTAAAAAGTGAAATTTAGAAAGTTTTTAAGTGAAATGCTTTTCTCCTTTCAAAATCAAAATCTTCCACGAGACATCATTTGGTCATTAAGGATTCCACTCAAGAGAAGAAATGACAGCTCACCCTGCTAAATTTATTACCTGCACTGGAGTTACCCTTGTTTTGTTGGCAAGAAAAGCTCTTCCCTGAAGTGTAATCACACTGCTGTCACTGGGAATGACTGACGTTAGGTGGAACAGCAATTTGCTATCTAATCTTCATTGTAATTCTAACCCTGTCACTAGAGATGCTTATTCTGATTAATGAAGTGGGTAACTCATCAAAATTCCTCAGCTATTTCCCTTTTGTCAGAAAGCTCAGTGATAATTGCATCAAAATTCTCAGTCATGGAAAAATAAACAATGAATTGTAAAGAGGACAAAAATGTCAACAAGTTTACAGTTTATCTTTGCCGAATGGAACTAACTGGTGCAACTGGTGGTCAAGGGGCGCCGGACAAGGACCAAAGGTTGGAGATAAAGGGCCCAGCTGACTCCTGGCTGCTCCCAGACCTAAAGGAACAGAGAGATGCTCTAATACTACCCAAGAAAGCCATCCTCCACTCCCTTTTTCCTTTTTGAGGACCACTACAGCAAGGCAGAAGACCCCACAGATGCTAAGAAGTATTTGATGGGTGGAGAGGAGGATCTTGTTCATGACGAAATGAATGCCCCTGGGAAGAAGCAGCACTGAAAAGCAGTCCCCTATATTCCATCATATCCCTGATTTTCATAATTTTGCCCCAAAGAAAAGAGAGGAAATCACTGTGTCCCCTACCGCCAACCATATACACTCCCATAACTATTATAGATAAATACATTAGGGAAAATACATTCAGTTTTCAGCACACTGTGCTAAGACCTGGACTTGCTGTTGGGTTCCATGGAAAAGCCTAAACTCTGACAACCACTGCAATGTGAAATGGTAACACTGGCTACAGACAAAAAGCTACTTTTGTTATATACTGGAAGCTGTGATGCTCATTTTACTTCTGTATTTAATTTTTTCCCCTTCATTTTTTAAACTTAAAAAAAACCCTCACTCTAATACAGAAATTTCATAAACATACCCAAAAGGAGAACAGAAGAATAAACCCCTCACTCAGCTTCAAAAATTACCAGAATTATGCTGATTTTGTTTCATTTCTCTTCCACTCACTTTTCTTTCCTGGAGTATTTAAAAATAAATTCCAGACATCAGACATTGTATCATTTCACCCATAAATGCATTGATATATATTACTAACAAAAGGACATTTTGTAAATTCTTCTTAATTCTGCTAAGAAGTTTCAATCAATAATATTGCTGTATTTATCTAATTCTGTTTCACTGCAGAAGTAGCAGAATTTCAGAAAGCAACTGCTTAGTCTCATCATATTAAATTCTTAACCAATAAAATGCTCTGGGATCTTTTAAAGAAGAATGACCACAATACAGCCTATAACCTGACTAGGAAAGGGCTCCTTTCCCAACAAAGCCTGAACCAATTTTCATGACCTTATGTCTTTAGGGAAGGCAGGACTACTGCTCATCAGCTTCTCTTTCATCTTCCTTTCCCTTCTAGACCTTCTTCCTCCCTCTACAATTTCCACTCTCTGCCCATCTTTCCCACTCCAAGCATGCCCCACTATGCCAAAAGTACAGCTGACTTCAGAATATATTAGACAAATGCTGGATTCACCTCTAGGGGTCTCTGACAGTAAGGCGATGATGTGATGTCATTTGTTCCTCACCCATATGGTTCTTAAGATCCGTATAAATATTCACCTGAAATTTCTAGTGTTTAGGGGAAAAGATACTCTACGCTGCATAATTTTAGAGAATGGGCTTCATTTATGCCAAAGGCTCTTTTCTTAACTTTTTAAAAGCAGAATTTAATCAGTACTTTTTCCAGAAGACAAAAAAAAAAGAAAATCAGATACTTTTGAATTAGAACCTCTGGGATCAAAACGGTGTTTTGAAAAGCAAAACACTCTTGCAATGTTTTGGTAAACTGGCTCTCGCTGTCCCTTCTGTGAGAATGGAAAACCTGGGTTACTCACAGGGTAAGGAAGAGTACAATAACAAACTAAACAACCTCTTTACCAACAGCAACAAAATTTTATTTGGAAATTTTCCACAGAGTGGCTGTATGAAGTTATATATAATAATGCATCAAAGCCCTCCTGAAATGCACAGCACACAATGTCCTTGGCAATATGTTTAGAGGGGAGAGTTACATGAATCCCAATGTTCTTCGTGTGTGTGCCCAACACTTCTCTTACTCTGCAGTTTTATTTGCAAAGAGGTTTTTCCTTCATTTTCTTCCCCAAACGTAAGACAACACTGCTGAGACGATAGCAGCAACTGCTATGTTTCAGCTCAGGAATGGTTGTGTTTCAGTGCTATGTAGGCAGTCCTGCTAAAACTAAGATTTTTGGGAAGGAATCAGGCTGTATAAATGAGGTTCTTAACTACAGTTTTCAACACCTTGAAAGAAAGAAAAAAAAAAAATGCAGGCTTCTCTTCTATGGATTCCCACATTCCCTCAGTTTAGTTCAGGGCAGCCTCCTGGAAGGCACTATGCCACAAGCATAACATCAACAATGCCTCCTTTGGGTCATTATTATCTTATCCTCTAACAGAGATAGTAAACAAGCAACTCAAAACCTTCCCCCACTAGAATTAAGATTTAGTTAGTGTCAACGCATCTTTCTTTGCTTTCAACTTTTACAAGCAGGAAAGAACATAGATTTTTTTATCTGAAGAAAACATAAAATGTATTTCAGAATAGGGTAAGAATTAAGAAGGCCACTTTCCAAACAGTATAAGAATTTCATACTTAATCCCTTGTTGTTTCTGCTAATTAGCACTGACATGTGGATTGCTGAACCTCCCCAAGAGATTTCACTGCAAGATCAAAGAGAAAGTAGGATAGGATGGAAGTAGAAAGTTTCTATATAAAAACAAGTGTTTTTGACAAAATAAAGAGACCTGGCAATGAAATGAGTGGGAAAGAGGCATGAACAGTGCTGCACCTGAACTTGTGTTTTGGTAAGAGAGCCTGCTCTGTTTCTCTCAGAAAGTCTCCTATTAAATAATGTGGCCCACGCATAGCATAGGGAGATCAGCTTGGTGCTTTGTGACCACCTAGAGGGGTGGGAGGGAGGGAGACACAGGAGGGAAGAGATATGGGGACATATTTATAACTGATTCACTTTGTTATAAAGCAGAAACTAACACACTATTGTAAAGCAATTATACTCCAATAAAGATGTTTAAAAATAAATAAATAAATAAATTTCTGACCCACACACCCCAAAAAATAATATGGCCCAAATGTGATGTTAAGAAGGTGTTTGGCAGAACAAACCTAGAGTCAAAGCACAAAGAATACAGGACCTAAAAGGGCCTGAACTAGAGCAACCCTTAGAAACAGATTCTTTGAAGTCTTCCTGCGAATTATATAGTTTGCCGTTGGGTTTGTGCCAGTGAACCATTCTGAGGGTGCTGACAGTTTCCTGCTATCTAACCGCTCACTGCAAGCCAGGTAGGCATTTTCCCGCTTTTTATTCTGTGGTCATATTTAAGGCTGCTGAGTATCCAAGTTTCATCACCCAAGGGCAGCTTCAGCTCCTTCAGAGCCAGGCTAGGAATGTGGACTGGGACCAAGATAATGAGCCCAGAGGGCCTGCTACTCTGGCGGTGTTTACCAGAGGACATCCTGTCTCCAGCCAAGTCTACATAAAAGCCTGAGGAGTGTGGAAAGCGGATTTCCCCCTGTGTCTCAGTTATACCCACATACACTGGGGAAATCTAAATTAGAGGTTCACTAACAATAATACACATGAATAACATAATCACATGGAAGGGGAAGGGGAAGAAAAGAACCAACCTAAGTAACTCTGGAAAACAATTTTGGCTGAGTAAGGCTGAAAACAAAAATAACTGTACAAATATTACACTGTAGCTAGTAAATTTGTTTCCACAGCAGTATATGTTACCAATTCTGAAACTACTTTTATAGTATATTAGGACTAAACAAATAAGTAAATATAATTTAGATAATAAGCTCCAGGTATAAACAAGCAAGGGGGAAAGGCTACACTAAAACCTATGGTGTTAGATTAGGGTTGAAGTTATCGTTATGAACTCACAATTATTTTAATATATATACAGATAGATAGAGAAATAAGTGACAATTAAGGAAAGGGGAGGAAAGCATGACCCCCGTGTTGCTGCACTGGAATTGGATGTATCAGTATGATTTAATGGATTTTAATGTGTACACATATAGATAGACACAGAAACAAATATAATGTGTGTGTATGTGTACTTAGTATATGTACAACTATTTCCCAGCTCTGTCTGCTGAGAGGGCCCAGAAAACATGATACCCCAGTAGCAGTGAGCACAGCTAGTACCCAGATCTTGCTTTCCAAATATTATCCTCCAACAAATGGAACCAGGGTTCCATGTATTGATAGAAGTGGTTGATTCCAGAGCTAGGGCAGGGAAAATATAAGATGAGCCTGGAACATCTTGTGGTGCCAGAGAAATAAAGGATTTTTTCAAAAAAGGATTTTGAAAGGGCAAAAGAGTCAACCTGAAAATTTTCCCAGTGGCCAAGGTTAGAAAAATTTGAGAAACAAAGTAAAAATAATACTAGAATATAATCCTTAGGATAAAGTAAATATCCACAAGTCCATACTGATACAAATAAACAACTGAATAAATGAAATAAATAAATGGGGGAGAAGGGACAGTTTTTCCTTCTAGAAGAATTTAAATGAATACGTGGAGACAAGAAGGGAAATACAAAATCATCATTAGACAAATACCACATTAGTTATTGTTACAGGCAAGACCCATCAATGAATGCTAAAATTAATAGGTGAAAGTTTACGGATAAACAGAATATTTGCATAGTTTCACAATATTTCCTCTAAGACATTTATGAATTACAAAGGGAAAAATAGTAACTTTACAGTGGAGAAACCCAGCAGACACAATCTTAAGTGATTAAAGTTAACATCAACTGTAATAAGACTTATTAACAATATGTGGAATTCCCTGGCAGTCCACTGGTTAGGACTCCACACTCTCAATGCCGAGAGCCTGGGTTCAACCACTGGTCAGGGAACTAAGAGACCACAAGCCGCATGGCATGGCCACCAAAAAACAAAAACCAAAAACAGAGATTGGCTCAAGATGGTGGAATAGAAGGACGTGCTCTCACTCCCTCTTGCGAGAGCACTGGAATCACAACTAACTGCTGAACAATCATCAACAGGAAGAACTGGAACTCACCAAAAAAGATACCCCACATCCAAAGACAAAGAAGAAGCCACAGTGAGATGGTAAGAGGGGCGCAATCACAATAAAATCAAATCCCATAACTGCTGGGTGGGTGACTCACAGACTGGAGAACACTTATACCACAGAAGTCCACCCACTGGAGTGAAGGTTCTGAGCCCTACGTCAGGCTTCCCAACCTGGGGGTCCGGCAGCAGGAGGAGGAATTCCTAGAGAATCAGACTTCGAAGGCTAGCAGGATTTCATTGCAGGACTTCGACAGGACTGGGGGAAACAGAGACTCCACTCCTGGAGGGCACACACAAACTACTGTGCACATCCAGAACCAGGGGAAAGAGCAGTGATCCCACTGGAGACTGAACCAGACCTACCTGCTGGTGTTGGAGGGTCTCCTGCAGAGGTCAGGGGTGGCTGTGGCTCACTGTGAGGAACAGGACACTGGCAATAGAGATTCTGGGAAGTACTCCTTGGCGTGACCCTCCCAGAGTCCGCCATTAGCCCCACCAAAGAGCCGGGTAGGCTCTGATGTTGGGTCGCCTCAGGCCAAACAACCAACGGGGAGGGAACCCAGCCCCACCCATCAGCACACAAGTGGATTAAAGTTTTACTAAGCTCTGCCCACCAGAGCAACACCCAGCTCTACCCACCACAAGTCCCTCCCATCAGGAAGCTTGCACAAGCCTCTTAGATAGCCCATCCACCAGAGGGCAGACAGCAGAAGCAAGAAGAACTACAATCCTGCAGGCTGTGGAAAGAAAACCACATTCACAGAAAGACAGACAAGATGAAAAGGCAAAGGGCTATGTACAAGATGAAGGAACAAGATAAACGCCAGAAAAACAACTAAAGTGGAGATAGGCAACCTTCCAGAAAAAGAATTCAGAATAATGATAGTGAAGATGATCCAGGACCTCGGAAAAAGAATGGAAGCAAAGATCAAGAAGATGCAAGAAATGTTTAACAAAGACCTAGAAGAATTAAAGAACAAACAAACAGAGATGAACAATATAGTAACTGAAATGAAAAATACATGAGAAGGAATCAATAGCAGAATAACTGAGGCAGAAGAAAGGATAAGTGACCTGGAAGACAGAATGGTGGAATTTGCTCCTGCAGAACAGAAGAAAGAAAAAAGAATGAAAAGAAATGAAGACAGTCTAAGGAATCTCTGGGACAACATTAAATGCAATAACATTCTCATTATAGGGGTCCCAGAAGGAGAAGAGAGACAGAAAGGACCCGAGAAAATATTTGAAGAGATTATAGTCAAAAACTTCCCTGACATGGGAAAGGAAAAAGCCACCCAAGTCCAGGAAGCGCAGAGAGTCCCAGGCAGGATAAACCCAAGGAGGAACATGCCGAGACACATAGTAATCAAACTGACAAAAATTAAAGACTAAGAAAAATTATTGAAAGCAACAAGGGAAAAATGACAAATAACATACAAGGGAACATGAATAAAGTTAACAGCTGATTTCTGAGCAGAAGCTCTACAAGCCAGAAGGGAATGGCATGATACACTTAAAGTAATGAAAGGGAAGAACCTACAACCAACATTACTCTACCCAGCAACGATCTCATTCAGATTTGATAGAGAATTTTTTTTTTTAACAGCAACCAAAAGCTAAGAGAATTCAGCACCACCAAACCAGCTCTACAACAAATGCTAAAGGAACTTCTCTAAGTGGGAAGCACAAGAGAAGAAAAGAACCTACAAAAACAAACCCAAAACTGTTAAGAGAATGTTCATAGGAACATACATATTGATCATTACTTTAAAAATGAATGGATTAAATACTCCAACCAAAAGACACAGGCTTGCTGAATGGATACAAAAACAAGACCCATATATATCCTGTCTACAGGAGACCCATTTCAGACCTAGGGACACATACAGACTAAAAGTGAGGGGATGGAAAAAGATACTCCATGTAAATGGAAATCAAAAGAAAGCTGGAGTAGCAATACTCATATCAGATAAAATAGACTTTAAAATAAAGAATGTTACAAGAGACAAGGAAGGACACTACATAATGA
>NW_020185333.1:1308427-1327243 GCF_003031525.2 Neophocaena asiaeorientalis asiaeorientalis | reverse complement strand
CACATTAAAAGGATCATAAGCCATGATCAAATGGGATTTATCCTAGGGATGCAAGGATTCTTCAATATACACAAATCAATCAATGTGATACACCACAGTAACAAACTGAAGAATAAAAACTATATGATCATCTCAATAGATGCAGAAAAGGCTTTTGACAAAATACAACACCCATTTATGATAGAAACTCCAGAAAGTGGGCACAGAGGGGACCTACGTCAACATAATAAAGGCCATATAAGACAAACCTACAGCAAACATCATTCTCAATGGTGAAAAATCGGACAAAGGATTAATCTCCAAAATATATAAACGGTTCATGCAGCTCAATATTAAAGAAAGAAACTACCCAATCCAAAAATGGGCAGAAGACCTAAATAGGCATTTCTCCAAAGAAGACATACAGAATGCCAGGAAGCACATAAAAAGCTTCTCAACATCAGTAATTATTAGAGAAATTCAAATCAAAACTACAGTGAGATATCACCTCACACCAGTTAGAATGGGCATCATCAGAAAATCTACAAACAACAAATGCTGGAGAGGGTGTGGAGAAAAGGGAACCCTCTTGCACTGTTGGTGGGAATGTAAATTGATGCAGCCACTATGGAGAAAAGTATGGAGGTTCCTTAAAAAACTAAAAACAGAATTACCATATGACCCAGCAATCCCACTACTCAACATATACCCTAAGAAAACCATAATTCAAAAAGACACATGCACCCCAATGTTCATTGCAGCACTATTTACAATAGCCAGATCATGGAAGCAACCTAAATGCCCATCGACAGACGAATGGATAAAGAAGATGTGGTACATATATACAATGGAATATTACTCAGCCATAAAAATGAACGAAATTGGGTCATTTGTAGAGACGTGGATGGATCTAGAGACTGTTGTACAGAGTGAAGTAAGCCAAAAAGAGAAAAACAAATATCGTATATTAACACATATATGTGGAACCTAGAAAAATGGTACAGGTGAACTAGTTTGCAGGGCAGAAATTGAGACACAGATGTAGAGAACAAACGTATGGACACCAAGGGGGAAAACGGCGGGGGGTTGGGGGGTGGTGGTGTGATGAATTGGGAGATTGGGATTGACATATATACACTCATATGTATTAAATGGATAACTAATAAGAACCTGCTGTATAAAAAAATAAATAAAATAAAATTCAAAAATTAAAAAACAAAGAAGAAAAAACAACAAAAGAAACCATTAAGTATACCTGACATTACAGTGTCGGGGCACAGCATCACTTCTTGTAGTATTCTTACCAGTAATGCATAATCTCAATCTAAACAGAAGAGAACATCGGAAAACCCCAAATTGAGAGACATTCTACAAAATACCTGACCAGTACTCTTCAAAACTGTCAAGGTCATAAAAGAAAAGCGAAGATTGAGGAACTATTACAAACTGAAGGAGACTAAGGAGACACGACAAGCAAATGCAGCATGAAATTACAGATCAAGTCCTGAAACAGAAAAAAGACCTTAGAGGAAAAATAGGTGACATTCTAATAAGTCTTGTTAATTGTACTTAATGGTATTTTACCAATGTTAATTTCCTAGTTTTGATAATTAAACTATGGTTATATAAGATGTTAACATTGAGGAGAGCTGGGTGAAGGGTATTCAGGAACTCCATGTACTATTTTTTGCCATTTTTCTGTATGTCTAAAATTATTTCAAAATAAAGATTCAAAAATATAGGTTCAAATCAAGCAGAATCTGTGGCAAAGTAGAGATAATTTATTCATATTGGCTCATTTTTAAATACACCAGCTGATCCTTTTAAAGCTGAGTAATCTGTTTTGGTAGGCCACTAATTTTGTAAAACTCTTTTTGTGTGTCTGAAATTCATACCTAACACTTCTTTCTAAAACATATATAGTCAGCCCTCTGTATTTGCAAGCTCTACATCTGTGGATTCAACCAACCATGGATAGAAAACATTCGGAAAAAAAAAAATTTCCATGAAGTTCCAAAAAGCAAAACTTGATTTGCCAGGCTGGCAACTATTTACATAGCATTTACATTGTATTTACATCTATTTACATAGCATTTATGCTGTATTAGGTGTTGACCTGGAACAAACAGACTGCTAGGGTTTACTCCAGCAAAGATGGATTTATTTGGAATCAGCAAAGAACTGCAATTTGGGATCTCCGTCCTTGGTAATCCATGTGGAAGTTCTTTCAGGGCAAGGGGAGGAGAACTCTTACAGAGGGAAAAGTAAGTTGGGAGGGCTGTAGTAGGCAGAGTCCGTGGCTTTTCATTGGCTGAGTTCGTGCCAGGAAATAAGAGTTTTTCTTTTTCCTTTTGGGCTCTGCTATTGTCACAGGGCATAAGAGCTCCCCCTTCTGGTCTTCTGACTCTACTTAATTCAGGTTTCTATTTTTTAATTTTTTACATAGTTGTTATAAGTAATCTAGAGATGATTTAAAGTATACAGGAGTATGTGAATAGGTTATATGCAAATGCTATGCTATTTTATATAAGGGATTTGAGCATCCACAGATTTTGGTATTTGCAGGGGATCCTGGAACCAATCCCCCTTGGATACCAAGGGACGACTGTATTACTTCTTCTTGCACAGTGGACTTCAATAAAAGTAAAAACTTAATCTTATAGGGAACACACATCTTATCCATCTCTCATTGGTTGGGGAACAAACATGTCATGGCCCTTTTTCCTTATGTCTTCTCAAGATGGCCCCCTCTGTACTCATTTCCTTTCCTGTTTTCTTTCATAAATCTGAACTGTTACTGTAGGAGGACACATTAACTCCACCCGTCTCATGGAGGGGATGCAGCATCCAAAAGCCTTTGCCCATCTTTCCCAAAATGTTAGTCCCAACTCTTAATAGTTCCTCCTATCACACTTGCCTCTGCCTATTCCTAAAGCCAAAACTCTGACCAAACTCGTTGTTTTATATTTGAGTAATTATGACTTTTTGCCTATCAGTCCAAAACGCTACCATCAAACGTGTCTAGCTTTAAAGAATTGCTTTGACTACTTTACTTTTTCCCTCATATCTTAGTTATCCATATCATATTCACAGGCCTGTTTTTAATTTCTAGGTCCCTTTAAGTCTATCCTACATTTATCAAACTCCCTCAATCTCTTCCTGACATTCTTTTCTCTTGTTAAATCCATTCATTTATACATTCATTCCATTAACTTTCACTGAATTTCATCAACGCCCAAGGCCTTGGAGTGGATGTTGTAGGAGATATAAAATATACATATTTATCTTTTCTCATCTGATCACCTCATTTACAAATCTTCCAAGTAATTCCTTTCACCTGAAATGTTTATAAACCCCAAATTTATAGTGTTATCAATCCCACTTCACTGAAAAAAATTTCTGCCTAAGTAGCCTGGGGAGGATGCTCATTAGTCAATAAAAAATTGGCCAGTTAATTTTACAAAAAGTGAAACTAAAGAAAGGGATAGAAGAGTAAAATAAAATGCAGACCATTAAAAGTAGAAGCACAAACATGTCATTGTTTAGGATCTGAGCTACCAAAAGGCAAGTAACTTTCTGAATAATTCTTCTGAATAATCCAGAACACAACGGTCCATAAGACTGTCAAAGTGGAAGCTACGCTTTCAAACTGCCAGAGATCTACATTAGCACTTGCGTGCAATTCTAAAATGGGTAATTTAGGAAGACATCCCAAATTCATACCCCAATTTCCCAGAATCACATGGAGTATATAAGAATAGCCCTGAATAGAGGATTGAAGCACTCCCCTGTGTACTAAGCCAGCTGGGTAGCACAGAACAAATGGTGTGGGCAACTTTGGTATTTGTAACGAGGCTCAACTGGGCTTAGTGTTACACTGTCCATCTCTGACAGAGCCCTTTGTCATTTATGCTACAGAATGCTGAAGAAAGAGACATTACAATTCCTACCTGGTGATTTTCCTTGAAAGTTTCGATTAATAACTCTTTCAGTTTCTTCTTTCTTTCTTTTGCCATTTTTTCTTCATCCAGAAGAGTATGAACACTTTGAAACATGCCTTTCTCTGGATTTTTTGGAGAATTTTCTTCTTGCTTTTTCTTCTCTCTATTAGTAACAATTAAAAAACACAAGTATGAATAATAGACTTAACAGTGAGTAATTAGAACATACCATAGTGGAATGAACACTGAATTTTCCATCAGAAGATAGAGATTTTTAGATCTGGCCCTAAAACTACAAAGTAGGGCGATTTTTTTTGAGATTCAGTTTATTCCTTTATAAAATACAGTTAAATGAAATAAAATTATAATGTACTCTGAAAAGGAGAAAGCCTTATATATATTTTAGTAAGGTTTTGTTTTTTTTTTGGCAGTACACGGGCCTCTCACTGTTGTGGCCTCTCCCATTGCGGAGCACAGGCTCCGGACGCACAGGCCCAGCGGCCATGGCTCACGGACCCAGCCGCTCCGCGGCATGTGGGATCCTCCTGGACCGGGGCACAAACCCGTGTCCCCTGCATCGGCAGGCGGACTCTCAACCACTGCGCCACCAGGGAAGCCTCTAGTAAAGTTTTTTGAGTGATATTATTGAGTTTAAAATTGAGTTTAAAATTGAGTGATAAAAATTTGAGAGATAACAACTATCAGGTATTCTCTAATACAGACATAAGTTCTCTCTCTTCTTACAAGGGGAGACAAAACAGGACCCTCAGGTGAGAAAGGAATGACATTTTTCCCACAAGGTTTTTACAAGGTTTCTCGGAAGAAAAATAATAAAAGAATCAGGTGTTACTGAATAAGGAGAAAATGGAATTTATATTAATTCTAAAACAGCTGGAAAGAGAAAAAATAGAACTTAGTAACAATAAGGAAAAGGACTTCAGGCAAGTTAACAAGAATCTCTTCGTAACTTTGTTGCTCATATTTCTGCTTATCTCTTTCTCACTCACCTACCTTTTCTTTCTCATCCAGTCATCCCTCTTACACTCAGCAATCCAAGCCAGCTCATAGCCATTGCCTTCTTATTGGAGTGTATTAAACTACACAGGCGTGTGTAAGTGTATAAGGTATATATTTTATCAATGATGTAGTAAAGATAGCATCTAGTCAGGAATCTAGATTCATGGGTTCTGGCTACAAATCAGCTGTGAAAACTCAGGCAAGTCACCAGTCTTTCTGAATTTCACTTTGTAGTTGTGGAAACTCAAATTGAGAGAGGGATGACAGAATAATCTATAGACATTCATTCATTAATTATCATATATCATACAGGGGGCACACAATCTTATTACTGGTGATATGGACCATCATTTGGTTAAGGTAGTTTCTCCAGTGTAAAGTTGCTATTTTTCCCTTTGTAATCAATAAATCTCTTAGAGAAGATACTTTGAAACTATGCAATGAAGCAGATTTAGGACACCTTACAAATAAATTTTAAAAGCCCTACCAACAATAAAATTTTATTGACTCTTTCCAAACTTACTAATGTCATAACAATGTTATATTAGATAGTTACAGACAGATCATAGTGGGCATTTAAAGAAATACAGTTCTAATACCATGGATGTAGTCTTTAAAAAAAATCAAAATACGTATCTGTTATGAAAGCAATGTTTGCTCATTGTGCAAAATTGGAGGTGTATAAAAGCCATCCATATTTCTACCCAGAAGAAAACCCTGATAACATGTCGATACTGTTTCATTGTACAACTAGTATTTATTAATTTCTCCAATATTTATTAGTGTCTGTTATTATAAATAATATTATTTTCATTATATTTGTGTACAAATCTTTGGATTTCTGATCACTTTCTACACTTGATCTTAGCAAAAAGGCCGAGAAGCGATTCTGATCACTTTCTTAGGGTAGTTTTCCTAGGACTGGAATTCCCCAGTCAAGTGATAACATTTTTATGGCTCTTATTGTTTATTGCCAAATTGCTTTCTGGAACATTTAAACCAGTCTGTCCACCTAGAAGTACTGCATATTACCTGTCTCACTGTATCTGTGGATAAGCTTTTTTTTTTTTTTTGCCCACTTTTATTTATTATTATTTTTTAAACATCTTTATTGGAGTATAATTGAATCAGCTATACATATACATAATTGAATCAGCTATACATATACATATATCCCCATGTGGATAAGCTTTTAACTTTTAAAAGAAATGACTGGTTAGTGAATGTCTGTTGAGTGCCCAGTGTGAGCAGAACTTCCTGCTACCATCAAATATTACTTGTTTTCACAATTTATTTTAGGTCAGCCTAGATTCTTCAGGGCTTGAGAACAATCTGAAGAGCAAGGCTGACCTTAGCAAGAACTCACTAAAAAACTGGAGATTGCTTTCTGAAAGGAAAGGCCTCTGGAGGAGGCTTCAAGCCTGGCACTTGGAAGAATGAGATGCACGTCCACTGCCGAGCTGTTTTAAACTGGGTAGGATGAGAACAGTCAAGAACACGGGGGAAAAGCTGTGTAGGCTGATGGGGGTGGAAGCGGGTGGCAGGCTAATAGGTCTTTCTGGCCCCTCAGTTTGAGTATTCAAGCATTTCAGGCACATTGTCCTAAGGCTTTTGCAGTTTATGCACCAGTGCTGTTTCTCAGAATAAATACATTAGTTATTTCATTTATGAAGCTCATTTTCTGCATGAGGATACACAATAGTACTACATCCTGTGAGGACTATTTTGATTTCCCTCTTATGTCAGATATTCTTTTTCTTTATCAGTGGCAGTAAGGCAATGGTGACTCTCTGTATGATTATCAGAAGATAAGACACTGAGGCAAATCACAATAGAATGAGGCATAATTAGCAAACGTGCATAAGGAAACGTGTTCAACCTTACAAATGTTCAGGTACACAAAGAGATGCACACTAACCAATAAAATACCTATTAAAAGTGCAAAAATATTGAAAATGATGATCTCCCCCAACGCTGAGTGGGGCTCACTGTCAGCAATTGTGTAAATATGCACAACTCGTCTGGAAAGGAATTTGGCAATGTTTCAAAAGTCATAAAAAACCTACAATTTACCTCAGTAATTATACTCCTATGAACATAATTCAAAAGAATGAAAAAGCTTTATGCTTAAGGATGCTCACTGCACTATTGGTGAAAAATCTGAAATTAGCTGAAATTCTTAGCAGTATAGGGAGTGGAGGTCATTACATAAATTATGGTATAGGAACTCAATGGAGTAATATACAGACCTTAGGACTCCAGGCGATGTGGTTATTACAACAAGCAGAATAACAAATTAAATGTACTTTATGGTCGCAGTTAAGTTCATAAAGGGACCAAGACCAGGAGGAAACATGGAAAAATGAAAATAGCTAACTTGTTAAGATGGTGGACTAGTGGGTGATTTCTCTTTTGTGTTTTATTATTGCATTGTCTGTGCGTTTTAAGGACCTTTAAAGTACTTCCAAAATGACTGCTTAAACAAAAACACTTCACGCTGCTCATCATGGCTGGCTTACATTTTCCACGCTTCCTCCACAGTGCGTCTCCTCTCAATTATCTCCCTCCGCAGCTTTACCATCTCCCTTTGAATCTCCTCCTCCTCTTTCTTGGCCTCTAGAGCCTTCCTTTTTTTCTCTTCTTGCACCAGATACTGAGCCTCTAAGAAGGCTGATTTTTTCAGGGTCTTTTCAATTCTCTGGCGCTCCAGTTCTTTCTCACGTCTTAAGCGATTTTCTTTTACCTTAAAGAGAATACAACAAGGGTGAAATGCAGCCTTTCAAGTAGAAAGGGATATGCAAAGCCTTAGAACACATTTTGAAGTTCAGAATACAACTACTTTGAAACATTTTGGCCCAGAACCCCACTGTTTACCAGAAAAATAGGGGAAATTCATTTGTTTACTGGGTAATGGCCTATACAAAATTTTAAATGAAGTCAGGCGAGATGACTCCAAACAATTTGGGAATGATCGGCACTACAGAAGAGCTGAAAATCCAATGGGTTGGATGCCAAATTCTGGATTCTTATTTAGTAATGATTTTCAATCCATAAGATTTTCCAAGGTGTACAGTACTGTTATTTATTTAAGCTCTGTCTGTATGTTAATTATAATTTAAGAAAGAATAAGGATATTTTGGAGAGGCTACTTTGTGAAGGCTAGAACAGTGATTTACTGCCTTAAAGGAGCATCAGGACCTTTTATTCAATTCTATCTTTATTTGAATTTATCAATGATTCTGGATCATATTTGGAAATCAAAACCACAAACTTCACAGGTATTTCTGAATAAGCACAATCATTTTTTTCAAACTCAATTCTTTAGACTCGCTATGAATTAAGGAGTGGTCCTTTCCTTCCTGCTTCATTTAACTTTACCCTTATCTTACTCTTCAGTTATGATAAGACTTCTAGATAATTGCTACCTCTTACCGAACCTTTTCTCTTCCCTTTTATCATAAATCCAAACCAGGATCATGCATCTACTCCAGTTTCTCTCACATCCTTAGTGCTGCTTTGGCATACATTATGGTTTAAAGTAATCAGAAATTCAGTGTTATAAAAAGATAGCATACACACATATAGACATTAATACTACCCTGGTCTTGGTTCTGGACATGTGGAAAAGACTTGGTCTTTCGGACTTCCTTAAGTTCCTCTACAAAGTGTTGAGATGAATCTTTTTCCTATAACCTACTATTCCCTTTGGAGAAAAGAAAGTTCCCATACGCCTTTCTAATTCAAAACAGCTGAACTAGATTTAATTCAGCTCTGTTCTCCCTTTCAAATTATAATCACAAAATAAGTGAATTTTCCCACTGTCTAGAAAAGAATTATCATTATAACATTCACCAGAATATTCATGATATTAATATCTTGATCTCACAATACAAAAACCAAATTCAAGCAAAACCCAATCTACATATTTATAATAGGAAGTATCACATCCAAACTAATAAAGTTTAGCTCACCACTCTCATGGTCAAAATCAATTATTCCTCTTTTTGGTTTTCTTAAATAAATTGTTTCCTATCTTCAGCTTATGAGCATTATTTTTCTTCTTAAGTTCTTATATTTTATTTTTATTCTTTCTAACCAAACCACAGATGGCACCCTTTTTCACAATAAAGCCTAAGTCTTTATTTAAGCTTATTAAATGTGTTACACAAAAATTGCTTCCTGTTATCCATTTTAATTTTGCTTTTCCCTCCCACCTGCTTATGTCTCATCTCCATGGTAAGATGAGGATCCTTCTGCCACTTCTTGTCTTGGTTTTCATTCATTCCAAGATCTTCCAATATCCCAGAATCTACCACATCTTTATGGAGCAGATGGTCTATGAATTTTTGAAAGGTGGTACTTTCGTCTTCTTCCTCCAAATAACCACATAAATCTGGGGGAAACATAACAACAACAAAGAAGGAAAAAATTTTTAATTTTTTTAAAATTTAATTTTAGTACAATTTCCATATTTATGTAAATAATCCTGGTACAATAAAAATACAAAGCTGTGAGTGTTCGATAAATAGTAACTGATAATGCCAACTGGATGAATACAGCCCTCAGCAATTACCTTCAACTAAGAGGAAAAAACCTCCACTCATGAGGAATTGCCCTCACCCAAGTCACTAACTCCCTCACTGACAAATTTAAAAGCTATTAATTTTACATTTATGTTACAAGGATCTAAACATCCTTGAGGACTCCACTGCTCTTTTTAAAAAAGGTTTTACCGTGGTATAATTGACATATAATAAACTTGTAAATATTTAAAGTCTGCAATAAGCTTTGACATATATAGATACCATTAAACATCATTACAATCAAGATAATGAATGTGTTTGTCAGCTGCAAAAGGGTCCTCACGCAGATTTGCAATCTCTTCCTCTCACTCCTCCCCATGCCCTTTGCCCTATCCCAGGCAACCCCAGACCCGCTTTCTGCCAATAGATTAGTTTAAATTTTCCAGAATTTGGTATCAATTAAATCATATACTGTGTACTCTTTCTGGTCATCCTTCTTTTACTCGGCATAATTATTTTGAGATTCATTCATGTTGTTGTATCAATAGTTTATCCCTTTTTATTGCTGAGTAGTATTCCAGTGTATGGGCATACCACAATTTGTTCATTCATTCATCTGGGGATAAACATTTGGGTTGCTTCCAGATTTTGCTATTACAAATAAAGTTGTTATGAACATTTGTGTACAAGTCTTTGTATGAACATTTGCTTTCTTTTCTCTTGGGAAAATGCCTAGGACTGGAATGGTTGGATCACATAACTACGTGTTTAAATTTTTAAGAAACTGTCAAGCTGTTTTCCAAAGTGGTTATATAATTTCACATTCTCACCAGCAGTGCAGGAGGGTTCCAGTTCCTCCATATCCTTACCAAAACTTGGTATGATCAGTCTTTTAATTTAAGCCATTATAATAGGTGCATAGTGGTTATTCATGGTAGTTTTAATTTGCTTTTTCCTAATGACTAGCAATACTGAATATCGTTCTTGATGATGTTCTATTTACTTCCATACATTATTGAAAATGGGGTACTGAAGTCTCCAACTGTTATTGCTGAATTATCTATTTCTCCCTTCAATTTTGTCAGTTTATGCTTCACATATTTTGGGGCTCTTTTGTTAGGTGCATATATGTTTACACTTGTTATGTTTTCTTGATGGATTGACCCTTTTATTATTATAGAATGCCCTTTTTTTTTTTTTTTTAAAATATTTATTTATTTATTTATTCATTTATTTTTGGCTGTGTTGGGTCTTCATTTCTGTGCGAGGGCTTTCTCTAGTTGTGGCAAGCGGGGGCCACTCTTCATCGCGGTGCGCGGGCCTCTCACTGTTGCGGCCTCTGTTGCTGCGGATCACAGGCTCCAGACACACAGGCTCAGCAGTTGTGGCTCACGGGCCTAGCTGCTCGGCGGCATGTGGGATCCTCCCAGACAAGGGCTCAAACCCGAGTCCCCTGCATTGGCAGGCAGATTCTCAACCGCTGTGCCACCAGGGAAGCCCTAGAATGCCCTTCTTTGTCTTGAGTAACAATTTTTTATCTTAGAGCCTATTTTTTCTGGGACTAGTAAGCTGCTCTCACTCTCTTTTGGTTACTGTTTGCATAGTACATCTTTTTCCATCCTTTTATTTTCAAGCTGTTTGTGTCTTTGACTCTAGACTGTGTCTCCTGGGACAGCATATAGTTAGGTCATATTTTTAAGTTAATTCTGCCAGTCTCCATCTTTTGATTGGAATGTTTAATCCATTTACATGTAATGTAATTCTTGATAAGGCAGGATTTACGCTTGTCATTTTGGTATTTGTTTTCTACATGTCTCATGTAAATGCCCCTTTCAGGATGAAAAATTTACCTTTTATTACTAGTTTGCTGAGAGTTTTAATCAGGAATTAATTTTGTCAAGTATTTTTCCTGCACCTATTGAGATAATCATATGTTAGTTAATAATTTTTTAAAAATAAATGTATTTATTTTTGGCTGTGTTGGGTCTTCATTGCTACACGTGGGCTTTCTCTAGTTGCGGTGAGTAGGGGCTACTCTTTGTTGTAGTGGCTTCTCTTGTTGCAGAGCATGGGCTCTAGGAGTGCGGTCCTCAGTAGCTGTGGCATGCAGGCTCAGCAGTTGCGGCGCACGAGCTTAGTTGCTCCACGACATGTGGGATCTTCCTGGACCAGGGCTTGAACCCATGTCCCCTGCATTGGCAGGGGGATTCTTAACCACTGCGCCACCAGGGAAGTCCGTTAGTTAATAATTTTGATAAACATCCTTTTTTAATGGCTAGGTAATATTTTTGTTCAATGTTTTGATCCCCCAAAAAAGTAATACTACAAGCATAAGATGAGTGAGGCCTGATAAGATACTAGAAGGTAATAACAAATCTAAGAGATATAACTAGATATATTAGCACCATATGAAAGAAAGTAGCAGTTTCATTATATTTCAGACATGCTTTAGAATAAATATTATGTACTGAAATGCCTCACTTTAATAATGATATCATTAAACTAGAAAACATCCAGAAGGTGGCAATCAGTATATCTAGAAACAATTTGATATAAAGAACTGTTGAGAGTACTGGTGCTATTTAATCTAGGAAGACTGATGTATATGAAAGATCAGATATGATTATAACTCCCACAAGAAAAGAAAAGACTTTTCTTGAGAGAGAGAACATGATATTATTTTCTGTTGCACAAACGGGTAAAAGGTACTGAGGACAAAATCCTAATTCTCCTAACTAAGAGATAATTTATGAATATTAGAGCCTCACAGCAGCTGAATGGGCTCCTCCCAGAGTGCAGGCTCCTTATCCTGGGAGGTGTTCAGGCAGAGATTGTATTACCCCATATTAGGGATACTACAGAAGAATCTCTGTCTAAGGGGGTGAAGAGGGTAGATCAGATTAGGTGATCTTGAGGAGTCCCCTAACTTTAAGGGCTCATGACTTTGTGATTTGCGAGCTGGGGATTTTGTAGTGTCCTAAACAAGGGAAATGCTGCAAGATGAGTTCATCAGGGGTGTCTGAGCCATGCATGGCAAGATGCCACCACCATCACTATGCCTATCCTTATGCCTAGGGAAAAAAATCTTAGACTCTTTGGGTACAACTGAGGAATCCTCACAAGTTAGCTATTTAACTTGTCTGACACTAACTCTGTGTACAAGTAATAACCTCCCTTATAAAGGCATATGAAGCATTTTGTAAACACAAAATGAGATATCAATGTTTAAATATAGTAAAACATTTAAAAGCCATCAAAGTAAATGGTCATCCAACAATATATGGAAAGAGGCACTCTTAAACAGCATTAATTGCCATTATAATCATAAGAAGAATTACAAATAATAGAATATTTTAATTTTAAAAAACCCACGAATTTACTGAGGATATAGATAAGTAATTTAAATTGAATCAAGAAACATAAAAGCCAATTAAAAAATAAGCAAAACACAGAAAACTCAAATAACATATCATTTATTATTCAAAACAATTAAAAAGACTTCTTGGACACATTCAGTGGATGATAAAGCTTAGCACAATTAAGTAAGTTCTTACCATCGAACTTGTCATATTTCAAATGCCCGTTGGCTTCTGGCACAGGAGGGATACGTGACACAGTGTCTTCAGTATCACCGTCCCCATCACTTGCTAGTTCTTGCTTAAGTTTGGTATCTAACCAGTCATTGACCAATTCCTGAGCTGTCAATAAAACAAAAACATCTTTTTACTTCTGAGACTTTCTTCATTTGCTGTTTTCATTCATTCAATAAACGTTAACTGAGCACTTATCATGTGTCAAGTACTGCTCTAGATGTTGGGAATACACCAGTGAACAAAACAGGAAAAATAAAACCTACCACCATGAAGCTTATGTTCTAATTGGGGAAGAGAGACAATGAACAAGCAAGTCAGAAAAACAGAGCAGGAGAAGAAGAAATGGTGTACAAGAAATGAAAGATGGGTGTTGATACTTTTAAATTAATTGGGTGGTCAAAGGAGGCCTCACTGAGAAGACATTTGAGCAAAAAAGGGAAGGAAGTGAGGGAGTGAGCCATATGGCTATGTAAGGGAAAATTAATCTGTGCAGAGGGAAAACAAGTGCAAAGGCCCTAAGGCAGTAGAGTGTCTAGTGTATTGGAGAAACAGCATGGAGGTGGTATGGCTGGAGGAATGAGTAAAGGGAGAGTAGTCAGAGATGAGGTAGAAGAGGTAATGTAGGGATCAGGTTTAGAGCAGTGGTTCTAGAGCAGTGGGGGTGATCTTACTCCCCAGTGGACATCTGGCAATGTCTGGAGCCATTTGTGGTTATTACAACTGGGGAACTGGGTAGAGGCCAGGGATGCTGCTAAACATCCTACAATTCATAGGACAGGCCCCACAACAAAAATTATCTGGCCCAAAATATCAACAGTGTTGAGGTTGAAAACACTTTGTTTAGATAAGTCTTGACAGCACTCTAGGTACTTTGGCTTTTACTCTGTATGTAATGGGAGGTTTTTGAGCAAAGAGGTAACATATTTTAAGAGCATCACTCTGACTACTATGTTAAAATAGACTATACGGGGACAAGCTCAGAAGCCGGAGACAACAGTTGAGAGACAAATATCCAGAAAAGGGGTGATGATGGCCTAGACCTGAAGTGGAGGTAGTAGAAATGCTCAGATTCTAGAACATAATGTTTTGAGGTGGAGTTGACATGATTTGCTGATGGGCTGGATATAGGATGTGAGAGAAAAATCTGTAAGGGTTTTGGCTTAAGCAACTATAGAATGGAGATATCATTTACCGAGATAGGGAAGACCAAGGGAGCAGCAGGTTTGGACGGAAGATCAGGAGTTCAGTATCAGATGAGTTGGGTTTGAGATGCTTATGAGACATCCAAATAGGGATGTCAAATAGGTACTGGCTATATCATCTGGATTTCAAGGAAGAGGTCCAAGCTGAAGAAATAAATGTGGGTGTTGTCAGCATACAGATGGTATTTAAAGCCATAGAAATGAATGAGATCGGCAAAGGAGGAAGGTAGATAGAGAACTGGTTCAAGGACTAATCCCTGAGGAACTCTAGTATTTAGGGGTTGAAGAGATAAGGCAGAACCAGGTAAGTAGACTAGGAAGGAGAGACCACTGAGGTAGGAGGAAAATCAAAGAGTGTGATATCCTGGAAGCCAACTTCCATTTGGATTTCTTTCTTAGTGACATTCAGAAAATCTTAATTATAGAGTTATGAGAGAAAATGTCTACTTTAGCATTACTTTCATCATTATCATACAGCTCTTATGGATAGGGCATGGGCGTTTCAAAGAAGAAAAATGTCTATTTCAGTATTATCTTCATCATTGTTATTATCATTATTGCACAGCTCTAAGGGAATGGAGTGTTTCCAAATACTAAATGATGCCAAGAGACATTTAACATAGATGGGAATGCATGATATGTAAAAATAGAAAAAAATGAATCAAGGTGATAGAAACTAAGTATAAAAAGTATGCTAGCGGGCTTCCCTGGTGGCGCAGTGGTTGAGAGTCTGCCTGCCGATGCAGGGGATGCAGGTTTGTGCCCTGGTCCGGGAGGATCCCATATGCCGTGGAGCGGCTGGGCCCGTGAGCCATGGCTACTGGGTCTGCGCGTCCGGAGCCTGTGCTCCGCAATGGGAGAGGCCACAGCGGTGAGAGGCCCGCGTACCACAAAAAAAGAAAAAAAAAAGTACGCTAGCAACAGACACTACTGGCTTTCAGAGAGCAGATATTTACTGAGTAACCCTGTGTATAACAGTTCACATATTTATAATAAATTATGTGTAAAATAATTTGGATCTACTAAATGCCATTTATTAGTAAACAGAAGTATACTATGAAGTGCTTCGAAAGAACAAGGAAAGAGAACGTCTCTTGGAGGGTTCAACTGTAGTAACGCCTCATGTTGGATCAGAGGCTTGATGCCTACCTCAAAGCAGAGTTTCTCAAAGTACGTTCCCCAGAACACTAGTTCTTACTGAATATCAATAGACGGCTGATGAGAGGAGGAAAAAAGGATATAAACCTTTGAAACACATGTTCTATTCATACACGAGTACTTTCTAATGTGGATCATTAGTTTCTCAGGATATTAATATGTATTTCAAGATAAAAAGAGTTCAGGTTCTAGGAAGCTTGGAAAATGGGGTAAGTAAATATATATTTAACTACAGGACTTTTTGGAAACGCTGAGTGGCTAAAGTTTAGTGTGTATTCCTATTGGTGGGGTGGGAGAAGGGGTGGGTAAGACATAGCCTTGCCAATTTCTGAATCAATCTCCTTTCTCCAATGCCAGTACCACCAACCACCCAAAACCAAGTGCCATTACAGCTCACAGAGACCACTGCAGTAGCCTCCCACTAGTCTCCCTTTTCCCTCTTTTTCTCCCCTATAATTCATTCTTCATATATTAAATAAATTATCCTACTACACCTCTGCTTAAAACCCTTCAATGATGTCTAATCATACTCAGAATAAAATCTAAATTCTTTCACCAGGTCTATAAGGCCCTATGTGACACGTCTTCTGCTCACTCCTGCAAGCTCACTTCCATGGGGTAGCTGCAGCAACACTGGTCTTCCTTCAGTTACTCAAGCACACCAAGCTTGTACTTTTAACTTTTTTGTTTTTTAAACATCTTTAATGGAGTATAATTGCTTTACAATGGTGTGATAGTTTCTGCTTTATAACAAAGTGAAACAGCTATACATATACTTATATCCCCATATCTCATCCCTCCTGCATCTCCCTCCCACCCTCCCTATCCCACCCCTCTAGGTGGTCACAAAGCACTGAGCTGATCTCCCTGTGCTATGCTGCTGCTTCCCACTAGCTATCTATTTTACATATGGTAGTGTATATATGTACATGCCACTATCTCACTTCATCCCAGGTTACCCTTTCCACTCCTCATGTTCTCAAGTCCATTCTCTATGTCTGCGTCTTTATTCCTGTCCTGCCCCTAGGTTCTTCAGACTTTTTTTAAAATTTAGATTCCATATATATGTGTTAGCATACAGTATTTGTTTTTCTCTTTCTGACTTACTTCACTCCGTATGACAGACTCTAGGACCACCCACCTCACTACAAATAACTCAATTTTGTTTCATTTTATGGCTGAGTAATATTCCATTGTATATATGTGCCACATCTTCTTTATCCATTCATCTGTCGATGGACACTCAGGTTGCTTCCATGTCCTGGCTATTGTAAAGAGAGCTGCAATGAACATTGTGGTACATGACTCTTTTTGAATTATGGTTTTCTCAGGGTATATGCCCAGTAGTGGGATTGCTGGGACATATGGTAGTTCTATTTTTAGTTTTTTAAGGAACCTCCATACTTTTCTCCATAGTGGCTGTATCAATTTACATTCCCACCAACAGTGCAAGAGGGTTCCCTTTTCTCCACACCCTCTCCAGCACATATTGCTTGTAGATTTTTTGATGATGGCCAATCTGACTGGTATGAGGTGATACCTCATTGTAGTTTTGATTTGCATTTCTCTAGTGATTACTGATGTTGAGCATCCTTTCATGTGTTTGTTGGCAATCTCTATATCTTCTTTGGAGAAACGTCTATTTAGGTCTTCTGCCTATTTTTGGATTGGGTTTGTTTTTTTTGATTTTGAACTGCATGAGCTGTTTGTAAATTTTGGAGTTTAATCCTTTGTCAGTTGCTTCATTTACAAATATTTTCACCCATTCTGAGGTTTGTATTTTCACCTTGTTTGTGGTTTCCTTTGCTGTGCAAAAGCTTTTAAGTTTCATTAGGTCCCATTTGTTTATTTTTGTTTTTATTTCCATTTCTCTATGAGGTGGGTCAAAAAGGATCTTGCTGTGATTTATGTCAGAGGGTTCTACCTATGTTTTGCTCTAAGAGTTTTGTAGTGTCTGGCCTTACATTTAGGTCTTTAATCCATTTTGAGTTTATTTTTGTGTATGGTGTTAAGGAGTGTTCTAATTTCATTCTTTTACATGTACCTGTCCAGTTTTCCCAGCACCACTTATCGAAGAGGCTGTCTTCTCCATCGTATATTCTTGCCTCCTTTATCAAAAAAAGGTGACCATATGTGTGTGGGTTTATCTCTGGGCTTTGTATCCTGTTCCATTGACCTATATTTCTGTTTTCGTGCCAGTACCATACTGTCTTGATTACTGTAGCTCTGTAGCATAGTCTGAAGCCTGGGAGCCTGATTCCTCCAGCTGTGTTTTTCTTTCTCAAGATTGCTTTGGCTATTCGGAGTCTTTTGTGTCTCCATACAAATTGTGAAATTTTTTGTTCTAGCTCTATGAAAATGCCATTGGTAGTAGTATAGGGATTGCATTCAATCTGTAGATTGCTTTGGGTAGTATAGTCATTTTCACAATGTTGATTCTTCCAATCCAAGAACATGGTATATGTCTCCAACTGTTTGCATCATCTTTAATTTCTTTCATCAGTGTCTTATAGTTTTCTACATACAGGTCTTTTTCCTCCTTCATTCGGTTTACTCCTAGGTATTTTATTCTTTTAGTAGCAATGGTAAATGGGAGTGTTTCCTTAATTTCTCCTTCAGATTTTTCATCATTAGTGTATAGGAATGCAAGAGATTTCTGTGCGTTAATTTTGTATCCTGCTACTTTATCAAATTCATTGATTAGCTCTAGAGGATTTCTGGTAGCAGCTTTAGGATTCTCTATGTATAGTATCATGTCATCTGCAAACAGTGACAGCTTTACTTCTTCTTTTCTGATTTGGATTACTTCTATTTCTTTTACTTCTCTGATTGCTGTGGCTAAAATTTCCAAAACTATGTTGAATAATAGTGGTGAGAGTGGACAACCTTGTCTTGTTCGGTTCCTGATCTTAGTGGAAATGGTTTCAGTTTTTCACCATTGAGAACGATGTTGGCTGTGGGCTTGTCTTATATGGCCTTTATTATGTTGAGGTAGGCTCCCTCTATGCCTACTTTCTGGAGGGCTTTTATCATAAATGGGTGTTGAATTTTGTCAAAAGCTCTTTTGCATCTATTGAGATGATCATATGGTTTTTATGCTTCAGTTTGTTACTATGGTGTTTCACATTGATTGACTTGCATACATTGAAGAATCCTTGCATTCCTGGGATAAACCCCACTTGATCATGGTGTATGATCCTTTAAATGTGCTGTTTGATTCTGTTTGCTAGTATTTTGCATCTGTGTTCATCAGTGATATTGGCCTTTAGTTTTCTTTCTTTGCGACATCTTTGCCTACTTTTGATATCAGGATGATGGTGGCCTCATAGAATGAGGTTGGGAGTGTTCCTCCCTCTGCTATATTTTGGAAGAGTTTGAGAAGGATAGGTGTTAGCTCTTCTCT
>NW_020185333.1:1281173-1308402 GCF_003031525.2 Neophocaena asiaeorientalis asiaeorientalis | reverse complement strand
GGGTTTTTGTTCTTCTTTCTCTAATTGCTTTAGGTGTAAGGTTAGGTTGTTTATTTGAGATGTTTCTTGTTTCTTGGGGTAGGATTGTATTGCTATAAATTTCCGTCTTACAACTGCTTTTGTTGCATCCCATAGGTTTTGGGTCATCGTGTTTTCACTGTCATTTGTTTCTAGGTATTTTTTGATTTCCTCTTTGATTTCTTCAGTGATCTCTTGGTTATTTAGTAGTGTATTGTTTACCCTCTATGTGTTTGCAGTTTTTACAGATTTTTTCCTGTAATTGATATCTAGTCTCATAGTGTTGTGGTCAGAAAAGATACTTCATATTATCACTTTAAATATGTCCTGCCACTCCCTTCTGGCTTGCAGAGTTTCTGCTGAAAGATCAGCTGTTAACCTTATGGGGATTCCCTTGTATGTTATTTGTTGTTTTTCCCTTGCTGCTTTTAATACTTTTTCTTTGTATTTAATTTATCATAGTTTGATTAATATGTGTCTTGGCGTGTTTCTCCTTGGATTTGTCCTGTATGGGACTCTCTGCTCTTCCTGGACTTGATTGATTATTTCTGTTCCCATATTAGGGAAGTTTTCAACTATAATCTCTTCAAATATTTTCTCAGTCCCTTTCTTTTTCTCCTCTTTTTCTGGGACCCCTATAATTAGAATGTTGGTGCATTTAATGCTGTCCCAGAGGTGTCTGAGACTGTCTTCAGTTCTTTACATTTTTTTTTCTTTATTCTGCTCTGCGGTAGTTATTTCCACTATTTTATCTTGCAGGTCACTTATCTGTTCTTCTTTCTCAGTTACTCTGCGAACTGAGAAAGTTGATTTCTTTTAGAGAATTTTTAATTTCATTTATTGTGTTGTTCATTGTTGTTTGTTTTCTCTTTAGTTCTTGTAGGTCCTTGTTAAATGTTTCTTGTATTTTCCACATTCTATTTCCAAGATTTTGGATCATCTTTCCTATCATTACTCTGAATTCTTTTTCAGGTAGACTGCCTATTTCCTCTTCATCTGTTTGGTCTGGTGGGTTTTTATCTTGCTCCTTTATCTGCTGTGTGTTTTTCTGTCTTCTCATTTTGCTTATCTTACTGTGTTTGGGGTCTCCTTTTTGCAGGCTGCAGGTTCTTAGTTCCCGTTGTTTTTGGTGCCTGCCCCCAGTGGCTAAGGTTGGTTCAGTGGGTTGTGTAGGCTTCCTGGTAGAGGGGACTGGTGTCTGTGTTCTGGTGGATGAGGCTGGATCTTGTCTTTCTGATGGGCAGGACCGCATCCAGTGATGTGTTTTGGGGTGTCTGTGACCTTATTATGATTTTAGGCAGTCTCTCTGCTAATGGTTGGGGTTGTGTTCCTGTCTTGCTACTTGTTTGGCATAGGGTGTCCAGCACTGTAGCTTGCTGTTCACTGAGTGGAGCTGGATGTTAGTGTTGGGTTGGAGATTTCTGGGAGAGCTTTCACTGTTTGATATTACATGGAGCGGGGAGGTCTCTGGTGGACCAATGTCCTGAACTTAGCTCTCCCGCCTCAGAGGCACAGGCCTGACATCTGGCTGGAGCACCAAGACCATGTCAGACACATGGCTTAGAAGAAAAAGTAGAAAAAAAGAAGGAAAGAAAGAAAAAATATAATAAAATAAACTTATTAAAATAAAAAATAATTTTAAAATTATTAGAAATAAAAAAAATTTTAAAGAAAGAAAAAAAGAAAGAAAGAAGAGAGCAACCAAACCAAAAAACAAAGCCACCAATGAGAACCAGTGCTAAAAATTATACTAAAAACAAACAAACAAACAGAAATTTAGGACAAATGATAAAAGCAAAGCTATGAAGACAAAATCACAGAAAGAGGCATACACATACACACTCACAAAAAGAGAAAAAGGAAAATATGTATATATATATAAAAAGAAAAAAGGAAGAGAGCAACCAAATCAATAAAACAAATCTAACAATGATAATAAACTCTAAATACTAAGCTACGATAAACATAAAACAAAAAACAAATTAGATGCAGAAAGTAAACTCCAAGTCTACAGTTGCTCCCAAAGTCCACTGCCTCAATTTTGGGATGATTTGTTCTTTTCAGGTATTCCAGAGATGCAGGGTACATCAAGTTGATTGTGGAGATTTAACCTGATGCTCCCGAGGCTGCTGGGAGAAATTTCCCTTTCTCTTCTTTGTTCGCACAGCTCCTGGGGTTCAGCTTTGGATTTTGCCACACCTCTGCGTGTAGGCCGCCAAGGGCATATGTTTCCTGCTCAGACAGGACGGGATTAAAGTAGCAGTTGATTAGGGGGCTCTGGCTCACTCAGGCTTGGAGGAGGGAGAGGTTCAGAATGCAGGGTGAGCCTGCAGTGGCAGAGGCTAGTGTGATGTTGCAACAGCCTGAGGCGTGCCGTGTGTTCTCCTGGGGAAGTTGTCCCTGGATCTCAGGACCCTGGCATTGGTGGGCTGCATGGGCTCCCAGGAGGGGAGGTGTGGATAGTGATCTGTGCTTGCACACAGGCTTCTTGGGGGCTGCAGCAGCAGCCTTAGCATTTCATGCCCGTCTCTGGGGTCCGCGCTGGTAGCCATGGCTCACTCCCGTCTCTGGAGCTTGTTTAGGCAGTGCTCTGAATCTCCTCTCCTCGCGTACCCCAAAACAATGGTCTCTTGCCTCTTAGGCAGTTCTAGACTTTTTCCCGGACTCCCTCCCGGCTAGCTGTGGTGCACTAACCCCTTCAGACTGTGTTCACGCAGCCAACCCCAGTCCTCTCCCTGGGATGTGACCAAAGCCCAAGCCTCAGCTCCCAGCCCCCAGCCACCCCGGCGGGTGAGCAGACAAGACTTTTGGGCTGGTGAGGGCTGGTTGGCACTGATCCTATGTGTGGGAATCTCTCTGCTTTGCCCTCTGCATCACTGTTGCTGCACTCTCCTCCGTGGCTCTGAAGCTTCCCCCCGCCAGCCCCCGTGTCCACCAGTGAAGGGGCTTGCTAGTGTGTGGGAACTTTTCCTCCTTCATAGATCCCTTCCTGAGGGGCAGGTCCCATCCCTATCCTTTTGTCTCTGTTTATTCTTTTTTCTTTTGCCCTACCCAGGTACATGGGCAGTTTCTTGCCTTTTGGGAGGTCTGAGGTCTTCTGCCAGCATTCAGTAGGTGTTCTGTAGGAGTTGTTCCACATGTAGATGCATTTCTGATGCATTTGTGGGGAGGAAGGTGATCTCCACGTCTTACTCCTCCGCCATCTTGAAGGTCTCTCTGTACTTTAATTCTTGATGCCACCTTTCCCACTGCCTGGGATGCTCTTCCTCCATCACAGCTCACCTGGCTCTTTCTTGTTATTCAGGTCCAAACTTGGATGACTTATCACTAACTGACCATTTAGTTTTCGTTTTATTTATTCCTACTCTAGAATGTATACTCCATGAAAGCAAGGACTTCATCTCTTGTTCATAACCTGGTCTTCCAGTGCCTAAAATACTACCTGGCACAGAGTAACAATTTAATATATATGTTGAATAAATGAAGAAACAATCTGAAAAACTGGAGACATAAATGATCCAAATGGAAATTGGCTTCCAGGACATGGCATCCTGGCTTTCCTCCTACCTCAGGGGCCTCTCCTTTCCAGTCTTCTTTGCTGGTCCCTCCTGATATTTTCATCCCTAAACAGTGGAGTTCCTCACGGCATCAGTAACTAAAATACTGAATTCCAGAGGAGTAAATGTTTTGTGGAGGCAGGGAGGTGAGGTCAGCTTTAGACTCTCTTCATAAGGAACAAAGTTGATTTATAAACTAGTGGTCAGATTATCTATATGATAGTAGATCAAGTTAACAAGCTGCCCTCTGTGCCACAGGATTAATATCTTACACTTACTAGATAACTGTGTTATGTCAAAACTGCCTCTGGATGTGGTTCTACTTCAAGAGACAAAATAAGCCTTAAATGTAAACTGACTTGTAATATTGGAGTTAGAGTAAATTACCTTCAGGGAAGTAGAAACAAAGAAAAATTAAGAACAAGAGAAAGAAAAGCTTTCATTTCATACTTTGAAATACATTATGAGTTACACTTTAGTAAGTTGTACTCCAAAGAATTGTTAACATCGCAGCAAAAAATGTATTCTCTTACCTTCTGCATAGACTTCATCATGATCCTCTATTTGCTCAGGTGTTTCCAAATCTACAATTTGGTTCCAAAGCCTTCTGGATAAATCTGAATTTCCAGCAGAAAATGCTTTTGAAACTGCAAATTCTGAAGTTTTCTCCACTCTCTTTAAAGAAAAGAAAAAAATCCACTAAGATGACAGCTTTCTTCAGGGTTAAAGAATTTCTCTCATATTTAAGAATCTGATTTTCTACCAACTACCAAGATACTTTCATTTTTCCATTTTTAAAGGAACTCTGAGGTTTAAACATCCACCCTAAATAATTTCATTCATTAAGTATGCAATTAATTACAGTATTTTACCAAGTTTTAACAGGTGTTCACAATGTTTATATTTGAACAAAAGGTAATTTAAGCTTTAGATAACTTTTGTTTAGAGCATTAGTAATGGGATCCTGACACCTGGATATTTTATTTTAAAAAATATATAATATTTTATTAGTTTCCATGTCACTAGGACTTGCATATGAATATGAACCACAGGCAGGTAGCTACACTTCCTCAAATTACTACCTCTGAAAGGAACTTCCCATCATATATTAGGGAAACTGTAAGTTCAAAAAAAGTGGGATAAACAGAGTCATTGAACTGCAGTAATCAGGAATATTTTAACTCAACAGTGAGAATCTAGTAAAAGTATGGCCAAATTCACAGGAACGGGGAAGGGATTAGCAGAGGTGGTCAAACTCCTGGCGTTTTGGTTTACCTGCATGGTATAAAAAGTGTATTTTACAATTAACCCCCGACTTCACCCCTCACCCCACAAGCTGGTTTTTCTCCATGCCTGTTGTGTTCCTAGCCTTCCAGCTCAGGTAGTGACAACTCTATTCTTTCAGTTCATCAGGACAAAAATCTTGGAGGCTTTCTTGAATCCACTCTCTGTTATCCCACACATAATCTGTCAGGAAATCTGTTGACTCTAATTTCAAAATATATCCAGAAGATGACCCCTTCTTGTTACCTCCAGTGCTATCACCCTGGTCCAAGGCACCACTGTCTCTTGACACGTTTTCTGGAATAGTCTCCCACCACAGCAGCCAGAGAAGCCCTTTTAAAATGAAAGCTGTCTCCTGCTAACTACACTCAAAACCCGTCAATGGTTCCCTAGCTCCCTCAGAACAAAAGCCGAAGTCCTCATGACGCACTCCGTGGTCCTCCAACGTCAGGCCCTTTGTGAGCTCTCTAAGCTCGCTGGCCGCTCCTGCCACTGCTCACTCTACCTCAGCCACTCTGACTTCCTTGTTTATTCCTCCTTAAACGTGCCAAGTGCATTCCCACCTCAGCCTCTGTGCTTTCTTCCCCTCTGACTGCTCTCCTCCAGAAGGCTGTACTACTCTTTCCCTCCCCTCCTCAAGTTTTTACTCAAATGTCACCTTCGTAGCAAGGCCCGCTCTGACTACCCCTTAAAGAATTGTAAACACCCGCCTCCTGGCTCTCCCAGTTTCCCTCGGCAGTTCTGACTTTCTCTGTAGCACTTATGACCTTATAACATATTTTATCGTTTATTGTCTCCCCTAACTCGAACATAAGCAGGGATTTTTGTCTTTTTCATGTGTGAAACCCCTAGCACCTAAAACAGTGCTTGGTATATAACAGATGCCCCATCAGTTTGACTATGTTAAAGAGTTATTCAAAAAAGCCACACTTTCCCATAGTTTCCGTTGTTGTCTGACCTATTTTGAAAATGATTTTTCCTCATGCCCTTCGTGGAAAGACTGGTAGTACAACTGTCAAAACGTGCCATGGGCTTTGCCTTTTAAACTCTCAAAGGTTTCGTATACTAAGTTTGAATTAGACAGAAGCACAGGAATAAAGTTGAAAAGGCAAGGGTAACTTGAAAAAGATGTAGAAAATAGAACATATGGGAAAAGATATGAATCAGAAGAAAAATGATCTAATCAGGGTTAGAGTCAAGAAAGTATCATTTACTCTTTATGAGGTCACTCTGGAGAGATCTGTTTCCCACATTATCTTTCCATATATGTCCCCCTCTTCCATTTTGAGTGAGTGGTCCACTCAAGTGGATTTGGAAATCTTGGTTCTAGAAGTTGTAACAGTTTAGGGTACATCCAGAGTTGGAATATATTAGGGAATAAAATCAGACAAGAAGACAGAGGAGTGAACAGAGAGGTATTAAGAGAAGCAAGAGGGGGGCTTCCCTGGTGGCGCAGTGGTTGAGAGTCTGCTTGCCGATGCAGGGGACACGGGTTCGTGCCCCGGTCCGGGAAGATCCCACATGCCGCAGAGCGGCTAGGCCCGTGAGCCATGGCCGCTGAGCCTGCGCGTCCGGAGCCTGTGCTCCGCGACGGGAGAGGCCACAACAGTGAGAGGCCCGCATACCAAGAAAAAAAAAAAAAGAGAAGCAAGAGGAAACAGTGTCACGAAAAGGTAATGGAGGAGAGAATTTCTAGAATAAAAAAGTGATAACTAGAATAAAAAAATGATAACTGTATCAAACAGACCTGAAAAAGTTTGAGGACAAAGAACGGACCACTGGATTTACTCAGGAAGTCATTTATGACAACTTTCTGTGGAGTGGTAAGAAGTAGAAACTGAAGGAAAATAATTTTGGACACAAAAGGATAATAAAAACACAAAGGCAAGGAGTCCAGGCTATACATCCAAAGATACTGGAAAGGAAAAAGAAATAGTATGGCAAATCAGAATGGACTGCATGGTGAAATGAGAACTTCTTGATTTTTTTCTAGATGGGAGATTTGAGGGTATAATGGAGAGCTACTGCAGAAGTTTTAGAGGAATGATAAAATCTAACCAAGTCAAGCTGGCTGACAACAGCATGAAAGAGGAAAATGGTGCAGACAAGTCACAGCAGAATTTTATCCTTTTATTTTACCCAAATCTTCCCCTCTGGAGGAGACAGTGACTAAATATACAATTAAGCCCTGCAAAGGCTTGGCATTCTGGCTTTCAACACTGACACGCAAGCTGAGCCTGATGGAGACTCAGAAGTGGGCTTCCTAGAGGTTAGCCTCCATGACAGTGGACCCATTTTATTGTCTTCTAAGTCAGGCCTTCTGCAGGAGCCAGGAAGCTTCCCTGGCCCCATTTATATGAGTGCCCCACGCCATGAGCTTCCACTGCATCCTTAATTCTCCCAACAATTTAAAGTAAGTTCTTTAGCCCCCCACTGGACTATAAACTCTGGGAGGGCAGAAACTGTACCTGCCCCATGCACTGTTTTACTTCCGGTGCCCAACACAGTGGGCTAGTACTTGGCAGGAACTTAATAAATACTGGCTGGATGAAAAAATGGTTAACAGTGATTATATCTGTCCTAGGTTCCACCCGGCCTGGTGCTCATAATGCCTGTCAATTTTGATAAGTAATAGCTCTTCAAAATACTACCAGGCAGAAGGATATTTTCCCAGGAAGATACTGCATGATTTTGAAACAGGTGGTGCACAAATGAGTGTTTTTACTCAAATGTCACCTTCGTAGCAAGGCCCGCTCTGACTACCCCTTAAAGAATTGTAAACACCCGCCTCCTGGCTCTCCCAGTTTCCCTCGGCAGTTCTGACTTTCTCTGTAGCACTTATGACCTTATAACATATTTTATCGTTTATCGTCTCCCCTAACTCGAACATAAGCAGGGATTTTTGTCTTTCTCATGTGTGAAACCCCTAGCACCTAAAACAGTGCTTGGTATATAACAGATGCCCCATCAGTTTGACTATGTTAAAGAGTTATTCAAAAAAGCCACACTTTCCCATAGTTTCCGTTGTTGTCTGACCTATTTTGAAAATGATTTTTCCTCATGCCCTTCGTGGAAAGACTGGTAGTACAACTGTCAAAACGTGCCATGGGCTTTGCCTTTTAAACTCTCAAAGGTTTCGTATACTAAGTTTGAATTAGACAGAAGCACAGGAATAAAGTTGAAAAGGCAAGGGTAACTTGAAAAAGATGTAGAAAATAGAACATATGGGAAAAGATATGAATCAGAAGAAAAATGATCTAATCAGGGTTAGAGTCAAGAAAGTAGCATTTACTCTTTATGAGGTCACTCTGGAGAGATCTGTTTCCATTATCTTTCCATATATGTCCCCCTCTTCCATTTTGAGTGAGTGGTCCACTCAAGTGGATTTGGAAATCTTGGTTCTAGAAGTTGTAACAGTTTAGGGTACATCCAGAGTTGGAATATATTAGGGAATAAAATCAGACAAGAAGACAGAGGAGTGAACAGAGAGGTATTAAGAGAAGCAAGAGGGGGGCTTCCCTGGTGGCGCAGTGGTTGAGAGTCTGCTTGCCGATGCAGGGGACACGGGTTCGTGCCCCGGTCCGGGAAGATCCCACATGCCGCAGAGCGGCTAGGCCCGTGAGCCATGGCCGCTGAGCCTGCGCGTCCGGAGCCTGTGCTCCGCGACGGGAGAGGCCACAACAGTGAGAGGCCCGCATACCAAGAAAAAAAAAAAAAAGAGAAGCAAGAGGAAACAGTGTCACGAAAAGGTAATGGAGGAGAGAATTTCTAGAATAAAAAAGTGATAACTAGAATAAAAAAATGATAACTGTATCAAACAGACCTGAAAAAGTTTGAGGACAAAGAACGGACCACTGGATTTACTCAGGAAGTCATTTATGACAACTTTCTGTGGAGTGGTAAGAAGTAGAAACTGAAGGAAAATAATTTTGGACACAAAAGGATAATAAAAACACAAAGGCAAGGAGTCCAGGCTATACATCCAAAGATACTGGAAAGGAAAAAGAAATAGTATGGCAAATCAGAATGGACTGCATGGTGAAATGAGAACTTCTTGATTTTTTTCTAGATGGGAGATTTGAGGGTATAATGGAGAGCTACTGCAGAAGTTTTAGAGGAATGATAAAATCTAACCAAGTCAAGCTGGCTGACAACAGCATGAAAGAGGAAAATGGTGCAGACAAGTCACAGCAGAATTTTATCCTTTTATTTTACCCAAATCTTCCCCTCTGGAGGAGACAGTGACTAAATATACAATTAAGCCCTGCAAAGGCTTGGCATTCTGGCTTTCAACACTGACACGCAAGCTGAGCCTGATGGAGACTCAGAAGTGGGCTTCCTAGAGGTTAGCCTCCATGACAGTGGACCCATTTTATTGTCTTCTAAGTCAGGCCTTCTGCAGGAGCCAGGAAGCTTCCCTGGCCCCATTTATATGAGTGCCCCACGCCATGAGCTTCCACTGCATCCTTAATTCTCCCAACAATTTAAAGTAAGTTCTTTAGCCCCCCACTGGACTATAAACTCTGGGAGGGCAGAAACTGTACCTGCCCCATGCACTGTTTTACTTCCGGTGCCCAACACAGTGGGCTAGTACTTGGCAGGAACTTAATAAATACTGGCTGGATGAAAAAATGGTTAACAGTGATTATATCTGTCCTAGGTTCCACCCGGCCTGGTGCTCATAATGCCTGTCAATTTTGATAAGTAATAGCTCTTCAAAATACTACCAGGCAGAAGGATATTTTCCCAGGAAGATACTGCATGATTTTGAAACAGGTGGTGCACAAATGAGTATGGCAAGTTGCCAAAATGACACTCAGAGGCATGCACCAGAAGTGGTTTAATGGTACTTTCAACTTAAATGGTACTTGGACTCAAAAGTATACGTCTCAGGCCTGGAAGAGACCTCAGAGGTTATCTAACACAATCCACCACCATCCGCCACCCCCACTAAACGCTCAAACATATTCCTCATTAGTCCTAACATTAAGTGACCACTTAGAACCCACTTGAATACCTCTAGTGATAGAAAATCCATCTGTTTATAAGAATGCCCACTCCATTTTTGGATTGCTTTAGTTACTAGAAGATTCTTACTTGTGATGCATGCATAGCTTTTACCTATTGTATTGGTCCCACAGGTCAATGTAACTACAGTACGTTCTTTCCAATTATCTGGGGAAAGCCACAATGTCCTCTCCTAAGGCTTCTCCTCCCCTCCTCCTTTAATCCTCTTCAGATGATCCTCATGGCATTTGAAAGGGATGTCTACCTGTTATCTTGTCATTCATGCTTTTATAGAAGCCAGAAAATCATGAAAATGTACTATAGTACAAAACTAAGGCAACATATATAGTCACATGGGAAGGAAAACAGCAAAATATATGCAAAATGGAGACCTATTAGTATTCCTATTCCATCTGACTATGTGTGACTCTTAATTCTCTTTCTATCTTAATTATGAAATATCCTTACCTTAATCCAGTGTTCCACATTGTCAGGGTCAAACACAGGCTGTAGATAATACATACAGAATATTAGTACCCAGCAATGTATCTATCAACTTTGCCATTTTAATTTGTCTTTCTGGTTGAAGCCTGTGGACAAGCGTCCTTTAGTCTTTCCCCAAAGCATTGCATTAGAAAGTTCAGCAACAAAAAAAATACAGAATGCTGGTAGGATGAAGAAAACACGAAGCCTTCTCTGGAACAACTTCTGACTGCTTTATCTCTTACTTAGGCCCATCTCCAGATTCTGATTTAATTGGTCTGGGGTAGGGCCCATGTGTCAGTATATTTTTAAAGCTCCCCAGGGTTAAGAACCAAGACAGAGGAATGCTACATATAGTATTGCTTATAAAAACCCAAATAAGCACTGATTAATTAGCCAGGTTATCCAAGTGTCATGGAAGCAAATCTGCTTGGAGAAAGGTGTGTGCCTCTCCCCAGACCCCTCTTTTCATGAGTAACTTAGTAACCTAGAGCAAGGATATTGTTTGGTCCAATAAGAAATGGGGGGTAGAGTGAGGGATAACCAATCTTCCACTGTTTTACAGAGCAAAAATAAGGCAGAAATCACATAAATTTCTACCCAGGTCAGTCAGATATTAATCTGAAATTAGAAATCAGACCAGTAGGACACCTGCTTTCTTCACTCTCTGTTAAGTCTCAGAAGTTTGCAGAATTCCCTCTAATAGCAACTTAACAAATAGAGGTATTTGCTTTGCTAATAATTCAGGTGGGTTTTTCAATAAATAAGGGAATATCTAAACGAGCATGCTGACACATACAGGAGGGAAAGGTATAATACTATCCTTCACTTATATAACATTTCCCCTACAAAGCACCTTACAGATAAGTAATTAATGCAGCTGTACTGCTGAATAATTTTGTGGCTGCAACAAAGAAACAGCTGATCCTATTCAAACACAGTTGAACCTCAAGGATCTCTTGTTTTTTACCTTTCTATCCTCTAGGTAGTAACAATGAGCACTAGCAGCAAAAACTTTCCTTTTGGGGTCCCCAAAACTGTCCCCAGTTTTTACCTTTCATCATCAAGTTTATACCCATAACCTACTTTGGATCCAATCTATTATGGAACTGGTACAACAGGAGCAGACTCTGTTTCCAAGTCTCTTTAATGCTCCAGTCTGCACACTCCAGCATCTGGCGCAAGATATTCACCAAGTAAAGTATGTCCAGTGCATTATTTAGCTGGTATATTTAGAATAACCTGCAAGCACAATTGCCTAGGGGCCACAGAAACGCCACATGTCTACCGAATATTTTTTAAGGAGGGGTAACTTAAGGGTGAAAACAGCTGTAAGCTGAGAAGTCCTCCATTTGGTACTCCCATTTACATTTAAAGCATTCATTTTTGTGACTGTTAAAAAAAGTAGTCTGTGGGGCTTCCCTGGTGGTGCAGTGGTTGAGAATCCGCCTGCCAGTGCAGGGGACACGGGTTCGAGCCGTGCTCCGGGAAGATCCCACATGCCGCAAAGCAGCTAAGCCCATGCGCCACAACTACTGAGCCTGCACTCTAGATCCCGCGAGCCACAACTACTGAAGCCCAAGCACCTAGAGCCCGCGCTCCACAACAAGAGAAGCCACTGCAATGAGAAGCCTGCGAACTGCAACGACGAGTAGCCCCCTGTCGCCACAAGTAGAGAAAAGCCCGCGCGCAGCAACGAAGACCCAACGCAGCCAAAAATAAAGAAATTAATTTTAAAAAAAAGTAGTCTGTGTAAAGCACACTCCGTGTGACTGACTTTTCACATGTCATTTACATGTTTCAAGTTTACAGTGGGGTTATCAGTTTTCCATGTCTTTGGATGCTAATGCATCAAAGAAGGTGGCAAATATAAAGAGGATCTATTTTTTGATTGTTTCTATAATTTAGATTTTCAAGTGAATCAAGTATTGATATAGTTAATATCCACTTGCATTTCTGAGTTCATTTTAGATACTTTATGTAAAACTAGAAGGGGAGGAATATGAGGCCGAGGACTTAAGGTGAAGATCTTACCCCTCCAACAAAGAAGTTTCCTATGATTTGCAAAACATTAAAAAAAAAAAAAGAGGAAGAAGAAGAAGAAGAATGAAAGAAAAGAAAAGAAAAAGAAATGAAACTGTGTGGGAACTTCCCTAAAACCAGGAGTGGTGGGGAGCCGGGATAGCTCTCGAATTCTCTTCACCGGGATGGGCACTATCAAGACTCTCCGGTTTTTGAGAAAAGCGTTAGATGGAAACAGTTCTTCCACGACGCTGCCCATCAAAGCCGTAAGGTAACCAAGCCCCAAAGTTCCTAGGCCCCCTTCACTTAGCGCAGTGCTGGCTCTCAGTGGGTCACGGCAGGAGCGGACCAGGTAATGATGCCCCTGGGGCAAGAGGGAGGACGCGCAGGTGGGGCTGCGGCTGGCCTTAGGGCCGGTCCCCGCCTCCCCTCCCCTCTCCTCTCCAAGAGCTCCCGATAGGAATGGATCACCTTGGTGAGACTCGGCTTCCTTGTAAACTGTTTCCATCCATTCAGCCCCGACCTCTCCCTTGAGGAGGTCCTTTTCTGGGGCGCTAGAAGCATTTTCCAGGCTCAGGGCCGGACTTCGGCCAAAGCTGAAACAACCGCTCCTTTGCCTAGACTGCTTCCGGGTCTCTCTGGGAGTTGTAGTTCCTCTGCCCACAAAGACTGCAGGTGTGGGGCGCCGTCGAACCACCACTCCCAGGAGGCTTTGCGCAGGCGGAACGTGTGTGCTCAGTTACCCATGGCGACGGTAGCAGTCCCTCAGTCTTGCAAACACCGAAGCTCATTTTCAATTACCTTTGCCTTTTCCTGGCGCCCGGTGATGACGCAATGCTCCCTGATTGGCTCTGCATCGGAGGCGGTGGTTCAGGGAGCCGAGAATTCTGAAAGCTGGACACGTGGTAGCGAACGGCGAGGAGCTTAAGGGGTCTCACGCCCAAAAAAGTTGGGAGGTTTGCAGGTAAGTGCCCCCTTTTCCTGTTGGTGTGGGAGCTGCTACGCGTAAGGGGAGGCTGCTGCGAGAGAGTCGCGTCGCGTCTAGACGCTTCCTGGTTGTGTTGCGGTAACTGTGATTGTACTGGCGCTATGTCTCTTTCATTTTTCTGGGTCTCCTGGTGGATCCTGGCTTCTGTAAATCCACATTCTCCCAAATCGTGTGAGCCTCACCGCATCTCAGAGAGAAAAGTGTCTCCTTTCGACCGGGCTCTGCTTAAAGGTCAAGTTTCCGTGCGCAAGTTTTTTCTAGACTCCCCAGGATGCTTGGGAGGGTTGGACCGATCTCGAATACCTGATCTAAGCGCTTCGCGAGGTCTGGGGCCCCTGGAGATGGCCCATGGAGTGAAGCTAAATCCATCGTTACTGACTGAGCCTAAGTGTTCCCGGGGACAGTGCATGCTGGGATATGTAGGTTCATAAGGCAGGGTAGAGATTTAGACCCAGCTACTTTGTAGTTGTATGACCTTACGCAACTTGTTTAATAACTCTCGGACCCTCGATTTACTCATCTGCAAAATGGGAGCTATAGTACCTAAAGCATTAGAGTGTGGTACCCATTAAAAAATCAATGTATGTAGAGAACTCTGCCAGGAAACGTAAGCTGAAATAGACTTGAGATTTGTCAAAAAAATCAGGGAAGCTGTGCCCTCAAGACTACTGCAGCAATCACAGGACCTGTTCTGTAACTTGAGTGTTCATCAGAAGGGTGATGGTAGATTAAATTGTGTTACATCCAAGCTATGCAGTATCATGAAGTAGTTATTTTAAAGGGTAAGTTAAATTCTGTGTCTCTTCTTCAGGAAAAATATCCGTTGTGTATTCCTGGGCGAAAAGCAAATTTCAGAGAAGTGCTTATAGTATAGTATATTTGCATTTTTTAAATTAAAAAACACCCTTTCTCATACAAGTATATTTAAATGTTTGTGTGCATATATAGAAAGGTTGTAGAGGTTGGAGGATGGATAGAGGCAGAGAAGGGAGATAAAGGAAGACAAGAAGAGTAATAACAGTATAGCAAAATGGAAAATATGACTGTAACATTATATCTTAACATTACAGTTAATTTGTAAACATTGCATATGTTTATGGACAAGATGGGACTCCTAATAGACTACCAGCCTATTAGAGTACAGCCTCTAAAGGGAGACGTCTATGATTTAAGTGGCTCTGCCACTTTGTAAATGGTCACTTTTTTAGCCTCAGTTTTCTCATCTGTAAAATGCCCGTAATAATAGCATCTGCCTTAGATTGACATGACAGTACATAATAGTGGAGTTAACATGTGAATAACAGGACCTGATACATAGTAAACACCCAATAAATGTTGCTACTGTTGTTGTTATTTCTTTAAATAGGTGAAACTAATTTAACTTTTATTGTGATTACTGACATATTTGGACTTACTCCTGCCGTCTTATTTTGTATTTTCTATTTTTGGTGTGCTTTTTGGTCTCTTTTCCTCTTTTTTTCCCTTAAGTATTAACCAATTTTTCTTGATCCTTCCCTGCCCCTCCCCAGCGGAATGGGAATTATCCATTTTCAGTAATCTTTTAATGCTTACTTAAAAATTTTTAACACGCATACTTAAAGTTTAACATTATTCATGATCTCTCTCCTCCTCCCAAATAGTGTAAGAATTTTAGAATAGTACCTCTGAATAGTTTCCTCCTCATCTTCCATTACTAGTTTCTAGAATTTTAGAGTCCATCATTTCTGTATGTCTTTCTTAGTCAGCTCAGTGCACCATATTGTTTAGAAGTCCTTCAGACTTTTTTTGCATGCATATACAGACAGTGTACAGTGTGTGTTTGTGTGTGCATATTTATAAATATATATACGCAATTTTTCTTTTGCAAAAAATATGTTCACCTAAGCTTGCTCTTTTCCCTCAGTGTATTGTGGTCATCTTTCCGTGACAGTCTGTAGAGAATCCGTTAAGAAACATTAAAAAATCCCTTTTTTCCTAAGGGGATGGAAGGAGGGGAGAAATATGTGGCAATGGAGGTATTAAGATATGTACAATGCTGCCACAAGTGCAGGGAAGCCCTTGTAAAAGCATAGATCTACTTGTCCTTAAAGTGATTAAGAGTTTTTCCATTAACCATTATTTCCAAATGGCTCTTTTAATGGTTTTTTAAGACTTTACCAGGAAGTGAAAATGTAGATGTTTGTATATTGAGAAAAGACAACCCCAGAAATCTTAGAAGAGACTCACAACAAGTGAAAGGGAAAAGGATAATGATATGAAGCCAAATAAAAACCAGTTAATATTTTGGAGACCGTTAGTTTCTTGAGAACGTTGCTTGGATTAATAGACTATATCACTCCAAAAGCATGTTTTAAAAATATGTACATGAGGGCTTCCCTGGTGGCGCAGTGGTTGAGAGTCCGCCTGCCGCTGCCGAAGGGGACATGGGCTCGTGCCCCGGTCCGGGAGGATCCCACATGCCACGGAGCGGCTGGGCCCGTGAGCCACGGCCGCTGGGCCTGCGTGTCCAGAGCCTGTGCTCCGCAGCGGGAGAGGCCACAACAGTGAGAGGCCCGCATACCGCAAAAAATATATATATATGTGTACACGAATATGTGTATGTGTGTATATATTTACATTACTCCATAATAAAAACTTTTTGTGTTCAAGCCCCTAGAAAAAATGTGCAATTATAAAAACACTAACCGCAAATTGATCAGTAATGAGGAAAGGAAAGCTGGGTTCAAAGCTGGACAAAGTTGCATGTTATTTTTTAAATGTTGATTTCCAGCTAAAGTACATTCTCTGATGCTTTCCTCAGATTTCTTCATATTTGCATTCATCCTCACAATACACAGAATCACCAGTAACAATTTATCTATTACAATACTTTAGACGCATTTGTCTACTTTTCCTTGCTTATACTTTTTCCTTTGATGCTGTGTCCATTTACTGTGATTAGGGTAGGACTCTTTAAGAAACCCCAAACAGCAGAATGTGAGTACACAGCATCAGAGTGCCATACTGTGGAGAGAACCAAGTGGGTATTTCTCTCCAGCTGACCTAGTGGGTTCAGTACACTAAGCTAAGGATTTTCAATTTCATCCTTAAAGTTATGGAGGTTAAACTTTTGTGCATTGTATCACAGGAGGACCCATCTCTGCATCTAAGAGCATGGTGGCTGAGGTCCTCTAGAACTACTGTGGACCTGTAATGACAGACCTTGGGTTAAGAATGAAGGAAGCTATTTCTTCAATTGAGGAAAGAGTGGGAAGAGGAGATATGCATATACAGACATTGTATTACTCTCACTTCAAAGATGTAATCAAAAGCTCAGGCCTCTTGGCAGAGACCTGGGTTCTAGACTAAGTCTGATTAATCTTGCTTAGCCTCAGATTTGTTATTGTGGAACGGCAGAGGGGATGGTCCATGAGGAGCCCTCAGTTTGGCGTCTCTGGTAGTAATGGTCAGACTTAACTATTTTCAGCATTTCTAAAGTCTGATGGCAATCATACATTACCTGGGATGTTAAACAGAAGTTTACTAAAGCGCTGTGGTTTGTTGTTTTTACCTGGAATTGAGTTAACTTGACATGGAAAAGCACATTATCTCATGCTTGTCAGCAGCTTTGATTGTCAGTCTTTTATGTTATTTATTAATAAACTGGAAAAATGAAAGGAGGGTTTGATGGGGAGAGATAATAATAAAAATTGGTAGCATTCTAGAATCCTAAACTTCATTTTTCAAACATGCTAATTTTATCCTATGAAGACTCTTCCTACTTTTATATGGATTTAATTTAAAAAATACAACTCCTGTGTACATTTAAACTCTTTACAAAACTTAAGCAGCTCAGATGAGACAGAACTTTTGGAGTAAGGGGAGGAACCAGCAAATTCTTCTCTCTAGGCCTTTCTGAAAACACGCGGGACAATGCAGTGTCTTCCATTCTCAGATGTGTGTGAGGGTAGTGAGCACTAAGTTGTTGCATTATTAGTAATCTTGGTCCATTAAATTTTCATTAGTTCTTATTTATGTTTCAAAAACCTATTGTTACATATTTGTTGATTCTAATAGTCAGAATAATAGGGTTGATTTATTAACTTTGAAGTGAATTTCTTACTTTCGTGCTTCCCCCGCTTCAGTTCTCTAGAACTTACTTAGATTGCAAAATACATTCTTTAACTTTGCTACAAATGGCTTCCAAGCTGTTAGTTTAAAAGATTTTTATCACTTGAAACCAGAAGGTTATGTGTATTATTTGATAAATCAATAAGGAGTATGGGGGACTTCCCTGGTGGTCCAGTGGTAAAGAATCCACCTTACAACTCAGGGGACGCAGGTTCGATCCCTAGTCAGGGAAATAAGATCCCTCAAGCCTGCGCACCACAACTACTGAGCTCGCACGCCTCAATGAGAGAACCTGGAGGATACCCACGCGCTCTGAACGCCACCAGCCACAACTAGAGAAAACCCGCACGCCACAACTAGAGAGAAGCCCACGCGCCGCAAGGAAAGATCCCGCATGCCTCAACGAAGATCCCGCGTGCCGCAACTAAGACCCGATGCAGCCAAAAGTAAATAAAATAAATAAATAATAAATAAATAAATCTTTTTTTAAAAAAGGAATATGATTGTATAAACTAATGACTCTTCTTTTATATTTTCTATATTACATTCTCATTAGCCTATAATTATATTTATTTTTTTGGTATAAACTTTCTTTTACTTTAACAGTTTTAATGTGTAATAGCATGGCTTTAAAAAAATAGCTTTTATATTACCCTTTGTTAAAACATAATAACTTTTTTCTCTTAACACTCTCCATTTCTGTGGGTTCCAGTGAGACATTTAATCTTTGTGATAACTTGAAATAATGAAGGTAGAGTCACAGAAAATTGACCAGCCTTTCCCCAAATACTTATACTATTTTTTATAATTCATGTTTAACATGAAATCACTTATTGAACCATACGGAAAGTAGTTATTCTTATTTCTAAAATTCAAAAGACTTAACTATTTTATTTCAATATAAAAATTTATAACTCCCAAAAAAGTAATATATACATCCCTGAATATTTTTTAACTAATGATAAATAATGCTTATTTATTTGGTAACATCTTAAACAATGGTTGACTTTCAGCGTGTGGTTTAGTATAATGCTTAAGAGGATAGGATCTAAGGTTGGAACCTCTCAGAGAGCTGTATTAATTTATCTATTAATAAAACTGGGCCTAGCCTAACTGGCAAAAATTCCAGAGGGTATGGTATCAATACTTGCTGCAGAGACGCTGGTATTTCAAAATGCTGAATATCCAGTGACATTTTGCAAATGATCTGCCATGCCTGGTCACTGAGTTTTACAGGGCATTTAAAGAAGTGCGGCCCATGGGCTTCCCTGGTTGCGCAGTGGTTGGGAGTCCGCCTGCCGATGCAGGGGACGCGGGTTCGTGCCCCGGTCCGGGAGGATCCGACATGCCGCGGAGCGGCTGGGCCCGTGAGCCATGGCCGCTGGGCCTGCGCGTCCGGAACCTGTGTTCCGCAGCGGTAGAGGCCGCAGCAGTGAGAGGCCCGCGTGCCACAAAAAAAAAAAAGTGGGGCCCAGGATTTGCTTCACTGAATAATAAATTAACACAGTCCAACAAAATAATTGACCATGTTTTCTGATTTTTTTCCCTGTGTATCTGTGGAATTTAGAAAGTATATCTTTTTTGTTAATCAAATATTTTTCCTTCCCAATTATAAGAATAATGAAACGTTGCTTACGAATTGTATGGATGCCCACACAGTTTCTCACCTCTGTTTGGACACTGTATAAGAACAAAGTTGGAGAATAATCCCACCTCTCTGACATAACCTCTGTTTATCTTTTGATGTATGTTCTTCCATATATTTTAATAAACAGCAGAATGCTGTTTTGGAATCTGTTTTCTTCATTTAATTACATATTAGGAAAAATTGCTATGTTGCCTAGTATTCTCTCAAATTAGAGAAAGAAAAAAAATAGATCAAATCAGTAATCAGTATTTCCTAAGCAGTATGACCTTTCTCTATACACATTTTCATGGCTGAGAGCAATCCTTGGCTTCACAGTGCTCTTTCCATGATTAGTCTTTACTTCTGTCCTTCTGTTTGTTTGGTTTCCATCAGCTCAGACAAAATTTCCATGACTGAATTTAAATGTGGTTGATGTCATCATATTGTGCTGGGACTTTGGGGAAGGTGTCTTATTCTCTGTGTCTTTTCCCATTCCCCTATTCCTGATATCTAAAAAAATCCTAGACTGGGATAGCAAACATGCTATCTTTTTTTTTTTTTTTTTTTTTTTTTTTGTAGTTTGCTTGGGAAAATGTTTAGCTTTTAGATGTCATGGAACTCCTTCTGAATGTAATGTACTTTTCTTATCAGGACTTAGAGGAACCCCTTAGGATGAAGCTAAGTCTTACCAAGGTGGTTAATGGCTGTCGCCTAGGAAAAATTAAAAACCTAGGCAAAACAGGGGACTGCACCATGGACATTCCAGGCTGCCTTCTGTACACCAAGACTGGCTCTGCCCCACACCTGACCCATCACACACTGCATAAAATCCACGGGGTTCCTGCCATGGCTCAGCTTACACTGTCATCACTGTAAGTATGAGACCTGATCATTCACATGTCAACTCTGGCAGCAGCTTGGTTACCTTAATAAGGTGTGATAAAGAGAAAGACTTTTTTGCTTACGTGCAAAATCTGTGGGTTTTTTAGAATGAAATCAGAAGAGAGATATCAAATATTGTACATCATCTGGCCCTAATCTGGAATCATGGGCCAGACCTACGTGATAGAGCTGCTTCACTTTTCCATACCGCCCTCATTGCCACTGCTCCCAGGGGTGACAGGGCCTGGAATGCTCTATGAGGGCTAAACTTGGAACCTAGGGGCTGTCTTCACGCACCAGCCTCAAAGTTTTCTGTCTCTGTACATGTTCTACTCTAGGGAAACAACTAAGGAGTGAGATCATTTTGTGTAATGTACATACTGACCTCATCCCTAATTGAAGAATCTGCTATAAGATCAAATAACTCTGTAAGATTGTGTTAATAACAGTGATTTTAAAGGGACAAGGGAAAGAAGAAAATCTAGATATTCTGAGGCCATTGCTCTTTGCCAATTTCTCCTCTCACAGAACCACTTGCAAATTGAAGAGCTTTGCTCTGGCTGATGAACCCAACCTAATGAGTGGGGACTCTTGAGTAATGGTGTACTTGGTGGTTTGAAACTACATTTACTGTCACGTAGCTTGTTTGGGTGAGCAGAGGGCTTCAGTTGTTGCATAGAGTATCTGTAGAATGATTCATTATTATGTTACATAGTTTTCTGTTTTCCTTACAGGGCAGAACATTACGAAGTCTTGGCAGAATATAAGGAAGGAGTTGGAAAGTTTATAGGTAAAAATTAATCAAGTTATTTGTGTGTGCCTTGTGGTGTATTAATTTGGAGGTTGGAGATGCTGTTTATTCTTTAATCCTTCATCCATACATTTATTTATTCATTAATTTAATAAGCATTTAATGAGTATCTAAGAACGAGGAACGCCTTTGAACTGGGGATTCAAAGATGAGTGAGAAACAGCTGCTGCCCTTGTGAAACTCAGAGCCTAGTTGGGATAAAGATAAACAGGTAATTCTAGTAGAGCGTGGTGACTACATTTACAGGATCAGGTGTAGATACATGTATCATGAGAGCCCAGAGGAAGGAACACATAACCTGCTGTTGGGTCCATGTGGAAGGAGGTCAGAATAAAGGAAGTATTCTTGACAAAGAAGATGACGGGGCGCCTTAGCTGGGTCAAGGAAGAGTAGGAGTTAGCCAGGTCAGGAGGTGGGTGCAGTGGTGGTGGTAGACAGGTGTGAGCAGACACTCCAGGCAAAGAGCAAAGACCTAGAGGTGAAGGACTGCATGGGACACACCTAAGATCCAAAGCGGGCTTGTCATGTTTGCGCCTAAAACATAAGGCAGAGGATGAAGAGTCTATATTCAGCTATATTCTGATACGTTAATATTATCTTCTGTTCCAGAAATAGGATTTTGAATGCTGATCTCTGTGTCCATTTATTTATAGGAAAAGCTTAGCAGGGACAGCCAGAGAACCAATTCTTCTGTAGACCATTTTCTCTTGAAGCTTTTTCGCAATATCTAGGACTCACTTAAATGAATGAAAATCCTGCTTCCATTGGTTGTTCAGTCCTCTGCTTCTGGGGGAAACTGCATGACAACTTGGTTGTCACAAGGACCTGTGTTTCAGGAGAGGAATTTATATAATATCGTTTTTCTTGATCTGAGACCATTTTTAATAACCAGCTTTAAAGTATACGAGTGTATAATTAAGTGAAAATAGCTAATATAAGCTTTGTAGAGATAATTGTAATAATTGAAATTGTAGACAATAAGGTGGAGAACTGCAGAGATTTTTGTTTGCTTTATATTTTTGGTCTTTTTTTCAGCAAAATTCTATTTTTTTTCTTATGAAAATGCAGCATATGAAATTTAAGTACATATGGCTTAGTAAACTTTTTTTGGATTTTTTTTTTTAAACAACTATCTTTTTGATTAAAGAGCCTAAGAAACTGGCATCTTGAGTAAATGAAACTTATTGAAAATGAGATCTATTTGCAATGTCCTACAGCTTTTCTGTAATTCTGTCCCTAGGGACCCATGGTGTGGGCTGGATTTATTATTAATAAGATTACCTATTGACTGTATAATTTCATCTTTCCAGTAGCTAGTTCCCCTTGGATAGTGCCTAGAATGACCATACTTGATATTAAATTCTTCAAAGCAAATCAAGTAGGGTCAACATATCATTAAACACTTTCATTGTATCATACTTCAGGTTATACCTTTCCTTTGTAGCAACTCGCTATGTCTTCAGACATGAACCTTTACATTTAATTCTTCTTTTAGATTAGTAGGTTTCAAAGTAATCTTTTCATTCATGTTGACAGGCCTCCTACAATTCTAAGATAAAGTATGAGAAATTTATTGTGTTTTAGACTTGCTTTATCCAGCAGTACACATTATGAAGCTGCTCTCTGTTACAACACAGTGTAATTGTTGATGTAAGTGCTCTCAAGGGTTCTTTTTTTATGTTTATACAGGCATGCCAGAATCACTCTTGTACTGCTCCCTGCATGATCCAGTCAGCCCTTGCCCAGCTGGTTATGTAACAAATAAGGTATGTTCTCAGAAGGTCCTCCAAGGCTGAAGGTTTTTCTCAGGAAGTCAGCCTATGGGATCTCTCAGCTGCAACGATCCCACTGCTTGGGATGCTGAACCATTCCAGACCCCTTTATGCCTTCTCTTTATTTCTACGACTATAGTGGGATGGTGTGGTTCATAGGAGTTAGAGTGGGGCAGCCCAAGGATAAGGTTAAGGTAAGGACTGTATCCTCAGCTTTTTCATTGTTGCCCAAAATTTGGGAGTAGAGAAAGGTCAAGTACATGCCAAAAAAAGAAATTGCTATGATGGTAGAAAACAATAGTCTTTTGATACCATGCTTTATTTGAAGTTTTAACAACCTCAGGAATAGTGGGGAAAGTTGCTGACAAGTATTATCACATGTATAACTATATATAGTAGAATCTCAGTATAATACTGCTTTTTAGAACAGAATTTGAAAAAGCTGGAGATTTTAGCTCGTGAAAAACAGTATTCAAAGGACTTCCTTAAAAGTTTTAACCTGAGATATGGCCCCATTGCTTTGTCCCTGAAGACAGCATTCTAGAAAAGCTTTAGTATATATTGCCACTTTACAAACAGTTACTTTTCTTGCACCCACTTTCTTGATATCGACAATATCTATTAATCTTACCTAAGGTAACTATTTTAAATTTGTCTTCTGTTTTACACTTCTTTTTATTTTGTAATTTGAATTCAAAAGAAAATATTTTGACCTCGGTTGTCTATTCCATTTATAAGGGAGAAAGGATTCATTTAAACAGTGTTCTTGTGCCAGAATAAAAAGATCATATGTGTCCCCGCATTTATGTCCATCTCTTCTAAGAAGAGAGATGCTGTAGGGAAAGGAGTAACCAAAGGTACATATAGAGATTCTTGTGTACTATGGGATTTATGTCTTTGCACATATTTCTGTATCTAACTCAATCTAGTAAACACTTACTAAACATTAATAATGTGTGAGGCCCCAGACTGTGCGCTTGGGGTACAACCATGAATTCAGATACTCTAGTCAGACATATATACAATGGTGTGATAAGGACTATCTTTTCTTCTTCTTTCTTTTTTCCTTTGTTTGTTTATTTATGGCTGTGTTGGGTCTTCGTTGCTGCTCATGGGCTTTCTCTAGTTGCAGCGAGTGCGGGCTACTCTTTGTGTGGTGCGTGGGCTTCTCATTGCAGTGGTTTCTCTTGTTGCAGAGCACGGGCTCTAGGCGTGCGGGCTTCAGTAGTCGTGGCACATGGGCTCAGTAGTTGTGGCTTGCGGGCTGTAGAGCGCAGGCTCAGTAGTTGTGGTGCACAGGCTTAGTTGTTCCGCAGCATGTGGGATCTTCCCGGACCAGGCATCAAACCCTTGTCGCCTGCATTGGCCGGTGGATTCTTAACCCCTGCGCCACCAGGGAAGCCCCAGGGCTATCTTTTCTGTGAAAGAAATAAATACAAATTGCTGAAAGGTCTTATAAGAGTGAGCAATTGATTATGCCTAGTAACGTTTGGGGAACACAATAGAGTAGATGGTATTTGAACTCTTATGTCTTGAATAGTATTTTACCAGGCAGAGAAGTAGGGGAAGGCCATTTCAGTCAAAAGGAACAATGTGATCAAAGACAGAAGAATTAAAGTCTGTGGTGTATTCAGGAACAGCAGGGGGTGGCAGAGAATGGAAGACTGGGCTTCTGGAAAAGTAATTATAGAATTCTGAGTGCTAACTCAGAAGTTGGCTTGTGTGGCCTTTGAAAGACTCTATCGGAGTGCCTCTGAGCTATCAGGTCCTTAGAGAATTTGGAATATAGTATAGGAAACCTCTTTACCCACCGTGTCTAGGATATTGAATTGCCACCATCTCTCCATCTGTAAAGAAGAGTTGAGTTCAGGATTGCTTTGATCATTTTATTATTTTCTTTTTCTTTTCATGTTACTCTTCTGAATCCCTCATCTTGTCCTGTGGCAGTCAGTGTCTGTGTGGGGTGTTGGAGGACGAGTGGAAATGACTGCCTCCAAGTTCATGGCAATTCAGCAGGTCCTTCAGCCAGACTGGTTCCAGTGCCTTTCAGATGGAGAGGCAACTTGTGATGAAGCCACTTCCATAAAGAGAGCCAGAAAGTCTGTTGACCGATCGCTTCTATTCCTGGATAATTGTCTGAAGCTACAGGAAGAGTCAGAGGTAAAGCCGTGCCACTCACCACTCCTTTCTCTTAGAAACTCTCGCTCATTTATGTTCCAAGACACCACCCTTTCTTCTCCTTCTGCTTCTCTGCTCCTCATTTCTTGGTCTCTTACTCTCACCTGATTTTTTTCCTGATTGTTTTATTGCTCTTTAGGATTCTGTCTTAGGCTCTCTTTTCACCCCTCACTATTTGTTCTCCCTGGGCAGCTCCCCTTAGTTTAAATTGCTGAAAATTCTAAAATTGTGTATGTAATGGAGATCACTCTACTTAGCTTCAGAATTACATAAGCACAGGCCTTTGCTAGGTTCTGTCACTAGAGTATTTCTCACATGCACCTCAAACTCAGAGATAACCAAACTCAGCGTCTCCCCTCCTCTCACCTGCTCTTCCTTTGGCTCTCCCTCAATACTCTGTCTCCCTTTGTGGCAGCCCCCAGCTCCTCAGCCCAGAGGTCTGAGGTCTTTCAAGACCCCTTTTAATATCCAAGTAATATTCAGTTTTTCACTCCACCTTGGTTCCAGTTCCCTAAATAAGTCTGGAATGTGCCCCTCCCCACCCTTCTTGTCTCCTTAAGGCACAGTAACCTCATCATCTCATGAGCTGGGGAGGATGAAGCTGTAGCAGTGAATAAAGGATCTTGATAGCAGAGTTAATAAAGCTGGAAAAGGAAGGGTTCATTAGGAGAGAGCAGAGGAGGTGGGAGAACAGGAGATACGACCAGAGGAGAAGCTGTCAGTGTCTGATCATTTATGTAGAGTAATCCTGAGCAACAAGTGGGCCCCACTATGGCAGAAGCGTGCGGGGTTTCAAAAACATCATTATTTTGAGTTTACCAATAAAAAATATAATTTGGCTAATCAAGTTAATATACATGAAATAATTAGAGGAAGCTTACTTGTCGTTCTTAATAGAACTCTCAGTATGGGCAATAAGGGTCCAGCGTGGGGCCATGCCTGTGGGTCTGCATTGTTAGCTCTGCCAACAGTTGTTTGCTCGCAATTGTTTTGAGCCAGTAATTATCCTCGTAGGATAAGTAATGTTTGGATGAGGAGAAAGGGAGGACAGGGCGTGTGACGGGGCATGATTATTAGATGAGCCTCAACTCCCTCTTCTGTGTTAAGTCAGCCTGACCATTTCACATTGTTTCTGTGCGTTGGTCAAATGCAGGGGTCCCTCTCTGTACCCATTATGCTCACGCTATTGTCTTGACATGATTATTGATAGTGCCCCCTTTTACTTTTAAATGTGTCCCGTTTTAGACAATAAATTATATGGTTATAGTTCTTACACCGTGAAAATGAATTTCCCAGATGGGGCTGTACCGGTCACGGAAAGGGGCAGGCCATGTAACTGTCTCCTTTGTATGGCGGCATACATCTTTTCCTCTTCCTGTGATTTCTTCCCCTCTGATTCACTGACTCCTCTTCCTCTGAATGCCCTTAAATGTTGAAGCTCCCCAAGGTTCTGTTGTCGGCTTTCTTTCCTTCTCCATGCATTCCGTAGGCCAGGGATGGCAAATGAGTTCCATCTCAAGGTGCTTGGAGCTGCTCCCAGGTGCAGCGGGGTGAGGGCGGCCCGCTGGCTGGCTCTGTCTGCCATGGCAGCAGGCGTGGGGAGTGGCAGCACTCTGTCAAGCACCTACCGTTCTCTCTAGGCTGGGCAGTCACACTTTATATACATATCCCTGACTTTCGGTCCGTATGTTCAGTGGCTAATACCTCAAACCCAGAATGCACGGAAGAGAATAATCATCTTGCCTCACCCTCCACTGTTTTCTTAGGATTCCCTGTCGTTGCTCCTCTCATCATCTCCCTGGACTTCTGAAATTGGAGCCAGGAGTCCTCCTAGATTTTTGTCTTCATCCTCTCCCCAGGCAACTAATCGGTCAGGTTGAGTTGATTGTACCTCCTGATGAGCTTTCAAATCCTCTTTCTCCTCTTCCCCCCCCCCCCCCCCCCCGCCACTGCCTTAGTCCAGATCTTCTTCGTCTTTCCCTGGATGATTAAAGTCGTCTCCTACCCCATCCTACCCTCCCCTCATTCATTCTCCGCGTAGCAGATGAAATGTTCTTTCTGGAGGAGTAGACTGATTGTATTCCTCCTACTTAAACCAAAAAGCAAAATTCCCTCTTTATAGCCTTCCAGACTCCCTCCCCATCCCTCTCTTCTACCAGAGAGCCACTGTTGATTGGTGTTTTTCCCTGCAAACCTTTTTACAGTTCCATACACATAACTATTACACATATGCATGCCTATATGTAGTTTTTATTACACGAATATGATCATCTATTCAAAAATTTGCTTGTTTTTGTTTAACAATATCTTGAAACTCTTTTCCTGTCAATGTATATGTTAATATATGTTCTGCTTTCTTTTTAAAACAGCTATATAGGAAGCCTACTATGAACATATTATATTGATACTTTACTTGAGCCTTTACTCTATTTTTTTTTTTTTTTTTTTTTTTTATACGCGACGCGGGCCTCTCACTGTTGTGGCCTCTCC
>NW_020185333.1:1268945-1280986 GCF_003031525.2 Neophocaena asiaeorientalis asiaeorientalis | reverse complement strand
TTTTTTTTTTTTTTGTGTTTCGTTTTTTTGATTTTTTTTTTTGGCTTTTTTTTTTTTTTTTTTTTTTTTTTTTTTTTGTGATACGCGGGCCTCTCACTGTTGTGGCCTCTCCTGTTGTGGAGCACAGGCTCTGGACGCGCAGGCTCAGCGGCCATGGCTCACGGGCCCAGCCGCTCCGCAGCATGTGGGATCTTCCTGGACCGGGGCATGAACCCGTGTCCCCTGCATCGGCAGGCAGACTCTCAACCACTGTGCCACCAGGGAAGCCCAAGCCTTTATTCTATTGATGGATGTTTAGCATGTTCCCAGTTCTTCATTATTCTAAACATCTTTCGCAAATAAACCTTGGTACATGTGAATGAATATATTTGTACGAGATATTCTTAGAAGTGGAATTTTAGGATATATAAAGATAAAAGCATTAACATTTTGGTAAGTGTTATCTACTTGCCCTCCCAAGAGGCTGAACTAATTTTTATTCTCTCTAGTTATCAGGGTATATAAGTGCCATTTCTCTAACACTTTTACCTCTGCTATGTTGCTCTCTGTCTTTTAACTTTTTTGTCGGTGTGATAGGCAAAAATGGTATCAAATTATTTCCAGTTTTCATTTCCTTACTTGTGAGGTTTAGTAAGCTCTCCAGATATGTACGGGGCATTCACATTTGTTTTTCTGAAGTTCATAGTCACATATTTGCCTAGATTTCTATGGGGTTGTCATTTCCTTAGAGGATTTGTCGGAGCTTTACCTATGGTGTGACATTTATGTGTTCCTCCAAAGAATAAGTTCCCCTTTGTCTTTGTTGATAGTATATTTCACTAGGGAATTTTTATTGTTTTTGTACTCAAATATGTCTGCCCTTTCCTGTAAGCTTTAGCTTGCTTTGAAAGACCTTCCTTATCTCAAGACTATAAAAATATTCAACCTATTCTTCTAACACTTGTATAGCTATATTTTTTATGTTTAGATCTTAGGGCCGTCTAGAATTTATTTATTTATTTGCGGTACACAGGCCTCTCACTGTTGTGGCCTCTCCCGTTGTGGAGCACAGGCTCTGGACGTGCAGGATCAGCGGCCATGGCTCACGGGCCCAGCTGCTCCGCGGCATGTGGGATCTTTCCGGACCGGGGCACGAACCCTTGTCCCCTGCATTAGCAGGCGGACTCTCAACCACTGCGCCACCAGGGAAGCCCTGGAATTTATTTTTGAGGATGGTGTACAGTAGTAATTTTTGTTTTATCTTTTTCCAAATGGACAGTCAGTTGTCCCATCCAAACAGTTTTGCAGTTCCTAAAGTTATTTCTAACTAAGAGATTTAGAAGTAACCTAAGGTAGACCAGGATAGCCATTTATAGAAATTAAAACTGTTGCTTTTGTTCTTTTCCTCTTATACCTGCTTGGTGTGTGCTTAATTTAATCTAAGCTAAAGCCTGATTAACTATGTTGATTGCCTCAGCTTCTCTTCAGTCTTTTCTTCCCTCTTTGAGTGGCTTTCAAATTGTGTTCTTTCGAGCCCTAAGGGTTCTTAGGAAGGCGGTAAGGCTCATTTAAACAAAGGTCTCCACTACTGGAAACAGTTAAAAGCGTTCAATCCTTTCTTACCTTAGGTCCTCCAGAAAAGTATGATCATTGGAGTGATTGAAGGTGGAGATGTGATGGAGGAGAGGCTGAGGTCGGCACGAGAGACAGCCAAGCGGCCTGTAGGTGGCTTCCTTCTGGATGGCTTTCAAGGGACTCCAACAACCCTGGAGACCAGACTGCACTTGCTGTCATCAGTCACTGCGGAGCTACCGGAGCACAAACCGAGGCTAGTGTTCAGTTAGGGTGCAGGCTGAGCCTGGTGGGCTGCAGAGCAGGGGTGCTGCCGAATGTGTGGTATGCAGTCTGTACATGGGTGTGTCTTTTGATGTTTTGATTACGTTCTTTCTGGGCTGGGTCTGCTGAGGCAGACTGTGGAGGAAGTTTCCATCAAGGCTGTCTTGCCTTTGATTTCAGAATGTAGACCAGAGGACACTGCCATGTGAATTAGTTTATTTGATCCTCATTATAAGTGAGGGCAAGTGTTATACTGGTTCCCCTCATTCTTGTGTCAGTTGTAAATATTGCTCTTTATTCACAATAACCTGGTGCCTGGGGACAGATAGAAAGTCATGTGGACCTCTGGCCTTAAGCAAGTAAAGTTGAGGACAGACCTGGGATGCCTAGTGGAATGAAGATGGGTTCTGTCAATAAGGTCCTTTAAGAAGTTCTTAGATTTGAGGCAGGTAGTGAGTGGTATTATTTTTTGAAATCAAGGGCACTGGCAACCATAGTGGGGTTGGTTCTTTCTATCAGTCACAGGATTCATTATGTGCTGGAGAGAAGAGTGATCTGCAAGATTCAAAGCTAAAAATCCCCAAGTTTCTGAGTATAGCCAATGTCTTATTAGACTATTCAAATTTTTTCTTTTTAAAAAACTGTAGTCTTTTATCCCACTTGATATGAGTAGTCATGCTTTTTTCCTACAGATATATTAAGAGGTTTGATTATGGGGTGCTGCTTTATACCCCTTGGGCTGCTGGATATGTGTATGTAATTTTACTACTTTTTTAAAAATCCAGGTATAGCTTGCAGTTAAGTATATGAATCTTATGTATACCCTGACGAACTTTTATTCGTATATATGCTTGTGTAAACACCAGCCAGGTGCCCCAGTTTTCTCCTGGCTCTCTGTGTTCATTGCTTTCCCTCCTGTGCTTATTTCATTCTGGTGAGGATGATAATTCAGCACTAGTATTTCTAGTCATTTTCTGGACTTCTTTTGAGTTAAGTGCTCACAGATGTCTGTTACTGGATTTGAAAGCTGGGATTGTTTTTCTTTCTATAAGTGTGTAGAAATGCCAGCTTCAGTTGGAGAGGAGTTCTAAAACATGACATTACTTGAAGGAAACTGTAGTCAGAAAAACCAGCATATATTTAAGGGTTCTAGTTGTTTAATATTACATAAGCCTTTTTTTGGACTTCTTTTAGAAATCAGGGAGTCTATAAGCTTTTCTCTGCCAGTTTGTAAAAGGGACCTATGAGTAGAAAAACAAACATAAAAGATAGCAGCCAGCCAGCCAGCCCTAGTCTAGTGCATTTCCTCATCTTGTTTTAGTGGCAAAACCTGGCTGAATGTTATTAACACTCTCAGAATTCATTACCCATTGCCTCTGGAAATACCATCTCATTCTACCATGCAGACATTTTATTAATGGAGAAAATATAAAGAAGCATAAATAAAACTGACTAGATTCTTCGAGCCTGTGGGCAGAGTTGAAATTCCGAGAGCAAGAATTGCTTCGTAAATGAACCTATGAAGAATACAGTAGATAAAAATGTCTTTCTTGAAGCAATTATGAAAAAGAATTATAAGCAAAATACAGTTAAAACATGGAAGAGTATTTGAAGAGGAAATAAAGCACACAGCTTTGCACTAAAAAAAATCTTATGTAGTGGATAGGAAGACTACAAAGTTCAGTCTGAGACTACGGAGGTTGTTTCAGAAGGGATGAGAAGGGAAGGAAAACTAACCTTTGTTAAGCTTCTCTTTGAGGCAGAAACTACACTTTGTGCTTTTGCGAATCTATCATTAATCCTTACAACCAGTCTATGAGGTATGTATTCTTGCTGTTGTTTTTAAAATGAGAAAACTAAAACTCAGAAAGGTTAAGAAACCTTCCCAAAGTAACACAGCACGTAAATAAATGGCAGAGCTGGGATTCTGGTCCAGGTCTCTCTGCCTCCAAAGCTCTATGTTCTTTCCATACACCTCCTTATTTGCTGCCTGCCACGCTAACCATGATTTTTGTTATTATTACTGTTAATGCTCTCGGGAAAGACTCTCTGATTTCATTCCTGGCATTGTTCTTATGTCACTGTTCATATTATTTTCACAGGCTCATCTGCGGTGTTAGCCAGCCAGATGAGGTGCTCGAGTGTATTGAAAGAGGAGTGGACTTATTTGAGAGTTTTTTCCCTTATCTAGCAACAGAGCGGGGATGTGCCCTCACTTTCAGCTTTGATTACCAGCCGATTCCTGAAGAGACATGTAGGTCTTTTGAAGTTAATCTCTGTGTTACCCTTAAATTCTCTCTATTTCCTATCAATTTTTGCCTTGAGTTACAAGCCAGAAATATGTGCATACTATAAAGCCAGCCTTTTATAAAACTATGTCTTTGTTTCTTATCTGTACGCCCTGGCATGTTGGCACACAAAACCAGGCACTTAATACTATACACATAGCTCATCAATATTAGGAAGTGATTTTGTAGTGAGCAGAACCAAGAAAAACAAAACCTCTTCTATTAACAACCTGAAAAAAGAACATTCAGAGTGAATAGTGATGAAAATCTAAGAAAAGAAAACCTTTGAACTGCTTGGTAAAAGTTAATTTGTTTTTTCACAAAAGAGTTCTTGTCTGCTTTTTGCAAACCCCATGCTATTAATATACAGGGAGTCTCATCCCCTCTGATCCTAGTGTTACTTTTGCTTTTTTGGTTTTTTTATACATACTGAGATGTGAAAGCTGTTTTCCTCTGCTAATGGTGCTTTGAAGCACTGCCATTTTCTTTTAGTGTTTAGTTATTCAGAGGTCAAGAAAAGCAGTTTCAGATTCTAACATTTAACTGGCAGTAGAAAAGGAACCAGGATACAGACTTTGGGTTGGGGTCCCTTGAAGTGTCTCCACAGTGTTTCAGGAGAATGTTGTGTGCCTGGCCTTCCGTCTGGCCTTCAGAGTGTGCTTTCCTTTCTCTCCTCCTGCTCTCCGTTGAACTCTTGCTCTATCACCGCCAACCTTAAATTTGAGTAGGGCCAGAGACTTCTTTAAGGGTTCATTTTATTCCCCACAAGTGATGAAAATTTCATTCAGAATATGTTACACTCCTATAAAGCAACTTAAGCGTTAATCTAAATGGAATTAGTTCTAGAAACAAAATCAATCAAGTTGATCAAATTCATATATAGAGGAGGTCAATTTTACTGTCTTTTAGACAGACTAGAACGTAATGTATTTGGATAGGCACACCATAAACACTTTATACATGTTCATGACTTCATTTACAAGTGAAATTATCTCTGCCAGGACATAGGTAACTGATAGTCATTCTGTACCGTGAATACGCAGAACTCTACAAAGACCCTGATATTGAATTCTCTGTAACAAACACGTTCCTTTTGGGCCAGAGAAAGCCAAATTTCTTTATGATTGGGAAAACTGAGTTTGAACATTTTTATGCAAGTATTATGAATCACATTTGTGTGCGTGTGTGTGTGTATAGTAAATTGAGGCTTTTTGCCAATTACAAAGTGAAAATTCCAAAGGAATAAGTTGCATAATGTAGGCAGCAATTCCCCCTAGTAACACTAGTTACTATGCAAAGAGCCAGCTGCTCTGAAGAGAGGCAAGTAGATAAGTATTCCTGGTGTTTCTCTTGCAATTCCAGGAATGTTCTTTCTTAAAGCAAAGAGTTCAAGGGAACAACTCAAGTCCCCATTTAATTATAAGATATATACTTGTAACTACTATTCACTTAGACATAGTTGAATCTCCAAGTTTTGATACTATAGATAATAGGTCATTGATCGTCTTGTTACATATTGCCTTGTTTTTCTTGTGCTATTTCCTTCGGATAAGTTCTGAGGAGTGGAATTACAGGGTCAAAGGGCATGAAATAGTAACTAAAATAAAATTCTCCCAATGGCCATTCTTTATCTGATCTTCATTCAAGACTTTTTGTTGGTTTGTCCTTTAGTACTGCAACAAAATGGGACAGAGGAAGAAGTAAAATATGTGGATCAAACAAAGAAGAGTAAAACAACTAGCTGCAACCAAGAAATCACATCATTTGAAATTAATCTGAAGGAAAAAAAGTAAGGAATTTTTTTTTAAGTATGGATTTTGATTTCTGACTTTTTAATTTCAGTCTGTTTTGAAAGTTTATATAACTGTTCCCTTTTCAGTTCATGACTTCAAAAAATATTTATAGTTGGATATTGTTTGGGCCTTCTCAAATTCAGTGCCAGCAGAACTCTTTTTTTCTGCAGATGAATTTGTGTACTTTGTCTTGTCAAAAAACTGAGGCTAGATAACTGTTGTTTTAGAAGAGCTGTCAGAAAAATTAGACCAGATCCATTGTTTGGTGTTCTTTACTCCTTATGATTACTTTAAATAATTACAGTGTAAAATAAGGATTTCAAGATAAAATATTACAACAAAATTTTTAAATTTTAAGGAATTTAAGCCATCTTGGTTATATACAGATTACAAATCTTAAAATATTTGCCTCTATAAAGACTTAACTAAGATATCTTATAACTTTGTATTTGGCCAAAAGTGGAAATAATCAGTGAACCAGTGAGTGGTTTTTCTGTGAACTTGGTATACTCACTTTAATGCTGGGGTGTTTTTGGTCTTACATAAAGGGACATTTTAGGGACTCAGACTTATTTATGTCTATCTAGTAACAGGACAGACTTGAAAATTTATGAAAGAATATGAAATTCCTAGTTCTTATTTCTATAGTAATTTCTTGATTATAGGTCTGTAATGGTAACGTTTATCACATTTGACTTCTTGAAAAATAGCCAAGGAGATTCATTTCCATTTTTAAAAAGCTAGGGTAATATAAATGGTTACTACTAAAATTCACTTTACATTATAGATATAATTGGAAACTGCAATATTTTTATCATCAGCGCTAGAAGTTTTGGAGATTTGGCATTCAGATTGTAGCCTTGCTTGTGACTGTGTGACCTTGGTCAAGTCATTTAACTTCTTTTTAATAGCTGATAGAAAGTAGCACGTATATAGTGCTTAGCATGTACCTAGCAGTGTCCTTTACTATATTAACTTATTTAATTCTTGTAACAACTCTATTAGGTAGGCACTGTTACTACCTTATTACATTTCAGATGAGAAAAGAAAGACACAGGGGGAGGTTAAGTGACTTTCCCAAGTGAGTTGTGAGCCAGGAACCAACCCCAGGCATTGTAGCCCCATAGCCCTCCCTCTTAAACCCCTTGGCAGTCTTCACTGGTAAAGTGACAGGAAAAATGCCTATCTCGGGCTTCCCTGGTGACGCAGTGGTTGAGAGTCCGCCTGCCGATGCAGGGGACACGGGTTCGTGCCCTGGTCCGGGAGGATCCCACGTGCCGCGGAGCATCCGGGCCCGTGAGCCGTGGCCGCTGAGCCTGCGCGTCCGGAGCCTGTGCTCCGCAACGGGAGAGGCCACAGCAGTGAGAGGCCCGCGTACCGCAAAAAAAAAAAAAAAAAAAAAAAGCCTATTTCCATGGGTGGTTGCAGAGATTAAATGAGACAGTATATATAAAAGTTTTTTGAAAACTGCAAAAAGCTATGCAAGTAAAAGGTCTTATCATCTCTTCTAATATTAGCTCTGGTGGCGAGTGGGAGAAAAGTGTCATTCATCAGAACAGTGTCTCCTGACATTTTTGTGTGCCTTTACAGTGTGACTAACCCTGCTCAGCAGGGGGCAGCGAGCACGTGACTCTTCTGCTGCTCCTTGGTAAGCCTCAGTCTAGGGGGTTGTATCCATCTGAGGAAGACCCCTGAGTCTCCTGGCCCATTGTACTCTCTGTTAACTTTTGACCACATTGCCGTCTTAAGCAGGTGCCTGGCACTACGTTTGCCAGTTGTGTTACTAACTATTGGTTACATGCCAGCAGAATAGGTTAGTCTAGGTTGTCGAGGTCTTGTTTTCCTCACTTTCCGGAATATCGTTGTAACTTCCTTTCTCAGGTACCAGGAGGACTTTGATCCGCTCGTGAGAGAGTGTCCCTGTTACTGCTGTAAGAATCACACTCGTGCGTACATCCACCATCTGCTGGTGACCAACGAGCTGTTGGCTGGCGTCCTGCTTATGATGCACAACTTTGAACACTACTTTGGATTTTTCCAGGCCATCCGGGAAGCACTAAAAAGTGACCGACTGGCACAGTTGAAAGAGCTCATCCACAGGCAAGCATCTTGAGACCTGGTACGCATAACCTGACTCTTCACATTGAGCCTGCACCACGGTTGTAATGTGGGAGGAAGACAGCAGGAAGTGATCTTCACTTTAATCACTTACATTTGAGAATGAAGTCCGCTCAAATAAGGAACATCCGCCTGAGGCTAAAGAGACTTCTTCTTACGACTGAAATGACCTAGAATGCCCTAGATTGATCAGAAAGAATTGAAACCTGACCTTGAATATTTCTGCGCTAACTCTTTTAGTCAACAGAGATTCGTTTAGTCAAAGATAAAAGCTTTAGATGTGAAGGGACAGCCTTGAAGTGGGGATGATGAGAATCTGAGGGTTCACTGAGTTGGATTGGAGCTTGAAGGGAATTGACTGGTCATGAGTAGCATGACCTCTGTGGACACATGCCTGTTGACCAAGAAGGAATTTGTCTGATTCAAGAGTTTTCTTCATTTTAATCCTTATATTCTCAGGGGTCTCTTTTGGATACTTGTGCCTTCCAAGCTGTCCTGGCAGTGCAATCAACCTTGTGATTTAACCAGGCTCACATCTCCATGGAATGTGGAGCTCACACATTGCTCCAATGACCAGTTGGCCCAGGGCACACTCTTCGTTTGACCATATGGTCTTTCTGTGACTTGTCTCACTGGAGTCAGCGCAGTTGCCTATTAGGAGCTGAAAGTTTGCCTAGCTGCTTTCATCTGGTCGTACAGATCCACTGTGGTCTGCCTTTTAGGCTCATTAAGAGTCGAACCACATAATAACTGGAGCTGCATCACCTGGGGAGATTCAGTCACCACGTGTTCACTTGGACGGAGCCCTGGCCTGCCACTTAGAGGATTGGGTTTCAGTTCTACTCAACTAAGACACTTGGGCAAATCACTTAACCTCTCCATGCCTGTTTCCTCCTGAATAAATGGGGACAGGCAAAGTGAATAGTACTAAACGAATTTCTAAGTTTCCATTTAGCTCTAATACTTGGGGAACAAGAAGTTTTAGATTGGAACCATAGCTTTATGTGTATCCTTGTTTATTGATCACTGTTGGCCTGATGAAAAATGCAGTGGTGCCAGGAGTCAGGCAACAGTAGAGATATTTGAGAGCCTAAAAAGGTTTAGCCTGTGGCTTTTAAAGTGGTTGGTAAATTGGCATCAGCAGGTCCTGAGGCTGGGAAGACCTTCGCTGATCACCTCTGATTCTCTGAATTTTTTTCTGCTCTCGTCAAAGGAATGACATTCACGTTGATGGTGTGACAGGTTATTTTTATTTTCTTTGTGCTTTTCTATATTTGTCAAGTTTTCTATAAGCATACACATACATGCACGTTTCACACATAGTTTTTATAGAAACAGCAGAACCAAAAAGATGTCTTTGTTTTGTTTGTAGGGGTATAAAATATATTTGTTTTACATTCTTGTGCTACATTTTTCTGTTTGTTCATTTTAGTGGGCATTACTGAACCTTGTTTTTAATTATTATGTGGTTACTATATTTTTATATGTAGGGTGCCCATCTATACTGTTTTCTTTTATTAGTGGTTTAAGAACGTCCATGAATTCCAAAGCTCATGAATTCCAGAATTCACGGATATTCTTACAACCTCTCCTCCAATTAATGGCAAGGATACTTATGAAAGAAAGAGTTTCTGTTCTCAAGAATCTGCTTGTTTTGGGCTTCCCTGGTGGCGCAGTGGTTAAGAATCCACTGCCAGGGCAGGGGACACGGGTTCGAGCCCTGGTCCGGGAAGATCCCACACGCCATGGAGCAACTAAGCACGTGCGCCACAACTATTGAGCCTGCGTGCTGCAACTACTGAAGCCCACGCACCGAGAGCCTGTGCTCCGCAACAAGAGAAGCCATCGCAGTGAGAAGCCTGTGCACCTCAACGAAGAGCAGCCCCCGCTCAACGCAACTAGAGAAAGCCTGAGCGCAGCAACAAAGGCCCAGTGCAGCCAAAAATAAATAAATTTATTTAAAAAAAAAAAGAATCTGCTTGTTTTGAAATATATTGGATTGGAGTTGTTCATATGTTTACAACTCCTGTTCAATGCCAAACCCATTGTTGGAGGAGTATTAATAAATATCCCAGAATCCATATAAAATTTATGAGTTTTATTTGTGTTCAAAACCAAAAATTCTGTCCAACTTTGTCCATTTTTCTGGGTCTTTTTCTTATTAGCACATTTGAAAAAAATGTTCCTTTCCTTTAATGTAAATCTATTAAGGTCAATAGCCAATAAACATTTTTAATTAAAAAAATATACTAGTCTGGTTTCCTGTAAATAGTAATGAGTCTATTAAACAAAACGTTAAATTTCCATGGTACCAGAAATGTTCTCCATTAAATTTCCATGGTACCAGAAATGTTCTCTACTATTCCATCTGTAGTCATTGTTTTAAGTGCACTCACACTAAATGCAGAATCCCAAGAAAGAGATTCAGGGATGCACCTGTCTTTTTACATTATATAATCAAGGGCCTTAAGGCTATGCTAGCACATAATAAAAAAATAATAATAGCCACAATCGATGGAGTACTTTTACTGTGCCAGGCACCTTAGTAACTGCTTTCCACACATATCTCATTGACTCTTAGAGCATGGCTGTGAGGTGTTTATATTATTATTCCTAGCCTGAGTTTCGGGAAGGTTGAGTAGCCTGCCTGAGGGCCTACCAGGAATTTCTGGAAGGTTGAGTAGTTTGCCTAAGGACCTACCACTAGTCAGCTCCCAGGTTAGACTTGGCGCCATCTGACTGAAGCTCAACAGTTAACCGTTGCACTAGCTTCTTCCTGGTGGCTTACTCCTGAGTTGAAGGGGCTATGAGAAGTGAGGACTGAAGAGATGGGTCTTCTGGCCCCGAGGTGCGGGGTGCTTCTGTAGCTTTGCTGCAGCTCAGTCCTGGTTTCCACTCCTCCACTGGAGACTAGCTGGCCCTGGCCTGTGTGGCCCATGGTACCATGTTGGCACCCGTAGGTCTGTAGGTGCTCAACGTGAGTTGCCATTCCACGTCCCCCAGTCCTTCCTGACCCCAGTTTGGGGACTGTAATCACACCTTGAATGGTTCCGAGAGGGTTTCTGTCCGCGATCAATTAAAGTGGGGAGTCAATAGGAGTCTGAGGTTTCCTATATGCCTTGGGGGAAGGATATTTTATTATTCTCTGGGAATAAAGGGAAAAGATTCTTTTAAAACATTTTTCAAACTAAATACTTGTGTAATTAAAGCATTTTAATAAAAATTTCAAACAAAGACCATCAAAAGGTCAAGATTAGAGTGTGTAAGCAACCATCTTCTCCAGGATGTTTTTTCCTGTGGAGGCAGCTTGGAGCTCACTGAGAAACCACAGAGTTAAATGATTATCCCGTGCCTTCCTAATTAGGAACAGGCTGCTCTCTGCAGTTTGATTAGTCTCGCTGGTAGCGATGGGATTACAGCTTATTAAAACTGACAGTGCTGTCGGGGGCAGGGAGCCAGGAAGGTCAAATTTACATGCCGAGCCAGCCACCAGCAAGGCTCTGCCTTTACCTGAAGGTTTGGTGTAATTGGCATTCATCCTAATATTCTTTTTCATTTCTTTTATTTTTTTCAACTGTCAAGTCTCTTCCTCATTTTACACCTTTTCTCTCTCTTCTTCTTCATGGGCGTCCCTGACTTATGACCATATAACCCAAATAACAGTTGGCCAAACCAGAAAAGCAAGCCCAGTGTAGGCAGTGTGAAGTAGGGTAAACATACATCCTCGTTGTTCACAACAGTCCTGGTTTATGTCTGTGGTCCAGGCGTCATTACTAACAGCATCCCCTTCTACTCTCAAAAGTGCCCTGTTTGGACAAGTTATATGGTCACCCTAATGTGAGTGGTGGGGATGGTCAAACTAGAGAGCAGACGCCCATCTAAACAGGACAGCGGCTACCCACCTCTTGCTAACTGCTGCTGTGGGTCCAGTGCTGTCAGATCTTCCAGTGTTTCAGAGAAGCCAAAAATCTGGATTTTCACGTGAAAACTCACAATTTTTTTTTTTTTTTTTTTTTTTTTTTGGGGG
>NW_020185333.1:1226034-1268778 GCF_003031525.2 Neophocaena asiaeorientalis asiaeorientalis | reverse complement strand
TGTTTTAGAGAAAACAAAAATCTGGATTTTCACGTGAAAACTCACAATTTTTTTTTTTTTTTTTTTTTTAGTGGTACGAGGGCCTCTCACTGCTGTGGCCTCTCCCCTTGCGGATCACAGGCTCCGGACGCGCAGGCTCAGCGGCCATGGCTCACGGGCCCAGCCGCTCCGCAGCATGTGGGATCTTCCCGGACCGGGGCACAAACCCGCATCCCCTGCATTGGCAAGCAGACTGTCAACCACTGCGCCACCAGGGAAGCCCAAAACTCACAATTTTTTTTTTTTTCGGTACACGGGCCTCTCACTGTTGTGGCCTCTCCCGTTGCGGAGAACAGGCTCCAGACCCGCAGGTTCAGCGGCCATGGCTCACGGGCCCAGCCGCTCCGCGGCACGTGGGATCCTCCCAGACCGGGGCACGAACCCGTATCCCCTGCGTCGGCAGGCAGACTCTCAACCACTGCGCCACCAGGGAAGCCCCGAAAACTCACAATTTTTAAATGCTGGATCAATTTTTAAAAAATATTCTGCTAGCCAGACAAAACCTAGGTGTGCCTAGTTTGCAGCCTTTGGGTTAGAATCTGGAGGGAAGACTGGCATCTTTAACATTTAAAAGTTTCTCAGTGATGCATAAAAATATATAGAAAAAGCACCTAGAGTTTCTACTTCCTGCAGCTGATTACAGATTTCCCCAATAAGAGATCCCCATCTTAGGAACCAAATTATTAGTTATGCTTTTATTTAAAAAAATTACCAGTTTACATAATTCATCAGGATGCATTTTAATTTCTTTTTTTGTTTATTGTGTAATGCATCACTTGGAAATACCAAGGAAATATCCTTTTGTTTTTAGTGATGTATGAGTGGAACTAATGCTAGTTGGCAGTATTTGATTCTAAGAAATCAATAAAGTAATTTTTTTTTTTTTAAGAGATCCCTATGTTGTCCCAACTCCCTGGCACAATCCCCAGATAACTCCCAGAACCATTCCAAACCTGCCCAAAGGGAAGGTATGGATCGCCTTGTTCAACCTATTTTATGGTTGAGAAATGTCAGGCCTGGAGAAGAAAGAGTAGCAGTGACGGTGTCTGTCCTCTTAAGGAGTTTAAAACAGAAGCATATTTCTTTCCAGTTACCATTTTGGCTCTCCCCCGTCCTACCCTATTTCCTGCCGGGCTGTGCCCTTCCAGGGTCAGCAGTGATTTCCCAGTACCCGCTTTCCAAGGATCCTTTCTGACTTACAAAACCAGTTGGTACAAGGACATAAGGTCTCCTGTCACACCTTCCAGCATTAACAGCAATAGTCCTGGCGACACAGCTCAATTACTGTTTGTCGAGGGAACGAAGATTTTCAGAATAGTTGAGGCATTGTCTTCAGATTTTCGCCAGCTGAGCACTGGTTAGAAGTGACTGGCACAGCAATACGTGGTGGGACCTAGGCTGAATGTCTTGTTAGTGTGGCTTTATCTCACTTTACGCTAGGCAAGCTCCCAGTGACCTGACACACTTTTATTCTCTTCTTTGACTCGGCTTTCTACCATTAGCATCTTCTAGTGCTGGCCTCAAAGCAATTTCTCCTGCTCTGACAAGAGGAACTCAGAGTGAACTTTTCTTTTGTTCTTATTCCTCACAATCCACTTTGAGACCAGGCTGAAGTTGCCAAGGACTTCAAACGCCTGTGCCCCTGCCAGTGTGATTCAGAGGGATTAGGGCATCCCCACTCTGCACACTCTCCCTCTGCAATGTTCGCCTCTTTCTCTAAACTGCTGTCCCCTGCTGTCTGCTCCTTTGTCTGAGAAATACATTTTCTCTTATTATCCCCTTGTTCCCTGCCTCTTTCTGATGACTTAGGAACAAAATCAGGATGTGGCTATTAATGGTCTTCTTTCTTAACAGCCCAGAGTCACTTCCTTTTATTTAGTCCATTTTCCCTTCCCTCCCGAACAACATAATCATCTCTGCTTCAAATAAAAGTTTCATAACCATTTCATAACTACTCTTTATCGTTGCTATCGATAAGGCATATGAGAGAGGAGATAAAAGTAAGGGAAGAGAAGCCAAAAGGTGAGGGGGTGAGGGAATCTCCAAAACTGAGAAACGGGGCAAGCATCTTCGGGATGCTTCTTTCATGAAGAAATTAGGTAAGATTAGCCCTCAGGACTGAACGTTACAAGCCCACTGGTCTGGTGAAGTTTTCCTCTAATTTTTATGGATGGAATGGGAAGATGGTCTCCCCTCGGAGGATCTGATTTCCTTCCAAATGGTTAAAATACTACTCAGAACCATCCTAGGATCATTTATGTTGGTCATAAATCCTTTCATAGAATTCAATTACATAATGGATATAAGAGTTTTTCAAATCACACCTCCCCAAAGCTAAAATATTTACCCACTTTTTCCAGCATTTTCCATTCCCTACTCATTTATTGTTATTTTCGTTTAACAAACTTATAGAACATTTTCATGACACTTCTTTGTATCATTCCCCATGATGCCAGCTGAAGAAAATACAAACTATGTAAATATATTCAGTCCCCCACATAGTAATTACACATCAAAAGAGAAGAGAATGACAGAGCATGTTCAATTTTTTCTTTTTTTACCCTGTATCTGATTTTGGTTAGACTCCAATTTCATGTTGTCTGAGTAGAAAAGTCACTTCCAGTCATGTGAAAAAAGTCAGTTCAACTTCACTTTTCAACTTGAACATTCAGCTATTACCACAAATCCAACATGTCAGAATCTAGATGTATTGTCTATGTTCCTTCAATCGAACTAGTTCTCCACTTCAACTTCCTTGCCTCTGTCAATGGCACCTGTCTTCTAGTCAATCCAGCTGGGAAACTTACTCCTTGGATGAATGGTATAATTCATAAAAGGGATGGGGATAAGATATTTTAAGGGAGAGAGCAACAAGGCTTGATTACTGGTTCAGAGGATGCGGTTAAGTCATGATTCAAGGAAGATTACCACCTGTCCTGCCCTCATCCCCTTCTTGTCTGATCCCACTCCTCTCTTTCTCTTTTAGTTTTACCATTCACTGCTACTAGGCTAAGCTGTCATAAATGTTACCTTCACCTGGGACACTCCCTGACTAAAAACCTTCCACGGCCGTCCAATGCCATATAGATCAGCACTAAGCTGGCTGCATGAATGTCTAGGCCTGTCACAATCTGGTGCTATCCAGTTGCCATGGACTTCCCTCCCCTCTTCCCCCCTCAAAAAACAAACAATGTCTGAAGCCCAGTGTTTCCCAGTTTCACTCCTTGAACTCCCTAAATTGAGAGCATCTGCTCTCCTTCAGGAACAAAGGCCAGAGGTAGGTGGAAGCCTAGGCCAAACAAAGTTCCTTGTGTGATCACCTCTCCTGGTTGCCCTCTGGGCCACCCCTGTAATTACTGCCTGTTATTCTAGGACTGGTAAGTCAGATTGACTTAGCCAATGTTTCCTTTTCCGTTTTGGGGTCCAGAAATCTGCAGCTGCATTTTAATGATGAGAGGACAGAGGAGTCACCCAGAGATGGTAATTTTGTTTTGGTCAAAGTCTCATACATTTACATATAAATGAAAAACAAAAGGACATTTAAATTGTAGAAGTGGGGGGAGGAAATTAGCTTTTCTCCTTGTCAAAAAAGGATTCTTTGGTGACACAGAGGATATAATAATTTATCAAACCCCTCATTTTATACACAGAGGTAGAACCGTGGCCCAGATAGAATATGACTAACCCACGGTCCAACAGGAAATGGGAGGCAAGGCTGGAACAGCAGTTTAGGAGTTTAGGTTTCCTTTCTCAGCTCTTCTCTCTGTCCCTATCTCTTGTTCTGCCTCATACAGGCTCAGTACTCTTAAGCAGCTCCTACGTCATATACTGGGTGCTTGTGATGGTTAATTTTATGTGTCAACTTGACTGGGTAAGTGATGCCCAGAGAGCTGGTAAAACATTATTTCTGAGTGTGTCTGTGAGGGTGTTTCAGGAAAGATTAGCATTCGAATCCACAGACTGAATAAAGAAGATCTCTCTCACGAGTGCGGTGGGCATCATCCAGTTTCTTGAGGGCCTGAATAGAACAAAAAGGCAGAGGAAGGCTGAATTAGCTCTCTTGCTTGAGCTGGGACATCCACCTTCTCCTGTTCCTCTGGATATCGATGTTCCTGATTCTTGGCCCTTTGGACTCAGACTGGAACTTACACCATTTGCTCCCCTGGTTCTCAGGACCTTGGGTTTGGACTGGAACGACACCACCAGCTTCTCTGGGCCACCAGCTTGTGGATGGCAGATCAGATTGTAGGACTTCTTGACCTACATAATCATGTGAGCCAATTCCTATAATAAATCTCTCCTATCTGTCTTCTATCTATCTATCTATCAATCATCTCTCTATCTCCTTTTGGTTCTGTTTCTCTGGAGAACTCTGACAGGCGTGATTTTACCACTCTGGCAGTGGCTGTAGCCTCCCCAGCTGTTGGGATAATAGTGATTCTTGAACACAAAGGTCATTCTGTTTGTAGATACATTTTTAAAAGTCTGCATTGACCTCATTATGACTGTGGGCACCATGTTGGGTTGGCAAAGATGTCTCAAGCCTAGTTCAGAAAGATCATATTGACCAAGCTTTTCCCAATGTATTACATTATGCCATTTATAATCCCTTCTCTGGCCTATGCCATTCCCATAATTGTAAAGGCCCCCACTGCTTTTTATGAATTTTGTGTCAGGAGAGGGGAAGGAGTGAGCAATGGTGTTTATCATCCAGGGCCTCATCAGGTGATCATATCTTTTTCTCATGTGTCCTTGATGATCTATGGAATTTGGTCCAGCTAAATCAATACATAAAAACAAATCTTGAGGGACTTCCCCATAATTTGGCACTGGGGACATTGTTCAGTCGTATATATCACCATCCTGATTCTTCCAATACCTAGCATTCGTTCATTCAGTCAGTCAAGAAAAAACGTATCCAGTTCCAACTAAGTGTCAAGCACTCTCTACACTTGGGGTTCAATGACAAACACCCCACAGAGAGCACCTACCTTCTTGGAATTTATAGACCAGGAGCAAACTCAAAATTACATACATTCTACAGTTAGAAAATTTCACTTTGCTCAATAATCTATTAAATCATATTCCAACCATGAAAGAAGACTATGAAACTGTCCTAAGAAATGAGAGAATGTAGAAGATCACCAGATGATAATACCTATAGAAAAAGGAAATACAAATGTTAAAGAGTTTTCTACTATTCATTAATGAAGAAATAGAACTGAGGGCCAAATTAGTGAGCTGAGTTTGCCTGGGCTGGCTCACACTAATTCAATTTGAGTGTTCTTCATTTTAAGGCTCCCAACAAATGTACAATCCCTCAAAAAAGCATAATTGTTCCCATTTCTATTTGAGAAAACAGGCTGGAACAATCAAATAACTACTTACAATTATGTACCTTGATTCCAGGAATATCTAACTCTGGAGGCTACACTATAATTTTGACCTCACCCCCTTCTCACTGACACCTGGGGTCCAGGGTAGGGCACTGCAATGGATATATAGCCTGCCTTCTTTTAATAAATGTATTTCTACAGAGACGTGTCACTGATTTTTTTTAAACAGAATTTTGAAAGAAGTGATCTATGCTTGATGTCTAGAAGATAATCATGGGAGTAGAGACCTTTCCTAATGACCCAGCAATTATTCAAAACCTTCTTGGAGCAACATTTGGAAACAGAGTTTGGGAAAGGAGTTCAGACTGGAAAGCACACCCAGCTGAGTGTTCGTAATGACGGCACTGTATATGTGCTTTACATTTTAGAAAATAACAGAAGGTCATTTGAATCCATGTCTCATGAGAAGGTCAAGCTAAGTAATTCTGGTTATGATTTTTTTTTTAAAGGGTGTGGGTGTATGGGTCAGAGTAGCTGCAAAGCAAACCACTACTGGTTTTCTCGTGTGACTTTTGAAGTCAGTAAAAAGATCCTAGCTAGAAAGCCACATTTGGAGTGTTCATCCAGAAAACAAAAAATTAAAGAAGTTGCCATTTCATACTATTAACCTGATAGATAGTTTGGATGCCTGATAATATTTGTCGATGGATGGTCTATTCATTCAACATGTATTGCCTGCTTATATGTCCCACATTTGCTGGATGGTGGAGATTGAAAGGTGAAAATGTCAGGGGTTTTGCTTTTGAAATCACAGCTTAGTGGAGAAAATAAACATTTTACTGTGCAAAACAGCGCAGTAACCGCATTGCTGGTGGGATATACAAAGTATAATACCATGGTATGAAAGTTTTACTCACCATGTTTTTTTTTTAACCAAAATAGGAACATGTAGTTGGATGAATGTGAATCTACTTATGGGGACAACAGGGAAAATAGTTGACTTGGTAATTTAAAAAACGATGTATAGAGTTTTACCAAGGGAAGAAGATTCCAGGCCACTAACCAAGTGGTCCAGGAATTCCTCCCGGACTTGCCTGTGCTCTTTCCACGGTGCCATGTTGCCTCTGATTACCCTTCCGTTATCCATCCCTTACTCACCCACAATTTGCTGACTGACTAGGCAGGCAATGCAAGGGATACAGAAGAAAGGAATGTTGTTTCCTCTGATAAAATGAAACCCAGAATCCCTGAAGTTTAGCGCTGGAAGGAAGGTGGTATTCCACAAAGGGGTGGTTCACTGATTCCAGCCGTCCCAGCGTTCTCCCGCTGGGATTTAACTTCCCTCTGGAGGTTTCATATTCAAGTTAGCCCTGTCTCCATCATGTGAGCTTCTCCTGGAGGAACGCTGGCTCAAGCTGGATTGGAAACATTTGTCTCCTTCCCTGACAGCAGTTGGAATTTCTTCACTTTTTCACATAGATGATCTAAATCTTTAGATCCACAATCTTTTTTATTTTTTATTAAAATTTATTTATTTATTTTTGGCTGCGTTGGGTCTTCGTTGCTGCGCGTGGGCTTTCTCTAGTTGCAGCGAGCGGGGGGCTACTCTTCATTGTGGTGCTCGGGCTTCTCATTGTGGTGGTTTCTCTTATTGCAGAGCACAGGCTCTAGATGCGCGGGTTTCAGTAGTTGTGGCACGCAGGCTCAGTAGTTGTGGCTCAGTAGTTGTGGCGCACGGGCTTAGTTGCTCCACGGCATGTGGGATCTTCCCGGACCAGGGCTCAAACCCCTGTCCCCTGCATTGGCAGGCGGATTCTCAACCACTGTGCCACCAGGCAAAAGTCCCACAATCTTTTTTAAATTTCAGCATTGGGGGTGATGTAGGGTAGCAGAGGCAACGTGGGGAGATACTGCCCACAATTAATTGGGTGTCTGCTTCAAAGCCAGGGGAGGTATTCTGGCCACTGTTACAACCTCTCCTGGAATCAGAAGTGATTGACTTCTGTGATTGACATAACCAGCAGCTAATCCTGGGTTTCCCTGGTGGTGCAGTGGTTAAGAATCCACCTGCCAATGCAGGGGACACGGGTTTGAGCCCTGGTCCGGGAAGATTCCACATGCCCTGGAGCAACAAAGCTCGTGTGCCAAAACTACTGAAGCCCATGCGCTGAGAGCCCGTGCTCTGCAACAGGAGAAGCCACCGCAATAAGTCCATGCACCGCAATGAAGAGTAGCCCCCGCTCGCTCCAACTAGAGAAAGCCTGCACGGCAACGAAGACCCAAAACAGCCAAAAATAAAGAAATAAAAACAATAAAGTTCCCTTTAAAAAAAACACACATGTATTATAGCAGCTAATCCTGATTCCATTATCTCCTTTGCAGTGGATTCAATAAACAAGATCCTTGCTATTCTTTGACAGAAACTCTAAACAGCAAGCTGGTGCCATCTTCAAGAGTAAGAGGTACAGAAATTACAAAGAAGTTCCAAAATAGATCTTATTTTCAGTCAACATTTTTGATTACATAGGAAATCTAAGAGAATCTACAAACTACAAGACTTAATCAGAGAGTCACTGAAGGTTTCTGGATACAATATCAATATAGAATGATCACTTGTATTTATATATTGTGGTAATAAGCAAATTGCACTTATAAAAATGATATTCCATCAATGATAGCCATAAAGCTATAAAGTGTCTAGGAACAAATAATACCCATTAGATTAACAAATTAAATAGTTAACAACTCAAAGGTTTGAAAGAATATGGATAAATGGGAACTCATAAACTAAAGATGGGGAAGTAAATTAACACAACCACTTTGGAGAAAAATTTGATAATATCTACTAAAGTAAAAGATGTGCAAATCTTTCTACCAATAATTTCTCTTATAGGTTTATATCCTAGAAAAAATTCAGCACATATGCTCAAGGATATATTATAAAAATATTCGTTATACCTTTTTAAAACAATAAAGATTTCAGAACAGATTATAGGATTATCAACAGGAGAATGGTATGTTTATATAGAGTTAAAATGAATGATTGAACTAAACTTCCATGTATCAACTAATGTAAAAAAAATTTTTCAGGGAATAGTACTTATATATACTTTGAAAGCATAAAATAAAATGCAATATGGATATATGTGTATGTAGCAAAGCATAAAACATGATGAAAATGATAAACATTTAATGCCAAATAGTGATTCCTTCTGGGCATAGAAGGAGAAAAATGCTATAAAGATGATTAAGTGTTTTTATAATGTACTCTTTCTTTTAAAAGATCTGAAATGAATATAGCAAAATGTTAACATCTGATATAGCTATTAGGTGTAGTATTATTCTTTAAAGTTTTCTGAGTATTTGATACATTTTATGATATTTTCAAAAGTGAAATAAATCATCTAAGAAAACAACATTTTTAATCTCATGGACCACTCCCAGGGTTGCAGAATTTAATGTTTCTACCAGCTGGATGTTCCAGTTCCCCTCTCTGAGCTCCCTGTCTCCTCTTTAGGAAGTTCATATGAGGTCATGTTTGTGTAACCACCAGGGCAGCCCAACAGAGAACCAACTTTTTGTTTCCTGTGGTTTTGTTTTCTTTTTCCTGACAAGAACTAAAACTCATTTTCTATTTCCACCCTGCTGATGTTGCTCATGGATTGACATAATTAAACGAATGAGAACCTTGAGATTTCTCCTACATTTCTTCAGAGTGAAACCTGATAAAGTTTGAAGGTGATGGTGCTGGGCCGAATGAGAATATGGGTGGGATGGCGTTACCAGGCAAGCTTTGTTTTCTTCTTCACTGAAAGGAATTACTCTTCCTAGCTTTCTTAGCTTCTTTCTAGCTTCTCACTGAATTCTTTACTTCTTACTAACATATCTCACAGCTTCTCTCTCTTTTCTAAACTTGAATTTATTTTCACTTGATCAAGCTGTTTTCCTACTTCCTTTCAATTTCTACTCTACACAGCACAACTTCCCTTATCTCACAGAATCTTTGCTCCCTCACTTTACCTCCCTTTGCAAATCCTGAGCAAGACTTGCCCTTATCTCCACTCCCCTCCCTCTATCTCAGTCTTCTGGACAGTTTTGTCTTTATAGTATTTTCAAAAGTGAGACAAATCCCTTCTGTCTCGATAATTTCTTCCATTCTCCCCTCCTACACCGCTCCCCCTACCTCCAGGCAACCAATGATCCACTTTCTGTCACTATAGATTAGTTTTCAATTTACAGAACTTTTTGTAAATTAAATCCTATAATATATGCTTCTTATATTTCCCTCTGGCTTTTTTCACTCAGCATAATAATTTTGAGATACATCTAGGTTGTGGCATGTATCTATAATTCTTTGTATGGATATATCACAGTATCCATTCACTTCTTTTTTAAAAATTTTATTAAAGTATCGTTCATTTACTGTACTTGTGTATATTAACACAACTATATGTTGTGTTAATTTCTGCTGTACAGCAAAGTGATTCAGTTATACATATATATATTCTTTTTCATATTCTTTTCCATAATGATTTATCACAGGATATTGAATATAGTTCCATGTGCTGTATAGTAGGACCTTGTTGTTTATCCATCTTGTATATAATAGTTTGCATCTGCTAATCCCAAACTCCCAGTCCTTCTCTCCCCCCACCCGCCCCTGTCTAAAAAAAAAAAAAAAAAAAAAGTGAGACAAATCATCTAAGAGGCAGCAACATTTTTATCTCATGAAACCCTCCTATGTCCTCAGGCTTTAATCCCCATATGTGTGGGGAGAGGGCATTTTTTTTTGTGGGGGGGACATCAGTAGTTTTATCGATGGGGGAACTTACACATCTGAAGAAAGGTCCTGGAGTGACACCCCACTGTGTGTGGCCGCAGGTGGCGGCAGGCTTCGCTGGGGGCGGAGGGGGAGATTACCAGTTATAGGGAAACTGACATGTCAGGTGGGCTCATTAGTTACCAGAGAAACCAATAGAGGGTCACACCCTTCACCGCCCCTTTGATAAGAACAATCACTAGCTGGGGCCTGAGATAAGTATGTAGGAAAGTCAGTCATATGAGTAAGATACAGGTGAAGCAGACACTGGTCAGGCAGGGGATGTACGGAGAGCAAGAGAACAGCCATCCTGAGTGGCCTGACCACACACTCCACCCCTACATACCCTGCATGACCCTTATAATCTTGGTCTGCCCCTCTTCTGCGATATCCCTGGAGTCAGGTATGTAGACGGGCACTGCAACCAGATACCACAAATACAATACAGACAGGCCACCCCTGTTTTTCACAAACCCAGGGCCACCCCCATGGGGAGAGGCGGGGACAGGGCAATTCTTGATTTAAAAAACTCAGTTCTCAGACTTGTGTTTGCCAAGAGGGGGAGGTAGGGGAGGAATGGATTGGGAGTTTGAAATTAGCAGATGTAAACTATTATATGTAGAATGGATAAACAAGAAGGTCCTACTGTATAATACAGGGAGCTATATCAATATCCTATGATAAACCATAATGGAAAAGAATATGAAAAAGAATGTATAACTGAATCATTTTGCTGTATGGCAGAAATTAACACAACGTTGCAAATCAACTATACTTCAATAAAATAATTTTTTAAAAAACTCAGTTCTCAGCATTCCTTGCTCAAAATTCTCCCTAAAGATTGTTCATTTCTACCCAGTTCCAACTCATAACTCCCATCCCTGATATTTTCAGGCAACATATCTATGTTAAGCGCAAGTAGTAGATATTCTTGTATAGATAGATCATGGTTTCCAGTTTATATTTTCTTACACGTGATTTTTCTTCAACAGCTCTGTAGACAGGACAGAGTTCATTGCCCTCACTGAGGAGGCTAAGGCAGAGATTTACCCCTTAGAGTTTGTCAGCTGAAGAAGGTGGACTTTAATTGAAGTTGATAGAAGCAGAACAGTTAGGAGATGGAAATCCCCAGCTGTCAGGGTTTACAGGCGGAGACAACCAATTCCCTGTAGAAGTGCTTTCTTCACTTACCTCCACTCATGAGTTTTCTGGAGGCAGGTGGTAGTTGAGTTTGCCTGGTACAACAAAGGCTCACTCCAATACATGAACAGAAGGTATTTCAGTCCAACAAAAGCAGTGTCTGGAAGAGAAACCCAGGGGTCTTACACAGATCCCGAAAGGAAGCAGGAAAACAGAGGGGGAAAAGACAGGAGGGAAGGGGGAGGGGGAAGGAGAGTATGTAACGGAGAAGAAAAAAGGTGTGAAAGAATTTGCTCCTAATTTGTCTTTATGAAAATTTGATATATGACAATTCCTACTTGAAAATGAGTTAAATAAATAATAAAATGAGATAAATTATTTGCATTACAAATTAACTCTTCACTTCAAAAGAGTATTTACCACAGGTGTGATTCTGTGATGTGAGACTTTAGAATGGAATATGACTTGGGGGAGGTGGGAGATTTAAACAATAAAATCCTGATTATAATATAATAGGAAATAATCCAGGGATAAAAGGGGAGACATCTAAAGAAGGAGGTGGTCGTACAGGGAGCTCTCTGCAGAGCTCAAGCTTTTAAAAGGACATGCACAAAAGACAGAGAAAGTGGATTACAGATGAGCTGGAACACAAAAGACTGTCATGAACCTTCAAAAACAGAATAAAGGAGGCTAAAGTTGGGAATAAATCTAGCCTTACAAAAAGTGCTAAAGACTGCTGTAAGGACCCTAAAAGCTTTGTTATGGTAAGGAGAAGCCCAAACATGGAGCAACTTGCTCTTTCAGTAAGTGAGATGGTATAATGTTAACATAAGTTAAGTAGTTCTTAATTTTTTCTATTGTTTATATTGCTCTGTCTTCACCGACATGCAAAAAGATGGAAAAAAATTGTATTTCTCTTAGCTAGTGTGGAAGGAGTATATTGATATTATCCCACTTGGAAAAGGAATGAAGATTCCCAGAGTCTGGGCATCAAAGACAGGAGAAGAAGAAGAAAAAAAAAAAAAAAAGACAGGAGAAGACTTGGAAGCCCCGAGGCCAAATTTGGGAGACAGGTGGTGAGAAGATACAGGAGAAAGACCAACCCAGGAAGATGGTGATCTGCCCCTCCCCTCTTCCCCACTGGGCTCAGATCTTGGGTAAATTCCATTAAGCCTTGTTAATTGCTTAGCGTGAGTGGACTTCTTATGGAAATAGAAGATGGAACTCAGCTCAGTTCCCTAGGGGGCCTGGGGAAAATAAAAACCAACTTTCAAATGTAGGAACCAGAGGAAGGGGGTACCAGTATATACCACATTCAATTTTGAAAGGAAGGTGCAAGGAGAATTGAAGTCCCACATAAGTGAGAAATTAAGAAAACATGGAACCTCTCTTAGTGGATTTAAGTTTCTAGAGCTGGAGGAATTAAATGCCAGGAATTGGAATAATGTGCAGTGCAGAGGGATTCCCAGTACCTCTATCAGTAATCCATTGGGGGTTACAGCAAAAGGGAGAGGTGCCTGAAGGCTGAAGGCTTTTCACATAGGGGAACAGATTAGATTCTACCAACTATGGATCAGGAAGCCTGACATCGATTCCACTGCAAATGACTGGTTTAAGGCTAAACCAATCATGGTATTCCATTCCCCTTGCCAGGATGGATTTTAGAGGGTTACAGACTTAATCCAAGGATGAGGGGAATTCTTTTTAAGGGACAAGCCTCAGGTAGTATGCCTGTCAAGAGAAATACTTTGAGGTAAGAATATATATCACTCATGGGCAGTAGGGAATGATTTGGCCAGCTGATGCTTTACAACCTAAGAAACAGAATGTCTTAGCTAGTTGATGTCAGCCAACTTCTATCAGTGCTGGCACAAAAGGCACATTAATGCACTAGTAGGTAAGAAATGGAGCCACCATCCTAGCAAGGCTCACTGACCTTTATCACCAGGAGAAGACAGTTCTGCTCTTACATAATGGAGACAGAAAAGAATACTCAGTTGCCCAAATATGATGGTAACGGACAAGTACAACAACCATGGCCTGTGAAATGGTAGCAAGGATGGAGGCTAAGCGTGGCCCCAAAACATGGGCTCCAGCTATCTAAGTCTGATGTAATTATTGCCACTGTTGAATATCCAGCCCACCACCAAAAAACACCAGCAATGAGCTCCCAGTATGGCTCTACCTCTTGAAGAGACCCATCAGCTCCTTAATGGAAAGTTTATTACAATGGGACCTTCCATCTTGTGATTCCTCTTGATAGGAATTGACACATTTTCCAGTATGGATTTACCTTTCCTACTCATACAATCTTAGCCCAACAGTGCTTATGTGGTACTTGATCCACTGGAATAGAATCCTGACAAACATTACCTCAGACCCAGATAATTGCTTGTATGGATGGAGGGCTGGCCGTATGCACGTGACCATGTGATCCACTGTTTCTATCACATATTACACCTCCCAGAAGCTGCTAGTCTAATGGATGTGCAGCAGCTTTTTGGATGCATGATAGAGGTATCAGCTTGGAGATGATGCCTTCTGATGATGGGCACCAGACTTCAGACAGAGTATATACTCTAAACCAAAGACCCATATATGATGCCAATCCAATCAGTAAAATACATGGATCTGGGAAATGAGAAGTAGAAGTACAAGCACCACTGCTTAACATTATTCTCTCTGATGCGGTTGAGGAATTTTGTGCTTCTTGTCCATGCTATTCGGGACTCTGCAGATTTACAGGTCTTTTTTTAAAAAACATATTTATTGAGGTATATTTTACATAATGTGTAATTCACATACTTCAAGTGTATAATTCAGTGATTTTTAATAAGTTTACCAAGTTGTACAACCATCACAATAAATCAGTTTTAAAACATTTGTATCATTCCAGTAAGATCCTCATGCCCATTACATCTCCCTGCCCCAGGCAACCACGAATCTTCTCTCTTTCTCTATAAATTTGCCTTTTTGGACATTTCATATAAATGGAATCATACAATACATGGTCTCTTGTGGCTTGCTTCTTTCATTTAGTAAAAGTTTCTGACATTTGTCCACGTCACAGCATGTACAACCAGTTTGTTACTTTCCATTGTTGAATAACATTTTGTTGTACAGATATACCACAATCTGTCTATCCATTCACCAGTTGATGGACATTTGGGTTGTTTTTAACTTTTGGCTATTATGAATAATCCTGCAAAGAGCATAATGTGCAAGTCTTTGTGTGGATATTCGTTTTATTTACTTTCTCTTGAATAGATGCCCAGGAGCAGAATCACCCGATGATACGGTAAATTTATATTTAACTTTTTAAGAGGCTGCCAAACTGTTTCCCAAAGTGACTGCATTATTTTACATTCCTATCAGCAATGTATGAGTATTCTCATTTCTCCACCTCCTCTCCAACATTTGTTATTGTCTGTCTTTTTAAAAATTCTTTAGTCGTTCTCTAATGAAAATGATGAGTGTCTTTTTCATGTATTTATAAGCAACTTTTCTACCTTTTTCAGTAAAATATCCATTAAAATATTTTGCCATTTTTAGATTGCGTTGTCTTCTTATCATTGAGTTGTAAGTGTTTGTATTCTGGATACAAGTCCTTTATCAGATATGTGTTTTGCAAATATGTTGCAAGGCAGTCTGCTGTTTCTAATTAGTGTCTTTTGAAGTGCAAAGTTTTAAATTTTCACAAGATCAATTTATCACTCTTTTCTTTTTTAAGGTGCTTATAGTGTTATATCTAAGAAATCTTTGGCTATACTAAGGTCCAAAGATTTCTACCTAGGTTTTCTTTTAAAAGTTTTATTGTTTAACTCTTACATTTAATTCTATGATCCATATTGAATTAATATGGGGAGATGGTCTAATTTCATGTTTATGCATATGAATATCCAACTGTCCTAACACCATTTGTTTAAAAGGCTCTCCTTTCGCTAACAGATTGCCTTTTTTTGAAAATCAATTAACCATAAATGTAAGGATTTCTTTCTAGACTTTTAATTCTGTTCAGTTATCTATATATATATTCTTATGCCAATACCATATTATCTTTTATTTTTTTTTTTTTTGCGGTATGCCGTAGGCCACTATTGTGGTCTCTTCTGTTGTGGAGCACACGCTCCAGACGCGCAGGCCCAGCAGCCATGGCTCACGGCCCCAGCCGCTCCGCGGCATGTGGGATCTTCCCGGACCGGGGCACGAACCCGCGTCCCCTGCATCGGCAGGCAGACTCTCAACCACTGCGCCACCAGGGAAGCCCCATATTACCTTGATAACTGTCGCTTTATAGTGAGTTTTGAAATTGGAAAGTAAACATTCTCCAATTTTGTTCTTCTTTTCAAAAATAATTTTGGCTATTCTGAATCTTTTGCATTTCCATATAAATTTTACAATCTGCTTATAAGTTTCTGATAAAGAAAAAAAAAAGAAGGTCTGCTGGACTTTTGAGATGGGTTACATGAAATATATAGATAAATTTGGAGAGAGAACTGCCATCTTAACAATACTGAGTCTTCCAGTCCAAGAACATGGGATCTCTAGGTCCTTGTTCATTTTTATTTCTTTTTAAAATTAAAAAAAATATATTGAGGTGAAGTTCACATAACATAAAATTAACCATTTTGAAGTGAACAATTCAGTGGCGTTTAGTACATCTAACAACTGTGCAAGCACTACCTCTATCTAGTTCCAAAACATTTTCATCACCCCCAAAGAAAATCATGTACTCAATTAAGCAGTTACTCCCCATTCCCTCCCTATCTACCCTTGGAAACCACCAATCATTCTGTCTCTGTGGACGTATCTATTCTGGATATTTCATATAAATGAAATCATACCATATGTGACGTTTATGTTTGGCGTCTTCCATTTAGCATAATGTTTTTGAGGTTCACCTGCATTGTAACATGTATCAGTACTTCATTCCTTTTTATGGCTCGATAATATTCCATTTACATATATAGATGTAAAATGGAATTATATATAATATATATGGTATATATATTATCTATATAATGGAATCATATATACTATATATGTGATATATATATATCGTATGTAATTTTAGCTATTATGAATAATGTTACTATGAACATTTCTATGCAAGGATTTGAACATTTGTTTCCAATTTGGGAGGTACATACATAGGAGTGGAATTGCTGGATCATATAGCAATGCTATATTTAACTTTTTGAGGTAAAGTCCTTGTTTTTAAAGGGGGAACATGTCTACTAGGGGATGAGAATCCCATTAAGCTCTAAGTTATAGTTTCCATCTAGTGATTTAGAGCTCCTTGTGCCAGGAGACTAACAGGCAAGAGATGGAGCATCCTGGATAATTGAATCCTGATCATTAGGAGAAGTTAGGGATGTTGTTACACAATGGGGACAGGGAAGAATACATCTGCTACCTGGATGATCCACTGAGGTATCTCTTTGTATTCCTTCGTTTATTTTGATGGTAAGGGATAAGTGTAGCAGCCACAGCCTGAGAAAGTTGCCACGTCCCTCAGGATCACTCTACCAGGTAAGCCACCTGGACCAGTAGAGTGATAATCAATAGTGAGGGGAATCTAGAATAGACAGTAGAAAGGGAAATGATGAGAATTACCTTGTCTTTGAAACCATTTGCTGTGGCAGAGATTATAGTCCATTCCACTAACTTTCCATAGGAAGAGGACAACTAGATTCCTGAGGAAGCTATTTCTAGAATTTACTATATGAGGAAAAGTGAAGCCAAATGGTATAAAGGGTGAACTGTAGTGGATCCTGTGGTGTGCCACCCAGATCACTCTTCAGGAATGAGGAATTTGTTCCCCCAGTTGCTAGGAGTATTGACAGCTGAAACCTTTCAACTGAAGAGAGCTTCCTTGCCTAAGTCATGCCTCCTTCCCAGAGGTAGCCTGCATCCAATTACTGGTTGGGACCCTGCTCCCTCAAGAACTCCCTGTAGGATCATCTAAGATTTTTGTGTGACTGCAACACTGTTCAATTCCTCCCTCTGTTGAATCCAGTTCCTTCAAGTATAGGTGTTTCTCCTTAAGGCATACCCCATTACATTTATCCATTTAGGATGCAAATTTCCTTCTTAGAGTTTCAATATGAGCCCTAAGAGTCTATGCAATTTGAGTTGGGTCATTAAAAATGGAATATACCAATCCTGTGGAATAATGAGTCCATGGTACTCTGAACTGGTTAAACAATATTTAGAAGATTGGATTCTATTTGTGGCCTCATTTTTTTTTTTTTTGCGGTATGCGGGCCTCTCCCGTTATGGAGCACAGGCTCCGGACGCGCAGGCTCAGTGGCCATGGCTCACGGGCCCAGCCGCTCCGCGGCATGTGGGATCTTCCCGGACCAGGGCACGAACCCGTGTCCCCTGCATCGGCAGGTGGACTTTCAACCACTGCGCCACCAGGGAAGCCCCCGTGGCCTCATATTTTAAGAGAAACACTAACAACATGGTTACATCCAGAGGAAAGCAACCAAGATACAGAGTGTAAGAAAATGTACCTTGAAGTAGAGATATAGGGATTGAAACTTTGGAGAATTGTCTTAATCGCACAAAGGCTATCATTGAGAAGGTGGAACAGAGGAGAGAATAGGGACCAAAAGGTGGATTTTATAAGAAGGCAACTTTTGGCTTAAAAGAGGGTGGGATTTTCTAAAGGGTAATTTGTTATATGTCTTGGAAAGAAGTGAGCCAGCTCCTTAATACAGCTGGGTGATAACGAATCAGAGATGTTAGAGAGAATTTCTGCAATAACCAGGGGATTGGAGTAAAGTCCCCTCCAACTCTTAAATCCCATAATTTTACACTGTGATGAATTGCAAGCTTTTTTTAAAAAAATAAATTTATTTATTGGCTGTGTTTGGTCTTCCTTGCTGCGCGCGGGCTTTCTCTAGTTGGAGTGAGCGGGGGCTACTCTTCGTTGTGGTGCGTGGGCTTCTCATTGCAGTGGCCTCTCTTGTTGCAGAGCAAGGGCTCTAGATATACAGGCTTCAGTAGTTGTGGCACATGGGCTCAGTAGTTATGGCTTGCGGGCTCTAGAGCGCAGACTCAGTAGTTGTGGTGCATGGGCTTAGTTGCTCCGTGCATGTGGGATCTTCCCGGACCAGGAATCGAACCCGTGTCCCCTGCATTGGCAGGCGGATTCTTAACCACTGCGCCACCAGGGAAGCCGGAATTGTAAGCTTTTCAAGTCTTTACTATGGAGTTTTATGGAGTCTGCTCAAACCATAATGCAAGACTCAATTATATTTGTTTTTCTTAAAGGAAAAAACACCCTCCTCCACCTTAGTCAGTCTGAAGTGGTGCTACATGGAGTAAGAGACCTACATGATATTCCCTCAGCTTTCCTCCTCAGCCCCTAATTGCTGTTGAATTAGTTTTTTTTCTTAAGACGCAGAGAAGCAACTAAGAGTTGTTTCTGAACAGTTTTGACTTTTATTAGTAAGCATATTTATAGGCTTTTAGGGCTCAGAAGATAATTCATATCCTTCTAGAATTATTTTAACTTGTCTCATCATAGCTTAGGAATTCAGACTTATCACTTTTACTGATAAGAAAGTTGAGTTCCAGGAAGTCTGCAGAGTTGACTCAGGGCCACTAAAAGGACTATATGCCCAGGCTGAAATCAGACCTCTTATATTCTGAATGACAGAGCTTTGTACACTTCTCCAAGTCATCCAAGTTCCAAGTCCTCCTGCCTTTCAGATCACTTTCACCATAGCTTATGGATTTATTTGTGTTCCCACAAAAAGATAGGTTGAAGTTCTAATTCCCCAGAACCTGTAAAGGTGACCTTATTTGGAAATAGGGTCTTTGCTGATATAATTGAGTTAAGATGAGGTTATAGCAGATTAGGGTGCGACCTAATTCAATGACTGATAAGAAGAGTGAAATTTGGACATGGACACACAGGAGAGAACCCCATATGAAGATGGAAGCAGAGATTGGAGTCATGCTGCCACAAGCTATGGAACACCAAGGATTGCTGGCAGCTACCAGAAACTAGGAAGAGGCAACGAAGGATCTTCCCTTATAGCCTTCGGAGAGAGCGTGGCCCTGCCAACACCTTGGCTTTGGACTCCAGCTCCTGGAACTCTGAAAGAATAAACTTCTTTATTGTTGTTTTAAGCCACCCAGTTTTTAGTAATTTTTTACAGTAGCCCCAGGAAACTACTGCACCAGATCCAATGCACTTGTCTCAGGAGGGAAGAGATGGAGAGAGAGAAAAGCGTGTTTGGCTCAGATGTCGTGAAGAACAAAACTGGAAAGTCCTGAGGAATAGATGTGTTCTGCTGCTTTTTCCTGGCCAGGAGAGGAAGAGAGGCCCTGAGGTCACTTTAGCAAGCGAGCATCTGCCGCCAGTCTGGTGTTAGATCATGCCACACTTGTGTACTTGGCTGTGTGAACAGGGAAAGGGACTAGCCAATTGCCTAACAATCTGACTACAAATTCAGCCAAGTATCTTGGGCACATTTGGGGAATAAAAGACAAGAGAAAAATCAGTTTCAAGTGGGAGGCTGAACAGATTATGCCTAATAACTTGAGACTATTAGAGAATCAGCAAAGAGAAAGAAAGGTGGGCTGTGAACCAGATAGCATAGAAACAGCTGCTTGGGGGGGAAATAATAATAATAATATCAATGATAATAATAATCTCTTACATTTGTTAGAGCTTTGTAGTTAATAAAGCACTTTTAATATTAGCTATTTAGGGCTTCCCAGGTGGCGCAGTGGTTGAGAGTCCGCCTGCCGATTCAGGGGACACGGGTTTGTGCCCCAGTTTGGGAAGATCTCACATGCTGCGGAGCGGCTGGGCCCGTGAGCCATGGCCGCTGAGCCTGCGCGTCCAGAGCCTGTGCTCCGCAACGGGAGAGGCCACAACAGTGAGAGGCCCGCGTACCACAAAATAAATAAATAAATACAATTAGCTATTTAATCTTTCAATGGTCTATGTAGAAGGCTAGGTCTTCAGGTCACCATTTTACTAATGAGGAGGTTGGAACTCATAGAGGTGAAATACTTGCCCAGGGTCGCTTGTCCCTGCTAGTCCTCCAGTCTTTTTGATTCATTTCTGTCCATTGTTTTTCCCATAAGCTGGTCAGAGAACCCTTGGGTTCAGCCCAGCGCCCTCTCTGGGGCACATCCATCCTCAGTGGCCTATGGCCGTCTCTCCACTCCTCCCAGTACCCAGCAGACTGCACAAAGCAGGGACTTGATGCACAGTGGTGGAGGCTGGGTGATTAATTGAGGTGAGGGTAGGTGGAGCGAGAGGCTCCAGGTCTTGTGCTTGGCACAGACTTCAGGTTCGGCCTCTGCCAGTGTGTGCTACAAAGCTGAGCTGCCTGGCATCACCCTCAACTGAGTCTCCGTGGCAGGAGGTAGTCATGGAAACTCACTCCCTTTCTAAGCTGATGAGGAGAGAATTAGGTAGAAAGGGGGAATCAAATTAATTGCCTGTCATCTGCTCTCTGCTCTCTGTGTGTTGATTCAAATTAAGTTTTTTCAGTTTTCTGATGTCAGCAGATACCATACGATCAGAGCACAGGCCTGGGAGTCAGGATCTCCAGGAAACAGCTAGTTTTTAGCGAGTCCCTTAACCTGTCTCTCTGTTTAGTTCTGACCCAAGCATTCAGAAAAACAAATCTCTCTGCCTGACCTCCCTTGGTTTCTGACCTAAACTCCCTGAACTGCCTTATTTTAATCATCTTTGACTCTACAGACACCCAACCAGCCATCCCTCCTCTTGTAGACAAAAGAGAAGAGAATTCAAATCAAATTCTGCGTTTGCTGAAATTGACTGCAGCTCAGAGAGAGGTAGTTAAGTTAGTCAGTGATAAATGTTCTGTGATGCATGTTGCCCACCTGGAGGAAGGTGGAGGCAAAATCTTGAGATTTTCTGTGAGAGGTGTCACCACAAGCTCAGCTGCCACCTGAGCAGAGCCAGAGGATTTCTCCAAAGATACGGCCCTTTTCTTTCCTGTGCTATCTGTAAGATCTTTTCTCTACAGCCAGTTGGAATTATTTGAGATTCCTTGCATGTTCCTTACTTGTTTGTTTCTTTAACTTCTCAGATGTTTTCTCTGCTGAGAACACTCTTCCTACTTTTTCATTATGTCTCAACCCTGGCAACACGTCTGTGAAGCCTTCTCAAAGCAGAATATGGGATTTCCAGACACCATGAATTCCCTTTATTATAGATGACAAGCAGGCCATCACTGTACACGGGAATTCTACCTCCCCAGTGGTCTACAGGTTTCTGAAAGCAAGGACTATGTCTTCCTTGATCATGTTCCCAGCACCAAGCATCTTGCCGAACACATAGAAGGTAATCAATCTATTTATTGAATAAGGGACTGATTTAATAAATGAGTGATGAATGGAATGTTTTCAGGATGGTGTCTTAGAAGAAGAAAATATTTACTAAGGTCTAGAGTTGAAGGTTGATTGTAATCTGTTTGGATTTCGATGCTGTTTGCATTTCACCCAAGTAGAATGGACTGCTGTGAGGTGTCTTTGGGCTCCAGACCTGGTTTGCCCCAAGAACTCTGCTCTGCTTTATTCAGGCCAACATGTCTCCAGAGTCATACTGGCTCTGAAAGTAGAGAGCTCTGAGGTCAAGCGTACTGATTCATGTTGGGAATGTAGAGTTGGAAGAGATAGAATGCAGAATCCCAGGATGAAGTGGCTGAAGTGAGTGCTTGGGAGATGTGTTTGGGATTCCCCTAGGAGGCTCTTCCTGGATCAGAAGAAAATCCCGGGAAGGAGATGTTGTCTCCTAACAGATACTATCTAGGGAAAAAAGTGCCTCTCAGTTTAACGATGGAGATGACAATATGATTTTATCCTTGTGTCTGTATGGAGTTTATAGTTTTTATGGGCTTCTCAGGGAGTAGGGTAAAGTAGAAAGAGCACTGAACTAGGATTCAGAGGATTTGAATGCTTGTGTGTCATTATCCAACCATGGGACAGCAATTCCTGGCCTCGCTTTCCTTTTCTGTAAATGAAGGAGAGGGTAGAACCAAATACTCCCTCGGGTCTGTTCCATGATTCTACAAATATAGGTTATGCATATCCCATGTGACTGGTTCAGAGGTTGAATATGGCAGGACAGTGAGAGTAATGCCTTGTGCTGGGTTCTCAGGAGAGTCTAAGGCGAAGGTAGGTGGGGCAGGTTAAGGCTCTCCCAGGGATCTTGCTCCATCTTTTTCTCCCCACCCCTTTGCCACTGTGGTGGGAGGCAGTGCACCATAGTGGTTAATTGCATGAGCTTGGGAATCAGGCAGGCACGCCCTTGAATCCCGGCTCTGCCACTTACTGACTGTGTGACCTGAGGCAAATTTCTTAACCTCCCTCTGTCTCAGTTTCCTCACCTACAAAATGATGTTTATCTTCCGAAAGTCATCATAAGGGTTGATGACCTGATGTAAAGAAATGCAACAAAATATTTGCCATCACTTTTCCTCACAAATATATGAATATTGATGCTGTTTATATTTCTCTCTGTAAAACTCTGATTTTGACATGAAATTCTGTGGTCTCTCACCCCACTCTCCCACCCATTTGCTGTTTATTTTGATTGAAAAAACTTAGGAATCACGTACTTTGACTTCTTCTGATATTTAATTGTCTCGGTCCCTAGTTCTGCTTGTACCATAAACCTGTTGAGCTAGACGGCTCCAGGTACAAGAACTAGTGGACAGACAGCATTGTTATGAACGATAACATCTAAAAATATTGGCATTAAAAGCATTCAGGGGTAACATAACTGACTCACTGGGCGGGGGGTATATATTTCCTCCTTATACACTTAAGGGTTAGAGGAATAAGAAGGGGCAAGGGACACCTCAGATTCCATATAAAACTCCTGTGTATTTTGAGGTTTTAACAGCACTGCAGCAGGTATCTGTCACGCCTATGCCCTAACAGGTCTTAACAGTAAATTCCTTGAAGCTCAGGATGATAACATTTCATGAATTATCTACAGATTGTATCTTGATTCTGTAATCAAGAAGAAATAGCTTCTGTAGGTGAAAAGGTAAATGGGAGGATATTCAAGTTTCTTATAAATGCAATTTTGAATGACATTTACACATTGTTTCTATTATACCTTTAATCTCAGTTGTGAGAGGATGATGTTTAGCGTCTGCAGTAGGACTTTACAAAGACTGTCCATATGATGGCTTTGGACAGCTAGTCTGTCTCAGTTCTTGTGTCCTCTGGCAGTTTACGTGGGTCCCTACCACCCTTAGACAAGTAACCTGCCAAATACAGGAGCAGGCAGTGGGCTCCTTGAGCGCAGGAGCTGTCTTATTCAATGTCATATATCCAGAACCTGGGAGATGAATGGCACCTTGTAGACACTTAATAGTTAATGGGTTTCAGGGTCTGAAAGTATTGGATCTCTGTTAAGCAGGAGATGGAGACACCTGGGTAGGAAAACCTCACGGAGTTATGAAAACACATCTAAAGCACGCTCTGAACCACAAGATTCGACAGTGATACTGTCGTGGGCATTGCCGTTCCTTTGTCACTTAACACCCCCATCTTAAATTACTCTGGAACTGAGACTCTGAGAGTAAGGAAATGGCATCAAAGGGGCTTCTTAGCTAGAGCTGAAATACAGGGGGAGCAAGGTTTGAAAAGGAAGCCCAGGTCCCAGTGTGGGACCATGTTTCCCTCAGGGTGAGGAATTTCCCAAATCAAATGTAGCCAATCAGGTCTACAGAGAGGTGGAAGCATTGGCCTTGCTATTGTATTTCAGGATGCAACGAATGAAAGGAATGACCAAAGAGAGTGGACCCATGAAAGTACAAGGTTAGCCTGACAGTTAATTAGAAGTTTGAAGGAAGTGAGACTGGCTGTCTGCAAGACGGTTTACTGGCTGAGATTTCAAGGACCCTTGGCAAGTTGAGAATGATGAGATCTGTTCATTTTTCCTTCGCTATAATGAATCATGCCTCTGATGAAAATTGTGTTTGTGTGTGGAGTCATGTTCTATCATCTTCTCGCCGAATTACTGCTTATCACTTGGGGGCCTCCGAACGACTTGAAGATTGCCAGAGTGAAGTCAGAGTTTAGCTGGGGAGGTAGAACTGTCTGTTCTGGAGGAAGCAGTTCATTACACCTGCTACTCAGGGACATCTTGCCTTCGGGAATCTTCTTCCTGCCACATGCCAGCAGACATCGCACTGTGTTTTGAGCAGGCCCTGGCCAGTGGCCCGGTGGCCTGGCAGCTAAATGTGGGCACAGGGAGTCTTCCCTCCTCCTTCAGCAAGACAGGATCTTGAGGAAGGCTTTTCGGAACTCGATGTTGAAGGTGGTATAGATCACAGGGTTCAGGGCGCTGTTCACGTAGCCCAGCCACGTGGTGGCACTGTAGAGCTCTGGGGACACGTGGCATGCTTGGCAGTGGGTATTGAGAATGTGGGTCAAGAAGAAGGGCAGCCAGCAGACAATGAAGGTCCCTAGGTCGCAAAGGAAGAGAAAAACTGGGTCAGGGGTTTGTTTACTCCCTTTGTTGTAACATGGAAATGAGTCACAGTTGTCTACTTTACGGCAGCTACTACGCTGGAAGTTTCACATACCCTTTTAATTTTTACACCAACCCTATGAAGCAGGTGTGATTAGTCACTTTTTTTTTTTTTTTAGGTGAGAAAACTAGATGCTAACATCTTTGATTCATCCCAAGCCTTTGCTCCTAAATCAGTTTTCTGGTTTGATCTTTAGATAGTCCTTCGCTAGTCTTTTCTTCTTCTCAATTCAATTCAAATATTTATTTTATGTCTATCCATGCAAGACATGTTCCTAGGCACTGATAGGAAAAAAGACCTTAAAGATGCAATTCATATAGTTAAGGTTGTTGAGGGGATTAACATAGAGGTTCCCTGGACATGAGAAGTCCCTAAGACATGAATAGTTTGGGGCTTGTCTGTGACAGTGAACAAGATATGTTCACCGTCACTAACTCTGTATGGTACCACAACTTATCAATTTTTAATTTCTTTATTTAAATAAATTTATATTTTTCTACTATAAAAACCAGCCCTGATTTTATACAGTATGGAAAACTGGGTAAATATGCAAAAGTAGAAAGAAGTGAAATAATCACCCACCACACAAAGACAATCACTTTTGACATCTGAGTGAATTAATTTTCAGTCTTTTTTTCTCTGTATTTAAAATAATCTAGATGTTATAATACCATATGACAGTAGTCTTTTGGCATTCTCACATTTTTCACTTAATATTTTAAAATAGGTAAGCAGGTAGGAAATATCCAGTATGTGCTAGATGCTTTTAATGAATCATTATCTTACTTATTATTTGATTTATCCATTATAATTCCAAGTGATAGACACGACACACAGCTCAATTATGTGACTTGTTCGGTTTCATAAATTTCAGTCTAGGTGTTTTGAATTTCCACCAGAGCTAAGATTTATTCACAAACTCTTTTCATTTACATTATAAACATTTATAAATATTACAGTCGTTGGATTTCCAATTTCTGTTAAATATGGTTACCTTAGTATCCTCCACCAGCTCCATTGAACTCAACCTAACTCAACGTAATCCAACCCATCCCAACTTAACCTGACTCACCAAGCACCATGACCAGCATCTGGGTTGCCTTCTTCTCCCGCAGTGGCACTCCCCGAGGTTGCAGGGGGCCCAGCTTCAGGGATGTCGACAACCTGCCATTACTGAGTTTTCGAACCTCTAAGCTGAGCTTAGGTGCCATGGTGGGGCTGAGGGAGTTCCGAGTCCTCCCCTCCCTTTTCAACTCTCCTTCCCCTTCTTGGAAGCCTGGTCTTCCCAAGACAGTATCTTGGCAGATGCTGTAGTAGCGCTTCAGCTCCATGTGTGTCTGACCAGGGGAGAGGGGCTGTAGGTGTAACAAGAGAGGGTCCTGACATTTCTGGGGATATTGTTTATCTTCTGAATGTTCCTGAAAGAGAAACAGAAAGCAATGAAGGAAGAAGGAGCCATCATTGTGTGAAACCTACAGAGGGTGCCTCTGAGAGTGGTGGGCTCATGGGAAGTTAAGGTAAACAAAATCTGCTTCCGCCTTTACAACTCAAAAGCACCTACCACATAAAGAACATTTGAGAATCACGATAATCCCTGGAGGAGGGCAGAATACAATTATAGCCTGGCCTTTTTAAGGTAGAATGACCTGGATGCACAGAGGAAAATGTTAAATGGCACCATTGAGATGTAAGCAGAAAAATCTGGAAAGTGGGAAATGATAAGGCAAATGACTCAGTTTCTTCAACAAATAAATTGCAGTGACAACACCACCACCACTCACCAGGTATGGGTCTTATTTGAATTTTGATTCAAATAAACCAACTATAAAAAATCTGTAAGACAATTGGGGAAATTTTAACATTGACTGGATATTTAATGATAGTAGGGAATTATTATTAAATTTTTTAGTGTGATGTGGTATTGTGGTTACGTGTTTTATGAAAGAGCCCATATCCTTTAGAGAGCCTTAGAGAAATATGTTTGGCTGAAATGTTGTTATGTTTGAAATTTGCTTCATAACAATCCAGTGGGGGTGTGTGAATGTAGGTGGGAGTGTAGTTGAAAGAAGACGGGGCCATGAGTTGATAATTGTTGGAGCTGGCTGATGACTACTGAAGGCTTAGTTATATTTGTCTTTCTACTTTTTTAGTTTTGAAATTTTCAATAATAAAAAGTTTTAAAAACCCAGGATTTTCATCTCAGCTTCCTCCTTAGTTGATGCATCCTGGGCAAGTTAATTAAATGTCTCTGAGCCTCATTGGTAAAACAGAAAATAAATGAAAAGAAACAGGTTTGGGATGAACAGACTCTGAGAGTAGGAAACTGAAGATATGTGAAAGTTTCTGGTATTTTGGGAGGACGTGTGTGTGCCAACGTCTGAACTTCTTTCCATGTTTGAAAAATCAGATGCTGTGTCAATCTTGAGTAGAAGGCAGGACTCCCCAGCACCCTTAGCAAAGCCATAAAAGCCAGATATTCACTTTCCCCGACCTCCCCACTGGGCAGCTAGAACTCTGGTACCTGAACCAAGCCCAGCCAATTGGAGATTCGCACCTACAACCTTGAATTAGAGCTCATGAAGCAGGGAGACTTCAGAATTCATCTAGCAGTGGTGACAGTCAATGTTCAGTGTCCTAGGTATTTGAACCAGATTCTTCCTTAGGCATGAACAGTATCTTCTGAAGCTGTTCTTCAGCCTTCTCGTTGAGTCTGAGCTACTTGATATCCTTCCAGTAAATTCCTTTTTTACGTAAGTTAGTCAGTGTCAACAACCAAGAACTTTCACTAGTCTCTCCTTAGTTCAAGGAATCATAGTTTTCTAGACACACAGGGCTGGTACACTGTACAAACTTAGAAACATTGTTGAATAAATGAATGAATGTAAGTGGGCTTCAAGATTATTTAGTGTCTTAAAAACTGTGCTCCACAGAGGTGTTTGTAGGAATTCTATCATAACATAGTTTTTTTTAAATTTGGTTTTCATTTTGATGGAATTTTCTAATAATTAATGTAAGTATACCATGTTTTATCTGAATGACCATTTGTAACCAAGATTATATTTTATGATTGAGCTGGCATCTAGTGATCTTCTAAAAGATGCATTATTTCTGAAACTAAAGGACTAGGGACAAATTTTTGAGAGTGCTTATGAAATCTCAGATTTGGGACTTCCCTGGTGACCCAGTACTTAAGAATCCACCTGCCAATGCAGGGGACATGGGTTCGATCCCTGGTCCGGGAAGATCCCATTTGCCGCGGAGCAACTAAGCCCGTGCGCCACAACTACTGAGCCTGCGCTCTAGGACCTGCGTGCCGCAACTACTGAGCCTGTGTGCTGCAACGACTGAAGCCTGTGCGTCGAGAGCCCATGCTCCACAACAAGAGAAACCACTGCAATGAGAAGTCCATGCACCACAGCGAAGAGTAGGCCCCGCTCGCTGCAGCTAGAGAAAGCCCACACAGCAACGAAGACCCAGCACAGCCAAAAAAAAAAAAAAAATTTATGAAATCTCGTATTTGAGAACACTGATCTAGTATAGCTTGTCTCCATTTCACAGATTTGGAAATTCAGTCATGTAGAAGGAAAGTGATTCTTCCAAGACTCTATATTGATGAGTGTACTTTTCAGCTCTCTCTGCAAACTTTTATCACCACCTCCATGACTGACATGAAGAAACATTGGATTGCGTTGGATCTGCCTGGCAGAGCCCTCCACTCCCAGATGGCAGGACAGAACCTAATTCTCCACACTCCAGACAACGCCAGCTTCTTGACTCTTCCATCTCTCCTCCATAGTCAACGGTTTTCCTTCTTTTGGCCTTGGAGCCTTCTTGGACTTTAAATCTCTTATCTATTAAAAAAAATCGTTTACAGCAAGAGTCTGTAACAGCTACATCCGGCCCATGTAAAAGTGGTTACTTAACTATACGGAGATTAGACAAGGCTTAGACATTCATCATCATGGGTTTTTGAAGCTTCGTTCCTAATATTTACTTGGCTGTGGAGCTCAGGGAGAGGAATACTGGTCTTTTATCTAACACCTTCAGGCTCCATGCAGCACTTGGCTTTCTTGGGGCTGGTTTGAATTGGAAGGATAAGAACCAGGGTGACTATGAAATTGTCTCGGTTTTCCCCATATTTAATGGCAAATACGGCACTTGAAGGTTTCCCATTAGTCTCCCTTTTCGGCGTTTCTTGGATCTGCCCATGTCTGTTTCAGTGATGCCCTGTTTCCTCTAATGCAGGTTGTTCTGGATGGTATCTTCACAACACATCCAAGAGTCATTGGCTCTGGTCATTGGGATCTACCTCAACAGTCCTATGCTTTTGGAATATTATTTGATAATGCCTATTCTGAAGCTCAAATCAGGTAGAGTCTCAGATCTGTTATTTATTACAGATGCAAGTGTGAGCTTGGCGCTAAATTTGATTTTGGGGTGGAAGCGGAATTAAGTCAAGCCAATGACTTGAGAAAGGGTCTCTTATTCTTTTCCTACAGTCAAAGGCATGGCTTACTCACCATTTTCCCCATGGCATCTGATGGAAATCTGGCCCTTATTGAAAAACTGTCACATAGGATGCAACCGTAGCCAGGAAGACTAGGGTGGGTTGAAGGAAAAACAGTTGTGGGTTAAGCTCTACATAGTTGGGCCATATAGGTGACAATGCTTTGAATACAGTGTGTTCATATCCTCCGTCTTGGGTCCTGACCTCCTATTTCGCAGGGGCCAATATTTTTGCTCTACGCAAGTCTTGGGACTTTGAGTTCGAGGTTCTGATTCTCATTCAAGTCATTATAGGTTGATCTAGACATCCAATGTGTACCTTCCTTCAACATCAAACTCAATTCTTACTCTATGAAGCCTTTCCGGAGCATACTGACCTTTATCTTCTCATAACCTCTCCAGCATTTAGTATTTAGATGCTTAGTTGTCTTCATCTCACATTTGGCAAACGTCCCAGTCAGTGCTGGGCTGCTCATTAATTTTGGGTGGAGGTGTGTTTTATCGACTTGTCTAAGATTCTAAGCTACAGGAAGGCAGAGGCTGTATAATATTCCTGCTGTCTCTTCCCTAGAAGATTGCAGGTGATTGGTATTCATCCATTCATGCTTCAAGTACACCTTGAAGCATGTGCCAGACACTGGAATGAGCAGAATTCACAGCCCAAGCAATCAGAAGATTTCAGTGACCTTCCTTTTCAGAGCCTTGAAAGACCTAGTAAAATGTGTCATCAGCATCTCCCATTCCCTCATCTGGTTAGTGCCTCAACACAGAGGCAGATCTAGAAAGGACAAGAAGTTTCAATGGACCCCCCAGTGATTCCTGATGTAATGATCTGGCCAAAAAGTCATTCCTGGAAACCCGGCATCAGCCAATGGTAAAGCTACCACACTAAAACTTCATACCTGTGTGACATCTGAACAGCTGGCCATTTAGGGGCAATGAAAGACTTTGAAGGGGAGCAGAAGAAGCCCAGAAGCTATCCTATCATCTTGCTAAGTCAAGTGTGCTCTAGGGAAGACTATCAGTGCACTTTTGAGATTTGATTTCCTACCTTTAAACCCTAGCCAATATCTGCAGATTAAAAGGTGGGTATCAGATGTGGGTCCCCGATGTGGCAGAACAGGCAAAAGCATGCACTGCTGGACACAAGGCTGGAGGCCACGGGGCTGGGTGTTGTCTTCCTTCTGCCCCTCCAGGGTGCTTACCTGTTGGGGGAAGCCGGGCCTGACGCTGATGCACTGACTGTTCTGTCGAGTGAGGATCCGTTTCCGTCTCCTCTGTCTCAACACCACGTAGATCCTGGCATAGACGAGGACAGTCACTCCAAAGGGCAGGTAGAAGGACACCACTGAAGAGTAGAGGACAAAGTCAGGGTTGGAGATGGAGCAGATGCTGGGGTCTCCTGTGAGTGAGAGAAGGGGAGAAAGCAAAGTAGTTGGCCAAGTATGGGACTTCGGTGGGGAGCACAAAATATGACCCCACATCATGTATGGTGTCTCCACCATCGAATCCACAGTAGAGCTTCGAGAAGCACTGGCCAGTCCCACCTACCCCCTCATCATGTCCTGGTCTATGTGCTGCCTCCTCCGTGGAGGCTTCCTTGCTTGATTTTCTCAGTCAGGAGTGACTCTTACTTCCTTTGTGCCCCACAGCCCTTTACTGTGCAATTAGCACACATGGCCTGATTGTTAACTCGTGAGGGTGCCATCTCAGACACCTACGTCGTCCTCTCGCTGAGAGTAGGAGGTCTAATTCATTCCGATGTCACGCACAGTTCACTAAAAAGAAAATTTACCGATGATCACATGCCAGACACTGCTCTACAATGGGGCTGCAAAGATGAATAAGACACAGTATCCTCCCTTGAAGGAGCTCCCAGTCTAGACAGACAGACGATCCCTTCCGTATGCTGCGCTAAGCGTCACAGAGGAACGCGGCCTGGGAGGCGGGGGTCGGGGGGTGTCACAGCGCAGCAGAGCAGAGGCTCCCAGGAGGGATGCGGCCCCCAGAAAAGGGCCTGCCTGTGTGGAGGCATCAGAGGGTCGTTGCATGCAATGAAAGAAAAGAGGAAGGCTTCTTTGCTGAGAATGCCAGGTCCCCGGTTTTGAATCTGAGTTGTCGGGCAGGTGGTGGCTGAATACAGGCAAGTCTATTTCTCGGCGAATCCCAGTACTGCTCAGGGTTGAGATGGGAAAAGGGCCAGTAAACCTACTGTCATCATGGGCAATGTGAATCGAGGCACATCCTTGCTTTATGTCCTGAAACGCTCCTTCCTCCTTAGGGGGCCCTGCAGCTTTGTCTTCTTCACTAGCAGATGTTGAGACCCTCCAGTAGCCAGAGTAAGGCCTACAACTTGCCCCATCTTGAAAAAGAAAGTGGAAGGAAACTAATATCTTCCAGGTGATTCCAAGGGCTTTAGACACATTATCTTACCTAATAAATGTGCAACATGACGTAGGCAGGTGCCATTACTGTCTCTATTCTCAGATGAGCAGACCAAGGCTCAGAGCTATTCAGTAAGTGGCCTAACAACACACAGTCTGGATGTGTTCCTCCAGTCATTTTGACCCCCAAACCAATGTTCTTTCTATGATTTTGACTCTCCACCTCCCTCTACTATTGGGACACGACAAATTTGCACTTCGTCCTGTCAGCAACAGGTGTTGGCACATCCAGCCAATCTTAATAAAGGGATGGGCATTCTCCAACCCAAACTCTGGCCTCGGAAGATGCAGCCTCAGATGTGAACTGGTGGGGACAGGGCCGTGGCCACATGGTCCCCTCATTCTGCTTCTTGGTCTACGGAGGTAGGTAGAGGCCAGGCAGCCTGAAGTGGGAGACCCAGGTCTCCATTTACTAACTGTGTGACCTTGGGCATGTTACTTAACTATGCCAAGCCTCAGTTTCATGGTCTGTAAAAGAAGGACAAAAATATTGTCTCATGTAGTGGTTGTGAGACGAAATGGTAACTATTATTATTATTTATTCTTTACTATTATTTATTATATACTTCCTCTGAGCTTTTTGAACTTGAAAGGGAAGGTATCACTTGGAATGAAAATTTGGAGAGAGACTTATAGGGAACAATATTTGTGGGGGAGAGAAGGGAGCAACAGCTAAGAATTAAAACAAAATGAACAAGAAAGCATGTATTCAGTGCTCAGTCAGGCATTTTAATGACGGCACTGCCACCAGAATCTTTATGAGCTACTCCTAATTCTCTGATTCTCTTGGTAGGGGGGTAAAATTCAGGTAAAATTAATGTCATCTCACCAAAGCCTATATCATCATCTTTTAGGAAATGGCTCATAAAACTCTGAACAGTGGTCACCAAAATGGCATCTTCTGGTCTTCTAGGGGAGTGGGGTTGGGAGTAAGGATAGGGAGGCAGCTCGAGGTCTTTCTGAATCTGTAAGGAGCCATGCTGGCAGTGATCACCCCTCCCCTGCCGTCAGCTCCCCTGCTGTCAGCGTCTGACTATGATTGAAATGCCTCCTCTAATGAGGAGGTACCTCAGCACGTTTTGTAGTGAGAGGGGGTCAGAGGGGTGGCAGGGTCACTTTCCCCCTATTCGTCTTGTCACCATCCTTGGTGTGCTAGATAGTCCCCATGCGTCTCTGCAGATATACCATCTACCCTTCTCTATCCTCCTCTGGGCTTTGGGAGGCTGACCTCTATATTTTATATATTAACTACTACATTTAAAAAGCCAGGAGCCAGAGTGGGCATAGTATGCTTCCATTTGTGTAAACATGGACACACACACACACTCACATGTGTCCATGCACGGGTGTGTGTATGTACTTGCTTCACGCGTGGCGTGCGGGATCTTAGTTCCCTGACCAGGGATTGAACCCATGCGCCCTGCAGTGAAAGCTCGGAGTCTTAACCACTGGATCTCCAGGGAAGTCCCGAGCACTATCTTTTAAGAATATGGGTGTTCACTTCTAGGGAGGGGACAGGGGGACTGGCAATCTAGGGTAGAAGGGAGACGTACAGGTAAGTCTGTATATATACCTCATTATACCTTATGTTTTATCATGTGCAAGTATTTATTTTTCCATTAAAAACACTGAAATATTGAAACGTTGAAATATTGAAAGGATATGTATGAGAAACAGAGTGAAGAGAGAGCACATAGCTATTTCGAAATCGCTGATCAATGATCTTCAGTATACAGTCCCTGAACTTGCATTGTCATCCCTTCCTTCCTTCCCTACCTGAGAAACAGCCGCCTGTCCTTAGACAGAGTTTTGCAGCCTCTCCCAGAATTTCTCCATGTTATGCGCCCCGTGAGGCCTGTCAGCAGGCAGAGTGATGCTGGAGGCCGTTGGGCAGTGAATGGGGCCCTGCCCCAGCCTCCGCCAGGCCTGGCCTGGGTGTGTGTCCTGTGGGCAGTGCAGAGTGAAACACCACACACGGCCAATTCTGAAAGCTTCTCTCTGCTGAGTCCTGAGGAGGTGGTGAGGGCAGTGAGGCCCCCAGGAGCTAGGCTTCCCCAGGAGATGAGGTGCTTTGTCTTGATTATTTAACTGAAAGGGTAGTGTGCTGTCAGCATAACAGTTATTGAATGCATGAATACATGAATGATGAATAAATGAGCAAACTGTACAGATGAACATTTTCCATAAACACATCAGCGGTCACTAGCTGGAGCATAATAGGGAAGGCCAGGAGGCTACCCCCCATCCTCCGCGACTGGGATGTTTATCCCAACTAATCTCAACAGCTAAGGAGGAAAGAATGATGATGAGGACTCATCCACTGACTCATTCAACACAAGTTTACAGAGCGCCCGCTGTATTCAAGGCACTGTGCTCGGTGATACACTAAATATCTTTCGTGGGCTAGCCTGGGAACTTGAGTCCCACAGTCATGTGAATGGCAAAGTCAAAAGCAAGTTGAGTTGAGAGATTCATGAACTTCTAGCTCATTGAAGGATTTGTCCTCAATTTGTTTCCAAAGACAGGAGATCTTAATGAATTTGATCGAGGAAGAACCTAGTATTCTCTTTGTGCTTCTCAACCAAGTCCCCCTACCCCCAGATGCAGGGTTCTGAAAGCCAGGTGAGGCGTTCTATTGCTAAAATCTAAATAGCCCTCCTCCATTTCTTTGTTTCAGAGGAAAGTTAAGTCAGTTGGTAGGACTTTCTCAACTTTAAGTTCTTCTGCCCTTGAAAGTTTCTTAAACCCTGGTCACCAGCTATTGCTTATCCATTCTGGAATTTTTAATAACCCAATAACTATCTGATTTAACAGAAATTTAAATACTAGTTATTTTTCTTATCTGTAAAATAAAAGGGTCAGGGATCTTTCAGGTTTCCTCTAGTACTAACACTCCATCCTCTGCTGCTATCAGGGGCTGTTGATGATGTGATATTTGGCTCCTGACTGCTGGGTCTCTGCTGGGACCTGGGGCGACACAGGTCAGCCAGGCCCCACAGTCCTGGAACTCTCTGTGACCCAAGATCCTGCTTTATGTGTGCATCCAGACATGCATGTCACTCTTTTTTGGGCAATAAGAGCAATTCCAAGATAGAAGAACCTGAAGTTCAACTTTCCTCTACGTTACATTCTCTGACAATTCATAGTCCCACGTGGCAGCCCATTTCCTTAAAAGAAGAGCCCTGCCAGAAAGTTCTGTTTTGTGTTGCACCTCATGAAAGTCCGGCCACTGCCAATATCAGGTGTTGTTGGCAGTATCCTGCCCTTTTCTCCTTCTCACAGGAGGAGCAGAAAAAAATGGCCAAGAGAAGTCATTTATATTGGGCTTTTGAATGAACTTGGGAAATTCCTTAGAGCTGTAAGAGGTGCTGGAGGAACCCACATCTATCAAGATAATGAAGCTTTGCTGTGAAGGTCAGACTGAGGCAGAGAATGCCAGTGGGGCTTCTCTGCCTTGAGTCCTGCTTACGAATTCCCTGAGAGCAGAGCAAGGACTACCACTGTTTAGATATCCCTTGGAGCAGGGACATAGTTAAATTTTGAGGCACAGGAACTTTTCTAATACATAATAATAGTAACAACAATAACACTAGCTAGTATCTACTGGGCTTTTACAATGGACCTGACACTTGAGCACAATACATGAATACGTGGAGAGCCTACTGTAGCCTAATTAATAAATTTATAAGTAAGAGACAGAGAGAGAGAGAGATGAGAAAGAAGTGAGCCTATACGTGGTAAGTCATGAGCCTTTTTTGCCTTCTCAATTCTATATTTGAAAATCCTTTTGGAAAGATTTTTCTGAGTTTTGTTTCTGAAACAATAATGATCTCACTGGTGGCAACAACACTGCATTAGGTCCTCATTCTTCTTCACTTTATATGTTGACTTTAACTGGGAACTCTGTCTTATGTCAGATTTTGACTAAGTGTTACCAGGTGTGTGTGTGTGTGTGTGCCCGCTCGTGCACATGAGAAAGACCGCCCCTGCCAGCCTCTAAGAATGAGGAAGAGGAATCACTCGGCCCAGCAAAAGTTGGTGGGGCTTTGCTGCTGGCCGGGTTAAGGACTGCCTTGGTCTAGCAGTGGTAGGAAGTGGCCCATACTACAAATTCCAACTTAGAAGGCATTTTCTCATAGAAACATGGATATAGAAGGTGGCTTAGTTATTGGACTAACCCCCAAAGCACATTTAGACTCATTGAAATGGTATTTGAGCGCCAGAGCCAGCTTCTACAGTCGTGTTAGAGAATGTCGCCTTGGTGCATGTGCGTTCACACGCATGTTTGTGCTTATAACGTGACACTGGTGACTGACAATGGGAAGCATTAAAGAGTAACGCAAAGACAATACCAACATATTTTAGGAACACCCTGAGTTAACCAGGCACATCTTTGTTGGATAACTTGGCTACTTAACCTCTAATGCTGCAGAGAAACAAGCCTAACCTTGAGCAGGTGATATGTGTTTGGCACATCTATGGATGTTATCCCAATTTAATCCACACTTACTTGTAAAAGAACTCTGTGAAGGAGGTAGAGTGGAGTTATAACATATGTAGGCTTAGATTCTAGAGTCAATGAAAATTATAGGGAGTCAAAATTCACCCTGAATCACATATAAAGATACGCATGGTTTGATTACAACCCTGAACAGTAATAAGTAAAGACTTATGACACATGCAGTAATATGTCATCTATTATAAAGAGTTCAACCTAACATACAATTTTAGAGATGAAGTTGCTGGACTTACTTGTAGGAGGCCATATATAAAAATAAATATTGAAAACTTCCTAACTAAATACATAGACCTAGTCCACATACTTGATTTTGTTCAAGTTTATCCTGTGCTATATTGTTATCCCAAATTTATCAACAAGGAAGCTTAACTTAGAAAAGTGAAGTAGCTTGTTCAAGCAGACACAGCTGTTAAGCAGCCGAACCGGAGTTTGAATCTAGATTTTTCTGACTCCAGAGCCTCCGTCTTCCTAAATGTATTTTGACTTCTAAATAATTGACCAGCAAATGACTCTTTGAAGACTATATATAAGTGAAGATTTGCCTGTATTTATATGTAATGTGTCACCTATAATATATCTGTATACACATAAGTACACAGCTACGTGACTTGTACATATATACCAGCAATTCATGAACCTGGAACATAGTAGGAATTGAATGAATCAATTCAAATGGAGAAAATAAGGAATCCAGATGGACACTAGAACATGAGTCAATCAGTTCTCTCTTAGTGAACACTGTTTATTTTCAATACCTGTAACTATACTATATGTGCTCATAGTTTCCACTCAACACATGAAATTCTTGAGGCTGAAAGATGGTCATGGAACAGACACTGAAGGCACTGTGAGGTGTCAGTTTGGATTGGTGTCATATCTAAAATCCCAGACAACTCAGATATACACATTGTTCATCCATTTGTCCGTCCACCCATCCATCCATCCATCCCATAGAAGATGTACCATGTGCCAAGCACCATGGCCAAAATTTTTGTATATTAAAAAATATAAAATACATCCTCCAGTAATTTAGGAATTCATCCTAGTTCCCAAACACCAGAAATGATTTTTATTGAATAAAAAGTTAGAACTGTATACCCTACTCCAGGGCTTTCATGATATGTTATTTTGCATTGTAAATCCATTACGAATTACCATCTTTTCGTTAGTAAACTTCACCTGAATTATTCATATAGCATAGTTTTTTAACTGGCACATTTCTTCAAATGAATACAATGGCTTTTCTTTCAAAATAGGAGTAAGCAGACTTTTCATTAATTGGGGCAGAACGTGATTCCTGTGCCCTTAATTGAAGAGGTTTTGTTGTCTATTTTATTTGTAATCAGCAAAGGCCAACGCTTTGCAGTCTATAGCATCCTCGTTTGATTATATTGACCAGGGGTCAGAGCACCACTCACAACCATTCAGATGTGCTGTGAATCACGCCGCTATTGGAAGTGGGGCCGTCATTGTTACCTGTGGTGTTGAAGCCAAAGAGGAGAGGGCAAGACACAGCAAAGGCCAGCACCCAGACAGCCGTGATCATGAGGGTCACACGCCGACAGGAGCTCTGTCCTGTGCCATGTTGGTAGTGAACTGGCATGACCACTGCAGTGTACCTGTGAAAGGGAGGGGAGAGAGGATAGACATGATGAGAAAGGTTCTAAAGACAAGTTGAAAGAGGTTACTAGAGAAATACTCAGGTTGATACTTGTGGTAGGAGAAAAATAATTTGGTTGGAGAAACTTAGAGAGAAAGGGGTATTTGAGCGAACATAGCAGAAAGGCTGAGACAAGATAGATGAAGTACTCATTGAGAGAGGTGAGCAGAGAAAGGGAGAAAGAATAAAAAGCATAGCATAGCAACACTGGGTTGCCGGAGAGCTTCTTACCAGTGCTGGTTGACGGCCCAGCATATCCCAGCCTTATATTCACACACCCTTAATCTTGAAGACTCTAGATGCTGGTTTGTGTGCCTTTACGTTCTCCCACAGTTTTTCAGATCATGATGGAACTGTGCCCAAAGAGGATGTTTAGCCTTGCCTGTATCCTAACATTAATTCTAACCCTCGTAGTGACAACTATTCCAAGTAGCAGAGATCTTGTAAATAGAGATGAGTAATATCCAATGAAGGCTTATTTTAAAATCAAGTTTTCATGCTGTCTTAATCTGCTTGGGCTGCTATATCAAAAATACCATACACTGGGTGACTTAAACAATAAATATTTATATTTCACAGTTCAGGAGGCTGGGAAGTCCAGCATCAATGTGCTGGCAGATTTGGTGCCTGGTGAAAACCCACTTATTGGCTTGTAGACGGCAGTCTTCTTGTGTTCTCACACGGTGGGAGGGCTGAGGGGAGCTCTCTGGAGTCTTTTTTATAAGGGCACTAATCCCATGCATGAGGGTGGAGCCCTAATCACCACCCAAAGGTCCCACCTCCTATACCATCACGTTGGCAGTTAGGATTTTAACATATGAATTTTGGGGGGGGGCACAAACATTCGCTCTACAGCACATGCTTTTACATGGTCAAAGCACAGTTTCTTATTCTTGTTGGATATTGTTGTCTTTTCTGTGGTATATCCACACATACATTTACAGCTGCTTATTGGACTTACCTGCACGATTGCTCCATGGTTGTCCCAAACTCAAATTATCTGAAATATATCTTCCTATTTCCCTACATCTCTTAATCTGCTTCCACTTCCTGCCTTTCTTCCAGACATCCACACCCAACGCTCAGGCTTTTTGACTCTTCTTTGGCCCTTCCATATCATTGCTCACCCATTCATTTAGCCTTTCATTCATTCAATATTTATTGAGTTCTCACTATATACCAGGTCTTATTCTGGAAATACAGAGATGTGCAAATGGGACATTGTCTCTGTCCTTACTGAGCTGGGAGTTGAGTGGAGTAGATAGATGAAAAAAATGCTAATATAAAATGAGTATCACGAAGGAAGTAAGCTGGGTGATGTGTTTAAGGATAGTGGAGGATGTAAAGAAGGGGCAGATGACATAAGTGGGTAGGAAAATGAGTGGGGTGAGAGGGAGCCAGTCATGAGGGAAGGTAGGAGAAGAACATTTTAGGCAGAAGGACAGCAGGTCCTGTAAATTTACCCATTATGGTATCTTCCCCATTATCCATGCATTTCTTTTCTACCACTTTTTCTCTGTGATGGCCACAGCCTCCTGGCTGGTCTCCTATTGCTAAGTCCCCAACTAGATTTCATCATGTCCACCCCACCCCATGTTCCCCCCGACTCAGATGAAAACTGTCTGAAATAGACATAATTCTAAGATGGCCCCCAAGATCTATGCACTGTAGAACTAGTAGAAATCCTGTGATTAGATTACAAATCAACAGACTGAGTAAATCAAAAAGGAGATTATATTGGGTGAGCCTGATAATTATCAAGGTGAGCCCTTGAAAGGGACTGAGCCCTTCCTTAATTCAGAGAGATTCAAAGCATGAGAAATTATCTTCCTGGCCTGCAAGGGGCAAACTGCCATATTTGGGAAAGGATCATTTGGCAAGGAACGGCAAAAGGCCTATGTGAGCTGAGAACAGCCCCTGGTTGACAACCACCAAGAAAGTGGGAACCTCAATCTTATAACTGCAAGGAACTGAATTCTACTGACTACCTGAATAAGTTTGGAAGACGAAAACACAAGTCAGCCTACACCTCATTTTCAGCTTTGTGATACCTTTAGCAGAGAACCTACCTACATGGTGCACAGACTTTTTGACCTGTGAGATTAAAAATGGATATAAAGTCACTACATTTGTGATAATTTGTTACACAGCAACAGAAAACAAATACAACGTCAATACTTAGCCTTCCTCAACATGACCCCAACTTGCCCAGCCAACCTGACCTTCCGTTGGACCCTGACACTTAACATATAACTGCAGCCATACTGGCCTAGTGACGGGTTATCTTCAACAGTCTTTGTTCAATCCATTATCCCTTTTCCTTCCCTGGGTAGCTCATTTTTTCTCTCCTTTAATCCCAGATCAGCTCTCCAGTAACCTTCCCAGTCCTTCTATCTTACAGAGACCTCTAACTCTGAATGCATAGCACTCCTATGCCAATCAATCACGTTGCCCTTCTGACTGCATTATTGGACTTGCCTCATGGCTGGAGAGAGATAGACCCCATAGGATTTAAGTTACTTAATGGCTCAAATCATCTTATAGCCTTGGTATTCCATATAGGTCCTTGTACAAAGCAAGTAGTAAGAAGCTGTTGACTGCCTCATGGACTCTGAAGGCCTCCTTCCTCATAAGAGGACAATTCTAATCCTAGCCCAGCTCAAGGGATCTAATATATATAGCTGGGTCTACATATGCTCAATTTTTATTTATTTATTTATTATTGAAGTATAGTTGATTTACAATGTGTTAGTTTCAGGTATACAGCAAAGTGAATCAGTTATATATACATTCTTTTTCAGATTCTTTTCCCTTATGGGTTATTACAAAATATTAAGTATAGTTCCCTGTGCTATACAGTAGGTCCTTGCTTTATCTATTTTATATATAGTAGTGTGTATATGTTACTCCCAAATTCCTAATTTATCTGTCCTGTCCACCTTTCCCCTTTGGTAAGCATAAGTATTTTTCTATGTTTGTGAGTCTGTTTCTGTTTTGTAAGTAAATTCATCTGTATCATTTTTTTTTTAGATTCCACATATAAATGATATATGATATTTGTCTCTCTCTGTCTAACTTCACTTAGTATGATAATCTCTAGGTCCATCCATGTTGCTGCAAATGGCATTATTTCATTCTTTTTTATGCCTGAGTATTATTCCATTGTGTATATATGTACCACATCTTCTTTATTCATTCATCTGTTGATGGACATTTAGGTTGCTTCCATATCTTGGCAATTGTAAATAGTACATATGCTCAATTTTTCATTGTCTCGTCAGTGTCCAGGGAACCTGGAGGCCAGATGCAGAGCAGGAACCCCCTTAGCTCCTCTTGTACACCTCAAGGCTTGGGGCTGAGGAAGGGAAGGACAGACCCTGGGCTGGAGGCGGTGGGGTAGTGCTCCCTGATGCTCCTCCTATATGTGCCAGCCACCTGACTCATCTGCCTTATATGCATCTGGCCTTAGAGTTCACGTGTTAACATTTGTATCCCCAAAGAGCAGCCTGAGAGTCAGCTCTGAGGGCTCAGATGGAGGCAGACTCTGCAGAACTTGGCCTTGGCACCCTAACATGTGACAGAGGTGGCTTCTTTGTCAAGAGGGAGAAATAGAGTCCTTATTTAATAAGGTCAAATTACGATCCCACCACCAGCCTCAAGGAAGGCCCATGACAACCCAGTTCCCTTCTCCTGATGCACATACACTATAGATCCTCCCTTGAATCCCTAACTTGGCAATAAAGGAGCAGGGCAAGCAGCACCTGGCACTCCTCCAGGCCTCTCACTCTCTCAGGACTTCCGACTCTGCTGGGGCAGTGAGCTGGGGCTTCACGTCAAATATGTCAACCAGGGTCTGGCCCTTAGCAGTGATCCCTGAGGCACCGTAGAGGAGAGGCTGAGCCTGAAGCCCCGCAGCTGTCCTGGCCAAAGAGCTGATGAGGGTCGGGAAGGAAAGGTATGGCACACTTCTTCCTGTCCAGACCTGTTGGCCTTCATTTACGTAATGACCTTGGATGTAAAAGAACCCGACCATTCCATAATTTGGTAGTGTGCTGCTAAATGCCTAACAACTGGCTCTGCAGGTGGAAAGAAGCCCTAATTTATACCATTTGTCAATTTCTGTGGTACAAATACTCCCACCCTTGTCCACTTCAAGTTACACCAATGGTTTAATAACCGGCTCAAAAAACTAAAATTTTGTCAATCAGTTCCCACTAGCCATTACAAGCTGACTCCAAGCCCACCACTGAATGTTGCACACTTTCCAAGATCCGCTTTAATATTCAGCAACTTCTTGGAGACTCCCATTAATTCAATGAGTCGGTAAGTGTAGGGAGCATTGGCTCCTTTTTGAATCAAGGACATAGAGAGGTTACATGATGAAATCAAGTTCCCACAGCTGGTGGTACCAGTCTCCGAGGCCAGGTCTCTCCTGGGTGCCCTGCTCCCTGTCAAGGGCACTGCAAGTCTCTGAGGCCTTACGGGGGACAAGGGCTTCCTCAGGAAACGTGGCACTGAAAGGTGGTTTGTACTTTGAGAGCCTCACGGCTACCCAGAACTGAGTTTCCCCATCAATTAGCTTGATTGTATTAATTTCCGGGGGTCCTGTTAAAACACATATTCCAAGGCCACACCCTTGGATACTTGTTCCACTCCAGAAGTTTGTATTTTTAACAAGCAAGTGCATCTTACAAGATTAGACAAGTTGGAGAAAGTCAGACCCCCCCCCCCCCA